>NW_025335780.1:6604882-6707469 GCF_004798865.1 Varanus komodoensis
ACAAACATCGCCACCGGATACTTTTATGGCATTCACACGGCAGGTGCTAGTTGATAGGCAGTGTCCATGCTTGCTGCAAAACATGTCTGTGGTCTTCCATGCTGTGATCACTCAGCTTGGTGTTTCTGCCGGAGAAACTCTTGCTTTCCCATGCTTCATCAAAGTTCACATTAAACTTTGAGTGGTAGCAATTGCATCATCAAAGCTTGGCTCTCATTCTTTCGACTCAGCATCAGCAGTAGAACTGGGTGTAGCAGTACTCCCAGCCTACGAATGTGATCTTTTAAGGAGAGAGTAGCCACATCCAGATCAGGCTAACATCCTGAAGGAAAGATTAGTGCTACTACAAAATATTGCCACTACTATCTTCCCATCAAGGCAACCCAGAAGAACTGGGTCTCAGAAGCTTGTGCAAAGAAGCAACAGGAACACATGCATCCATCTAACTCCCAACTGAGGTAATCTCCTAGAACAACTGGGGCAATTTATGGGGGCACCAGCGTGGAATTAATATTTGGAGGGCTTGGATACTGATCTAATGCCCTTCATGATAAAATCTCCCATCTAGGAATGTGATCAGTTGGTTTTACATCCTGATTTTAAGACTTATTGCAGCAAAAAATCGGTAGGCAGAAAGCACTATCATCTGGAGATGGGCTGCGGGTTATTTTGAAGTGTATATCAATAGACAAGCCATTCTGTTTCTTCTTTTCATCTACCAGGGAAGTTGTTGATGTTCTGAATCAGCATCTGTATAAAAGCGAATAAACTGAGTCATAATCTGGGCAAGACAGAGTGATTGTTGAATAAGAATTCAGCTTCTTTTGGAGGGCGGTACTACTATCCTTGAATAATTAGGTTTGCAGTTGAAGATGCTCCTGGATTCAGTTTTGCACCCACATGCTCAGGGGGCGGCTGTGGCCAGAAGTGTCTTCAGCCAGCTTAGTTTGGAACACCAACTGCATGTGTTCACCTGGGCTGGGTGGTTGCAACGCATTCTGCACTGACTACTTTTAGTGAGGCTTCAGGAAGCGCAGTTGGTCTAGAATGCTGCAGCGAGACTGCTGGTGGGACATACCACATCTGTCCTGCCACAGCTGCACTGGTTTCCCATTTGTTTCAGTGCACAACTCCAAGTGTTGGTGATGTCCTTTCAAGCTGTAGACGGTTTAGGCCCAGCTTACCTTAAGGATGATATCCTCCCATATCAGTCTGCCCACACCCTAAGAGCTCACAAATGGGTCTGGTTCAGCGGGTGGGAATGAGAGAGGGGGCTTTTCTCTGTAGCCTCGCCTGCCTTGTAGAACTCTGGCCCCAGTGGTTTAATTGACCTTACAGTGATGGCTTATGAGACAGAGCCTTTTTCATATCAGATAGATACTTTTTCTCCAGTGCCTCTGTTTTATGGGCAGACCTTCTTTACACATACCTCATTGTAAATTGGATTGTGCATATTGTTGTATTTTAATGTATGGTGTTAAGTGTCATTAACCATCTGAGTGGCGCAGAAGCTCCATAAGGACACATTTTTGTATGAAAATATCCATAAATAAAAAATCCATTTGAGTGTCAAAAAATAAGATGCTATTGTGATGAGACAGATTCCTTCCAGTTGGGCCAAAAGCAGAGAGTTCCATTTCAATAATATTTAATGTACTGTTACCTTAACTGGCTATTTCAGCATTATTTCTCAGTCAGTTTTTCACTACTTTTATTAACTTTGTGAAGATAGTGTTTAGTATATCATTACATTGAAAGCTCGTTCAGTGAACAGCCTTCCCGAGCAGCCTTCCCTGAACCAACATTTTAGAAACAAGTTATATTAACATATAAGAATGAAAAATTAAAATTTATATTGACAGATGCTCGTTTTGAATTGGTCATACAATAACTTTTTTGTATGACCAATTGTATGACAAAATAACAATGGATTTTTTTCCATTCCAGGGAAAGAGCGTTTTTTAATGTTTAAACCCCAGAAAGGTCCTACAGTCCTAATGTGGCTAGGAGTTTTTTCTGTCTAAACATGTGTAGAATTGCACCCTTACTATCCATGGATTGTTTCATGCTCAAGCAGAGCCACCAGAGAGTTAGCTAGAAAGGATGAGGGAGGGAGAGAAGGCATCCTTCTGAAACATGTAAGGGGTGTTCCATGTGTGATCCCAAGCAAAAGGAATGCCAGTACATTTCCAAGTTCTGACCATTGCGCTTGTTTCCTCCATGGATTGCCTTCACTGAATTCCCATGAAAGAATACAGGCCAAAGTCTCACTTCCCACCTTACCCATCTGTATTAAAACAGGGCTGCTACAAAGATAAACTGTCTGTCTTCTGCTGCTTGCACATGGTTTTCTCCTAGCCACAGGAAGGAATGGAAAAGTTGCTTAATGCATAGAGATTGTACTTGAAGCTGTTGCATTACAGTTGGTGAGTGCGATCCAAATGAGGTTAAGGGCCAGTTAAATTTAGTGGAAGTTACATAAGCTTAATTTTGCTTATAGTATATCAAAAGGAATTACGGGATACAATTTTTGCTAACTAAAATATGTTCATCATCATCATCCAGCCCCCAAAATGAGATACGTAGAAAGATTTCTATGTGTGTAGTTTAAGTCTTTAGATAGACTGGTGCTTGGAAAAAGAATATAGGCACTTTGTCTTTATTTCTGAATATATAAATTATTCCCCCTCCTTCATTCTACATTTCTTTGTTTTTTTTGCCATAAGCCCCTATCACTTACCAAAAAGCTCGCACAGTAATGAACAAACTTCATATTGTTCAATACTTTATTTTTTTCTTTTATAAAGATAAATTACTTCATATGTTTATTCCAATGGTTTTATAATTTACTATGGTTTAGATAAGTGCAAGTGGAAGGGATGCTTTTCTGTAATGAGTGCCTAAAGATAATTTTGTGGTCCGTGGATGCTTTCTGATAATCATCTAAAATGCAACAGATAGAGGCGGCTGCTGCTGTAAGCAAACTAAAACAATTATGCTATGGGAAAGAGCAGGGAGTATGGGATACTGTTGTTCTGACCCATTGAAACTACATGTGTGGGATATGGGCTCCTAAGAGTGGTACCAGAAAATTCAGTTCAGCCCCTAAAGCCGTATCCTCTGCCCTCAAACATGCTTAATCAGTTTTACAGCAGTCATGCAAGTTAAACCCATCAAGCTTATTAACTACCAAGTTTGCTAGTCTCACACCTAAGAACAGAATAAGCAACATATTGTAAAAAGATGGCTTGCCTGAGTGAATGGGTCTTGGATTTTTGCAATGTGGCAGACATGGTGGACTCGAGTATCACGTATGAAGTTTCTATTAAGTGAGATTACTGAAATGCCTTTGAAAATGAGTCTTTATTGTTCGATCTGCTGGTTAATGTGTAAATCAAAAGTAAGGGAGAACCACTATGTGGCTTCATTTATCGTATCTTTGAACACATTCCATTTGAAATTTCCTTTGTTTCTTTTGGCACAGCGTCCATTTGGCAAGAAGGCTACTACAGCTAGAAAAGCAAAACACGTTGCTCACAAAAGACCTGGAGCGTCAGAAGGAACAGGTTACCCAGATTTCACAAGAGGTATACGACTGTCAACTACACACACACACTCTCTCTCTCTCTCTCTCTCTCTCTCACACACACAATTCATGTATAGAATGGAATTTTAAAGTAGCATTTTAAATGCATTTATTCGGACAATTGGGGAAAACACATACCTACTAATCCTTTTCAGAGCAATTTATGTAGTATTAAAGCAGAGATGAAAAGACAGATTACTCTGCAGACTAAACAAAAACACAGACTAGACAGATAAGTCTCTGTTTCTGAAAAGGGAAGAACTAGCAAAACTGGTTCAATGTTCACGAGGTATTTTATTTTTTTCTGCAATATCACTGCTTGTATACAGTTGTTTTGCAGATTTCTTATCTATTATAGCATACTTACCTCCCAACTTACCAATTTTCCTAGACTGCTCAGTTTCCTGAGATTTTTAGCATGCACAAGTAATTAATTGCTGATATCACTGGTTAATGAGCAAAATTCTTAACAATCTTTTAAATCTGGTTTTTTGCAGAAATTTAATTAAACATTCTTTTACTGATACTTGAGAAGCCAAAGAAGGTGGTTGGGGGGGGTGGGGGACCACACACTCTGGGTGAGCTGGGCTTTGTTTACTTATTGGAATAACGCATGAAGGGTCGTCATGTCACCAAAACCAGGTCTTTATCTGTTGGGGACAGATGATTTCTAAGTTATTATGTGGCAACTGGTACCGCCCCCCCCCCCTTTTTTTAGTTCTGTCTGGGAAAGCCTTAGCCAAACATTGCTGCTAGATTCGTTTCCAGTTCATAGATCTTTAACACAAAAATTAATAATAGTCTAGGCATCTGTGTATTCCAGGCTTGGTTGTTCAAATACTTCCATCCTGTCCAGAGGGTGTCAGAAAAGGCTTTTCTGCCATCTCCTTTCCACCTAGCGGCCTGTCATGTTTTGAGTTCCCCACATGAACTACTTGAACCATGTGGTCTGTTTCTGTAAGCCCCACACATCCTCCCATGAAACCCATGTCATGGGACTGGTATGTGCGGCTGGGCCACATTGTTTTTGTTGCCTCCACTTGAGCGGTAACAAATGAGAATAATCTCAGAACTAGTTTTTCACAACTGCTGTTCGGCTTTCAGGACTGGGTTACATGTTACCTGTACACTGATGAGCTACCAGAAAAGAATTCCCCTGTGGTATGCTGTACACAGCATGGTATGCTGGGCAGGGATCTCCTCTAGACAGCTCATGCTCGCAACCCAGTCTGCAGCTGAATTAAGCTGAATTAGACTAATTGAAACCAATTTTGCCCAGTTCGGTTTGGGTGGCGGAGCTAAAGAAATTTCACTTCCAGACTTGTATTTCATGGTATAACAAGAATCCTGTAGTGCATGTTCATAAGTGCTGAGATTTGAAATTAATGGGAAAGGGGAAATTAATTTTCATATACAGATGCTGATTTAATTATGTGTAGTATTGAGATTTATTATTATGTCTCTTATCTCTTTGGCAGGAATGGGAACAAAGTTGAGTTAGCTGAAGTTTTTCAAATTCCATTTTGGAATTTCTCATTCCACCTTGAGACCATAGTTTTTTCTCATGAAAATCAATTTACATTTTCATGTGTATTTTTCCAAATGTGTTCTATGCATTCTTCCATTGATTAAAGGGTATTTGTACACCTTTTCAAAACTGCACGTTTTCCATACTTTTGAACACAGTGTTTTTGGTCCATAGATCAAATTGCTAGCTTGGAAATAGATGGCCTTCAACCACAGATTGCAAGTCTGTGTTTGGTCTGGAAGATGCAGGCTGGATAAATCCCGATTAAAAATGAAATCAAACAAATCTCACATAATCCTTTCTCTTAGGATGCATCTTTCACTATTTATGGGGAAAGTAAAGGTTTTGTGTGAAGCACAGAATATTGAAATAATGTCAAATACTACAATTATACAATAAATTAGCATATATAATTTGTTCTACCTTGGAAAGTAGCACATCAGTGCTTTGCACTTGGTAATTCCATACTTCACTTTAGCAGTATTAAGAAGTTTTATAGGAGGCAGTTATCCTGATAATAATAAAAAGATTTAGGTTCGCATCTTTGAATCAGCTGCCTTTAGCTCCGGCATACCACAGCTTTAAAAATGGTGTTTCCGAGTGGTTCACAAGATTATTCTTTAAATAATGAACAGGACGAAGATCACGTCTCTAAAAGCACACATTTTTCTTTCTTTCCAGCGTGACAGAAGTAATTCCTTGTTGAATCAAGTACAGCAGCCTTACAGATACCTCATTGAGTCTGTACAACAGAGAGATTCTCAGATTCTTGTACAAAAAGAAAAGATTGTACAACTTGAGAAGGATATTGAGTAAGTATTCAAAATTTTGGATTAGATAGTTTTAGTTGAATTTTAAAATCTTTTTCCTTAAAAATCTCTTAGTTTAGTAGCAGGCCATGGTATGAGCAAACTTTGCAACTGAAAGGTTCTCTGAAGGTTTTTATTGACTGTCGACATAATGAAGGCTATTGCATTATTTATTTGCATGTCAGTGCATTACATTGACTGGTTGCACACCGTTATAACTGCATAGGAAATTTTGCTTTTCCTGTTGGCCTAGCCATTTCTACAAAGCATTGCAATTCTCCATTGAACAACTGCTTCAAAGGGGCAGTAAACACAGACGTGAGGAAGTTGTATTGGCATCCTAACTGTACGCATGGCTTCTCCAGTGCCTTCTTGAGTACCACGGGACATGACTTGCTCATGCTGCCTCCTTGCAACCTAGCAGCTTAAGTGAAGATTTTATCTCATAGGTCAATGATCTGATGTCTCTGAATAATAAGCACAGTCTCTCAGGGCTTAATACCATGCATCATCCTCAAGAAGGGGGAAAGACACAGAAACCTGGCTCACACAATATGGGCAGTCCACATGGCTTGTTTACGGCACAGTGAGCTGCAGGGTGCGCTGGGAAATTTTTGAAGACTTAAACTGTGGCTTGTCATGTGCTCTGCCCCCTGATGACAGGGGTGGTGCAAGAGTTAAACAACCCTCGTGTCACCTCTCTTGCCCAAGTTCAAACTTCAGAACAAGCCGCATGTCCTGAACATTCATGCTGTCAGTCTGCTTGTGCTACAACCTACTTGATTGGCTACTGGACCATGCAAACTAACCCACGGTGTCACTGACTTCAAAAATAATGGTTCCAGCGGGAGGCCTTTATGCACTTCTCTGACATCCACCTGGTTCTCACATAAGCCTTATCATTGTTTATTTAACCCATGGGTTGTTGAATTCTAGGTTGTTGTGTAACGCAAATGTGAACAATGGTTTAGCAACCACGAACAACTGATGGCTTCTTGTTTGATTGTGCCACAAAATAAATTTGGATGTAGAAAGGAGGAGGAGGAAAACAACCAACCCACGGGTAGAGAAAACTATGCTGGGCAGGGTAGCAAACCATGAGCTAACCTTGGGTTAAACCATAGGTTGGAATTATGTGTCTACCAGATAATTGTGTGATGCCTACAATATTTTATATATGTTCTGCATCATATTGCTTTCTTTTCCCTGGAAGCAATTTTTACACAATCAGTAAAAGCAATAATTTCTCAAGCCTTAGAAAGCTTATATGAGAAGGTAGCCACTTTTGGTCCATGGGCTGCATTACACTGCCACCACCAGATCCAGGCCACAGGAGCAAACCTGATCATATCATAGAGGACGGGGCCTTCCTCCTAAAGAGCCATCCCTACCACAGCATCATCCGCCCCTGCCCTGCTACTAAAAAAATTAATTTCTGCATGTACAGTGAAACATGGCACTCTGTGCCCCTCTCTCTGTGGATAAAGGGACAGGTGTGGGCTTGTCGCAGTCAGCTCCTGGGAACACTGACCAAGGGGGGTTGCCCATTCCTTCACCGCAGTTGAGGCGGAGCAGCACAAACAGGGCTTGCTCCGGGCCTGCAAGAGCCATCTTCTCCGAGCCCTGGCCAAGCCAGGCTCCTTCTTCCCCTGCCACTTGCACCCAGCTGGGGGCGAGCAGAGTAGTAAGTGATGCAGGTAAATTCCCAGCATATCTCCGACTGGAGATGATAACGCATTTCCTGGTTGTCCTGCTCACCCCAGCGGGATGATGCTTAGGGAGGGGCCCATAAAGGATGCTCAGCCTGTGCAGGCCAGATGGGGCCCCTGTGTCCACAGGAGGTTGTCCTTTTCTGCATATTACATGGCAGACATTTGCAAAGCTGAAGTGAAGCCTGAGAAATGTAGGCTCGGGTGCTCTACAGCTTTGCTCCCTCTTTCCTCTGGGTCAGCAAGAGGCAGTGTGCGACTGGAGATAATCTTCTCTCTCACACATTGGGGGTTGTATTCGGTGTTAGCCCAAGTTAGAGCAGGCCCACTGAAATGAATGGAACTTAAGGAAGACCAACACTGGGTGCAGCCCTAAACATTAAAGTGTTTCAGAATCACAGGGCACTGCTCTGGGTGTGCCTCCTAACTGGAAGGAGTCAGCCCCAGAGAAATGGCAGGCAGCCTCATCCACATGTACAGTAGATGATTTTGTAGCTTTGCATCAGCAGTAAATGAATGATGCAGACCTACAGCACAATTGCCTAGTCCCAGAAGGATGATTAGCAAGAAGCAAAGCTAGAGCACTGACTCATGCAGAGACGCAGCAGTACTTTACTTCAGTGGGCAGTTTCTCTGTCCTGGTGCAGTGCTTTGATTATTTTAATTAGATGATGTGCTCATGGCACACTCATGTGCTGTAGCACAAAGTATGAGGGTTCTTCAAAAAGTTTAAAACTATTAAGAATTTCCAAAACAAATTACATCATTTTTCTACATAGTGCCCTTCCTTTGTGATGCATTTTTCCCAATGTCGTACCAACCTTTTGACGCCATCAGCAAAACAAAATATAAAATATATTTATAAAATATAAAAGTGAGGAAGCTTTTTGAAGAACCCTCATATGAGAATTGCCCATCTAATCTTTGCCATAAGCTAATTTCAGTCCTTTTACTGTTTGGTCATCACAGCCAGCATTATGGAATATTTAAGGTCCTCCTTGAGCCCACCTAGTCCAGCTGAGAGCCAGGAGAAATGCTAGTTTCTGTTGGACAAGTGCAGGGTGTGGCTGCGTATTAAAAGTCCCCATATTTAACTTTCCAGGATGAACATCCCTGAGAACTTAAAGTGTTTCATCTTGACCACATTCCGTATGTCCTAATTTTACTCACCTAGCCTAAAAGCCAGCAAAAGTGTTACCAGTTGATTCCTTTCTGTCTTCCTTAGTCTCAGTTTCACCAAGAAAGAACAGAATAGCATAAAGAAGCTCATTATGACACACTTGTTAATTCCCTCCCTTTATTTAAAATGTCGCCAAACATATTGCCTCCACTTTTTCCCTGTAAACTTTAATTCTGCTCTAAATACGTACAGTCATTTCAGCATTTTCCTCATCATTTTTGGCTGAATCCCATCCAGTTTTTCAACAACCTCCTTTAACTGTGACAGCCCAAGCTATGCTTGAATAATGCTATAAATGAAACCAGTTTTTTAAATTTATTGTGCCTTGTTTGTATACTGTAATATTAAAGAAAATTAATTCAGGTGACTCAGTCCTGCCATTTAGTTAAAAACCCTGAGCCTGAACCATTGAAGCCAGTATATTTAACATTTGCAATGACTTTAACTCCTAGTTTATATGGTCTGTTGCTCACAGCCTAAAGAAAGCATTCATGCCTTCCTTTTCAAAACAATGTAAACACAGGTTTTAACTAGGACAGTTTTTTTCTTTAAGCTGCTGCTTTGGTATGTATTCATGGTTGCCAACAATTGCTTTAAAAATTCATGTTGCAACCAGAATGCAAGATTAGAGGAAATCATCCTTTGCTATTACTGCATTTCCTAATACTATCCCTCTTTCTGCCAGTCTTTTAAATAAAGAAAAGACAGCTTTGCTGCGTGTCAAGAATCAAATGGCAGCAGACTTAGAGAGACTTCTAAATCATCGTGAGGTAATCTTCTTGTGTTAGCATAGCTATTACCATATATAGGTTTTTCTCAACATGTTAGTCATGAGAATGCTTTGTTTTTCTCCTGGGCAGTTTCAGAAATATACTTAAATATCCAACACAGTGTGTACCCCAGGTTCCCCCCGCACCGTGCTGTGCCCCTCCAGCTGCCTCAGATGGCTGGCACTGAGGCATGTGGCCCCACTGCTCAAACACGGCATCAGTGCCGATTGCTTCTATGACTGGTGGGAGCTCACAGCAGCTCCAAAAGCACCTCCCCGATCCTACCACCACCAGGGAAGGAGAAGGAAGATCCTCTGCCCAGTCGTTTCATTGATGGGCATGCATTTATTATTTAGAATGTGATATCTTCCCCTTCCATGTTGCTACTCGCAAATCTGCTGGGACAATGCAGCTTTGTTTTCCTCGTATATTTGTGGGAGTAAGAGGACCTGTTACTAACTCAGTAGTTCAGCATTCCATGAAGATGTTTCAGCAAGCTTCCAGTTTCCAGTTTATGTGCTTCTTCTACCGTCTGCTTCTCCACCATGACCAGGTATAATGTAACATGGGCATTACTGGGAAACAGAATTGTTGAGAGCCTGAGATATTTTTTCCTGGTGGACCTTGCTTCCTAAGAGTTTACCAGGAAAAGAATTTGAGATAGGCTGCCTCCAGTCAAGATGAACTTCCTGACATACCACCATTTGTCCAGTGTTTTGGGGTCCTGTTCTTAAGGCCACCTCCCTGTAGCACACTACAGAGAGAGAGAGTGCTTTGGACTTTCTTTCCCAAAGTCCACGTGTACAGAACAGAACAACCCTGTTTTTAAATGTTTTTTAAAATGCCAGCAGTAGTATTTTAACTCTGCTGTGTTTCATGTGGGAAAGAGTTTATTGAGAAATCCTTTCTAAAACAAGTTTGTTTATGGGAAAGGGGGAAGGGAAAATAATACGGGGAAAGCAACAGAGAAAATTCCAAATGTAATCAATAAAATCAATCTAAATAAACTAGTAGCATGTTGCCCACTGGACTAGAGTCTAGGGTTCCTGATCACATGCAAAGCTGTTCTCAGAGACAGCATATTGGTTTCCAGTTAGATGGCATATGGAAAGCTTCTGGAAGTAAAGAACGGACGCCTAAAGGGACCTGGGATAGTAAATTGGTTTATCCAATGTGATAGCTGCCATCTCTGATGATCAGTAGTTTAGCCAACAAATTGGAACAGTATTTAGTCACTAGACCCAGCTTCTCAATTACTATAAAATCATCTATCTATTTATTTAATTAATTTCTCCTTTTTCCTTGCAAGGAACTCAAGGTAGTTTAAATAATTCTCCTCCTCTCGGTCTTAGCACAACCAGGCAGTTCCATAGCTGAGTGGGGACTAGAACCAAGATCTCCTGAGTCCCAGTCCCATACTCTTTAACCATTACACCACACCGACTCTCTTAATTTAGCTTACATCTTAATAAAGCCAACTGGTTTGTAAAGTGTTCCGAGAGAACAGTATATAAAGATCTTTAATACATAAATAAACTGGTTGGGACCAGTCAACCAAAGGGAAAAATGCTTAATGTTTGGTTGCATTTTTGAGGACCATAAAATGAAATAAGGTGTGTTCAAGTTACCCAGCATGGTGCCGGCTTACCAGATGCTCTTGGGGGCACTGTTGAGCTACGAGTCAGAAGGAAGAGAAGAGCTTGCCCCAGGAAGCACAAAGCAGGGAATACAGGAAGAACCTAAAGCTCTTTCATGCAGCTTAGTGTTCCATCTGAACAAAGCCATTCTCTCTGTTCCCCTCAGCGAATGTCCTGAGGTTGCCAAAGTGGGGAAAGAAAGTTTTCAGGGGAATGTGGGCACAGGAACCACCTGATCCTTTCCCAAGGTCCCTACTGGCCTTGAAATATTCTGGGTGTTTGAAATCGGGAGGAGTTCTGTACTCCATTGCCACCTTTACTAGAGTATCATCTGTTTCTTGAACGTGCTCAGTTGCACAAAAGCAGGAATCTGTCTCCCCCCCCCCCCACCATATATAACAAGCTCTGTATTTGGTACTTTGGTCCCATCCTAAATAATACTCCACTTGAACAATTAAAATATAGTCAGTTAATTTTAACCTTTTCAGTTATTGCATTGCCCTTTGAGCCTGCTTTACAAGTGCCTTCTTACCTTAGCTGTTGGCAGAATACTTTCAGGTGGTGAAATGGAAATTACAAAGAGCTGTACATTGTGTCAAGAACTCCATGTACATTAATTTCCATTAAATGCCACCATCTGTCTCCTAATACATTTATTGGATGACATTGCCTTGGCTGTGTAATGAATTGTTAAGTTGTGATACACATGCTATTTCACAACTGTGCTAGCACTTACACTAGGTAAATTATACCCTTTTATTATGCTTTTAATACATGGTGTCAGAAAGCATTAACACAAGTCTCATTCATTTCAGCCTTTGTGAAAAAAATTGTTTCTCAGGAACTGATTTTTTAAATGCATGAAAAGACAAAGGTGACAAATTAAATATTAATGAAATTACATAAACTGTCTAAGGTTTTTTGAAATGTCCTACGTAGGTAAGTGTGTGATAGCTTTTAGAATAATTCTACACACATTTTCTGAATGTGTGTGCAAGGTATTAACAGTTCTAAATATGTTCCATGTATTCAGTGGCGTTTCAAGAAGCTCTCCCCCACACCTAACTATTCATAAATTATCAGCACTAGTCCTGTTTCATCAGGAGGATGAAATATCCACCGTGCATTCAAGTACGACCTTATACTAGAGATATGGAATATCAGTTGTCAAAATCAGCGTCCCTCATGTATCGGTTACATTTGTTAAGTGTCTGTAAGAACAAGTTGCCTAGACACACACACAATCATTTTAAAGCATGGCAATAATAAAACAAACAATCCAACAGTAAATCTTTCAAATACAGATAACAGTACAGGAAAATACAGGACAAATCATAGGATTTTTAAAACTTCCAAAAGGAGGTTAAAGCACCAGCAGTGCTACCAATCTTAAAAGGCCTGGGAAAACAAAAACAATCCTAAGCTTAGCCCTGCGAGGACAACAGAGTGAGGGCCAGGTTAGCTTCCCTAGAAAGATCGTCCTGTAGCCAGGGAAGCTGTGAGCAGAAAGGTCCTCTCTTGCATGGCCGCCCTCAGAATCCCAGAGTGAATGGACACTCAGAGGAGGGTCTCTTTAGCTGACCTTAGTGCACAGGTGATTCTGTACAGGAGGAGATTTTTCATTTGATCCCAAAGTTGTAAGCTTTGTAGAGTTTTATAGAGAAAAACCAGCACCTTGAATCCCATCATCACACCGTAAAGACATTATCTTCTGATATTTGCTCATGAACTGAGCTAATGAATCACTAAGATGTGTTGAACTTTTATCCTCCCCAGGTAGTTCTAATGTCAGCTGGATTTCATAACCCTTCTATCCAGTGCTGGTAGTGTGGTGATGCTGATGCTGATGGTTTAGAAACAGAGAAACAGAGTGAGTCAGAAGGGGCCTCCTGGGCCATCAAGTCGGACCCCCGGCTCCAGCCAGCTCCACTCATGACATGCCCACCATTTAATTTCTGTACTGCTCAATAGCTGAAGCTCTCTGGGCGGTTCATGCTGTACTGGGTCATTTCAGAGGTCTCCGGACTTTTTGTACCCATGGCACATTTGGGAACTGGAGAAACTGATCTGAGCACCACCTTAAAATATCTCCATGGACGGTGTAGCAAGTCCTGTAATGGCTGCTGTGAGGACCTGGCTAGGCGAGAGGGGTATGTTGGGGGGGGGGGCAGAGGGGCATGGCAAGGCTAGAGTCTGGGAGCAGGGAAAATGGGAAGAGCTGTTTCCTGCCCCTTTTCCTCTGTGTGAGCTTACTCTGCTCCAGCCTCTGGTCTTGTTCTTTCTCATCGCACACCTCCTTTCCTCACTGTTTCTCCCCATCCCTAACCTCTGGTCTTGCACCTTTTCTCTCTTCTAGCCTTTTGCCTTGCTTTTTCTTCTTGCCGAACAGCTGTTCAGTGGCAGATTCTGGAACAGGAGAGAGCACTTAACATTTCTCAATTGTTTGTTAATACAGTATTTTTAAGGGGTAGGGAATGATGAGCCTCACAGATACAACTGCAGGTAACAGAGTTCATTTCCTTTGGCATCTCAGAGAGTGTGTGTGTGTGCATATATGTATGGGCATGTAGGGTCAATATAGACTGAAGATACCCGCTTGCATAGTTGAATTGTGACACTACAATGTTTTACAGTAAATTACAGCCATCTCACTCAAAAAATGAATAAGGATTAATTGGAGATCCTCTTGACCTCAGTATAAGATTAGTGTGGTGAAATCTCATAAGTATAGGAAGGGGTAAAAGTCAAGTCACACTTTTAATATCTTAGAAAGATTAGTTTGACCTAGTGACCAGTAAAAGAATCTATAGTCCTTGTATATAAATATACAGAGTGCTAATATACTAAATATAAAGTATCTATAGTCATTTATTCATTAAGATGCTATTGGGTAAAATAGGGAAATTCATACTGGAAACAGTTGATATATATGTAGCAAAGGAATAACACTTCGTTGCCTTGTGTCCTTGCTGGTTTCCTCACTCACACACACACACACACACACACACACACACTGGCCTTGTGAGCATACACATGTAACAATAAGTGAAGGGCCAAGGATGTGTACCAGTTCTTTGTTTCATGTCACAATAAAGTAGAAAAATAGATACTTTTACAGAGTGGGTGTTGGGGGTAGGGGGGTTAGCCTAAACAACCATTTAAGTACAGGTTAAAAACTTTTAAGCACAGGTTAAAAAGTTTATTTTTAAAAGAATTTATGCTTAACACAGGCATGAACATATTAGAGAAAGAGAAACTGTGTGGTTGTATGCCAGCTCACTTGCGCATGTATCAGTAAAGTAATTCTAATGCATCTAACACAGCTAGAGAAAGGAGAAATTGAGGTTTCCGAAATAAGGAGTGGGGAGAAGCTTTGTAAGGAACTCAGCTTTGTACTCAATGGTGCTTTACCCGCAGGCAGACTTTTCTCTCCTAGGTGTACCAGGCAAAGAAATCTCTCTTAGTCCACAAAGTGGGTTCAAGAAAGGATTGGAGGACTCTGTTCCTGGAAATGTAAGCAACCAGGAGGTAGTAGGGGAGATGCTAGGGAAGGATCCACAGCATGGTCCTCCTTGGAAGTATTGTATTTCCATTGCTTCTGTTGCACAAGCAGGAGTCACAGAATACCCAGTGGGGATGTAGCACTTCAAAACATACCCACTGTAATTAGAGGCAATGCTAAGCATTTAGATTGGGACAGGTTGGGAGAGCTCCATTATGCAAGTTCCATTGACTTGCCCAATTCTGGAAGCAAGTGTTTCCACTGCCTAGCCAACGTGCTAAATTAGAAACGCACAGGCATTAGGACCAGTTGTTGCTGAGGCACTGTTGGAAACTGCTCCAAATGCACCTTAGGAGCTGAATTGAAGCACTTTAATGTGAAAGATACCCAAGCAACAAGAATTAATCATTTAAATCCAAACTCAAGGAATATCATAGGCTTCAGTTCAAAGTGTGGCTAGATTCAACCATGTAGCTGATTAGATGACTTCGGGGCAAGCACTGACTCCTAGCCTAAACTACCTCACAGGGCTGTTGTGATACTAAAATGAAGAGGTTATGGATGCCATGTTGGACTCCGTAGAGGAAAAGGCGGGATTTAAATGTAATGAATAAATAATAAAGACTCTGAGGCTATAATCAGGATAGAGCAGAGCAAAGGATCAACCGTTTGATTCTGGGGAATGGAAACAGTGCTCAGTGAGGTTCCTTGCTCCTTGACTGTAGACGTACACTGCAGGGCAGTGTCCCACGGTAGGGGGGCAAAGGAAGCGATACAAAGACACGCTGAAAGCCTCTCTCAAGTCCCTGGATATCAACATTACCTCCTGGGAGACCCTGGCACAAGATCAATCGACATGCGCACGCTGATCCACCAAGGCTGTCAAACATCTGAAGCTAGAAGGACAACCATAGCACGAGAGAAGCAAGCACTCCGTAAAGCCAGAGTTGCAAGTGCTGCAACAGTGGTGCCCACACATGTCTGCAGGGCTTGTTCAGTAGAATTCATTCCTGGATCAAGAATAAGAAGTGAAACAACACGTGCCCATGTATTAGCTAAACCCGTTGGCCTCCCTAGTGGGTGAAAATGCTTTAGGAGTTGATTATAGTTCCTGCCAAGGCTCTGGACTGGCCAATTTACATGAGTTTCCCTTGGTTAGCTGGCTGGGCAGTGCTTTGAAAGTCAGGTAGACACATGTATGTCTCTGTCACTGAATGGGAGCGATTCTGTTTAATCAATGCAGAAAGCACATACTGAATTACTTGCCCCTCTGCAGCTTTCTCGAGTATTGCTCTGGTTCCTGGCAGCCTTCCATGCCTGTGGCTTCACTGCTGCTTCCATAACAAAATCCATTCTTGAGCCAAGGTATCAAGATAATGTCAGCAAAAATACAAAACCCAGCTGCATGCTGTCAGTGAGCAAAAATGTTTGATCTGCTCCTTCCATTCGTTTATTTCATACATTTGCTCAAAGGAAGTCGAGGTGGCCTACCAGGCTTCCCTGCCACCACTGAGGCTGAGGGTGTAGCGACAGGCTTGGAGTCACCCAGTTGACATGGTAGCTGAATGGGAATGTGACCCTGGATTTCCCTAGGTCTGGTTGCAAAGAGTGACCAGGTGCAAGGAGGAGGCAGGTCTAGGGTTTAAGAGGTAGATAAGCAGAAGCAGGTTCCAACACACTTCAGGCAAACTGTCAGATGGCCTGCTAGCAGCATTATCTTGCTTTATCAGAGCCAGGCCTGTCCTGTCTCAGATGCTCAATTCAGATAACAGTACTTAATATCAAAAAGTTTCAGTCTTTTTTTTTAAAAAAGCAAACTTCCATTTTTCAGTCATGCCCCCTTCGATGCTGAAGATCCATGGCTATATTGTTTTTAAACTGTTGTCTGTCTCATTACTCGGTGGGTAATCCACTTGCCTAAATACACTTGACATACTGTGTTTTATATTTTTCTGCATAGAGAATTTAGGGCCAGATTCAGCTAAAATAAATCTGTGTGAGATGAAAGAACATTGCACATGCCTTAAAAGGCAGGCTTTTCCCCTGCCAGAGCCTATGTGGTTGCTGATAGCTTTCCAGTTCTTTTTTACGGAACCCTTGAAAAACATGCTGTAACAAAAGACACAGAGAGAGTGAGATAATAGGGCTGTCCACACAGTGCAAAAGGCTGTGCATATGGCTGCCCTTTGGAATATCCAGCCTCCCCGTTAAGGGTGCTTGGGCCAGGGAGTCTGGGGGAGCAGCGCATCTCAAAAGGAGGATCTTGGCCTCCAGATTGCCCTGGAAGTTCTGGGACTTTTTGCTGGGCTTCAACACACACAGCCAGAGATAACAAGCCCTGGTTTCGCATGTGCACAAAACACAGCACTTGGGCAGGAAAAGGGCAGTCTAGTCACCAGAAAAATGCAGAGCAGGCAGAAGCTTTAGCCCTTGCGATTCAGACAGCAGATATTCCCATTGAATCCTGATCTTACTCTATCTTTCCAAAGAGAGAGAGAGCTTCCTACATAACATAGACTGCCAGAAGGAGAGGGGCAGGAGGCATTACTTGTGGCATTACCTGTACCTCTACCTGCTGCAGTAGAGCTTGTGGATCCAGAAGTATTGCAGGGGGGAGTTGGAAGAGAGAGAGCCCTTCCTAAGGCCCTAATATTCCTTGCATTCTTTTATGGGAAAGATGAGCTTCCCAAGCTTATGCTAATAGTTGGAATGTGGCTTGATGGCCTCTGGATGGCCGTAGCTATTGTTTCTCTGAGTAAGGGCTGAATTCCTTGCCTGTGTTTGCTAGGTGCTATGGATGAGGTAATTCCCAGGTGTCTCCGGACAAGGGGTCATCCTCTTGCAGGCCTGATCTCCTTAAGAGGGGAAATGACTGGCCTATTGTCCACAGGGATTCCAGCATTCATTCTTCTCTCATACAGTCTAGCCCAGGTCCTTTTGCAGCAGGTCAGGTCATGTGCTAAACTCCATGTAGCTCAAAGACCATCCTGGGCAAACCAGTCAGGGAGAAGCTGCTCCCTTCATCTCATGCACATATATTCCCATAGGAGGCCCTGTCTATTCCCAGTACTTCTCAGAGAGTAGAATCCTTGGCTGAAAGAGAATGGCCTCACGTGGAAGTCTCAAATTTTATTGAGTGCTGGAGACTAATTTCAAAAGCACATGAATTGACCTGAGATGTGCAATAGAATTAATCTTTTTTTTCTTGAACTGAACCTCATCAGGTGAGTGTCCATGCATTTCATGCACCCTCCCCTTAAAACACCCTTTTGATATGCACTTGGGGTGAACAAGTGTCAAAACACACAAAATCTTACCTGCTCCAGGAATATTTTAACTTCATGCTGCTTTATACAACAACCTTAAGGCCAGGAATGACTCTTTCATCTTAAAAGTGTCAAGGGGAGAGCAGAGAGGAGATGCAGACTGTAGTGAACATTGCTCCAGTACTCAAAAGTATATATTTTATTTTTGCAAACTCCCTGTGCTGAATATGCAGACTAATGACAAGCCCATGGATTGCTAACATTTGCACACAGAATTTTGAATACTGTAAATTTGGGCTGGTGAACCTTAGGCTTCCCTCTGGTCCCAGTGCACCCTTCTAGGGTTTCCCAGCCTTTATGCAGCTTTCCCCCAATGCTAAAGGCCCCCATGCCTCTCCTGACATTCAGTTACTGACAGGAAGCACTTTTAGGAGCAGGAGGCTGGCATATTTCCTTAAGTCCTGTCACCACAAGGAGGGGCGCTCTATGACTTTTCTTCTGCAGGGCTACCAAGTCTATGATCTAATTTGTCCTCAGGCTAATCAGACACATGCCTCTTTGAAATGACTCCGGCTTATCTGATCTGATACTGAGATCATGTGGCATATGGAGAAGCTTCCCTATAACAGCCTCCCCCCCCCCACCAGTTTATTAGTGAAGACTGGTTAGCATGATTCTCACCTTTTATACATTAATTACTATTTCTAAAGTGTAGGATGTTTGGAGGCCTGTCATAGCTATAAGCTAAATAGTTGCACTCCTAAATATTGAGTTGTTGTTACCACCTTTCTGCTTTGTCAGGATGGAGCAAACATATTTCTGTGGCAAATGAGAGAGAAAGTTGACTCTTTGGGTAAGCTGGTTTAGTTAACCAAAGCTTCACTCTTTGGTTAAGCTGTCTTCAGCCAAATTCATTCTCCGTGTGTGTGGGGAGGGACAACTTCAGAATGACCGTTTTCAGGATGATTTTTTCCTCTTTGCCTATGTGCTATAACCTGTTCAGTCTTCTGAAGACAAAATTGCTGATGAACAATGCTCGGTTCTTTTAAATGTTCAGCCACAAGGTAATTATCATTTTTCTTCTGCTACGTTACTGTTCTGAGATCCCAGTTTCTATTAACGTTCTGTGTAGGGTTTTTTTTCCTAGCAGATTACAGGGACATTTCTGTATCACAAGTAAGCCCTGGAGCTACTCTCATCTGAAGCTTAGAGAAGCAAGCAACAATTACACTGTTAAGAGATTGTCAAGACATTTCTGGGTTCCTACTGTGCTCTTTTATTAGCACCTCTCTCTCTCTCTCTCTCTCTCTCTCATTTTGTTATCTATTGTGTTTTTCTATTCCATGAATATGAATACAAAAAAGCTACCGAATTTATAACACCTGGAAGCTTTTAACAAATGGGCCCATTCATGTAGACATTTTGTAGGCAGGAGGGGGCACTTTTGAATAACTTGATGGTTTATACTAGACCTTTTCCCCCAAAGAAATGTTTTCTTTTATTGTGTTGTATAAACTAAACATGTGCTGAATGCAATTCAGCTTTCAGGAAACATCGTTTGCATATGCTACAAAAAATAAGCAAGGTTTATTGTAATGTAAATTCATAGCAAAGTAGTGTAAGCACCTTAGGTTTTGATTTAGAGGAAGTCTTCCCCAAAACATAAGCAAACAAACATTTGTTTGTTTCAATTGCAAAGCTGAACAGGCAAACACAGTGTAAGAAATGTACTTTGGAAAGAGGCAAGCTTTATTTTTTATTTTTAAGGTAAGAAGTTAGTTAGCAGTGAATTCCTTCAAATATTTACAAGGTAAGATTCTTGATTATATCCATTAATTGATGGACTGTGAATATTTCAGTCACATTGCTGTAGCTATCCAGCTGTTATGAATCTTAATTTTCCTGCATATTGTCATAGTTTGACAGCTCATAGAAAATACAAATCGAAATATATTTATGAACCACCCAAACAGACAGATATTCAGCTAAAATTGACACACATACAAACATTTCAGACAGGTTTTTAAATAATTATTTCCTATATGCTTCTATCACAAAAGTATGCTTAATGTAACTGAGGAGTTATATTTTAAGGAGAAAATACTTTTGTTACAAATAGAGCCTGTTCCAGCCATATATGTCAGGTAAGGTGGAAATTGGTTCAGATGGATGCTTCTTAAATAAACCGCTTATATAGACAGAGCAGCAAGCTTATGAGCTTTACAGAACACCTGCTTAGATATGAAATGTAAATATTTACATATTAAAGGGGCACAGCTGTGCCCTTTTATTTAAGATGACTTCAAAAAAAGAGAGAATTTTTACTATTATACCCTTCAAGGTTCTACTGCTTGTATAAATGACAACTTGCTGAATGGACTTCTTGATACCTAGCATCCAACACACATTTGATGATGTCCATAATTGTGTAAGACTTCAAACCCCGACAAATTGTGACAGATGCAGCAACTACGGAAGTGCTGGCAAATTGGTGCATTTGTATTTTTTTTACTCCAGGTTGAAGCTCAGCATATCATATTTCAAATTCTGGAAGAAACTAATAACATACTTTATTAGGGTTTGCCGGAAAGGGGCCCCTTTCATGGATTTTGTTGGAATTCTGAACAGGGATTTCAGAAGCTGCTGGCAGAATTATGTAGAACGTGCTCAGTTTGACTACACTGGGGGTGGTTTAGTGTTTTGAAAGGAATCCAGTGTTCCTATCAGCATTCTAGTAGCATGCAAAGGGTGGCAGGAAACCTCAACTGAGATAAGCGTGAGGTCATTTTGAAAGCTAAGATAATCATTCTCACTGATTGGCAATCTGGTGAAGAGAGAAGAAAAGGCAGGCTCATTTAGAGGTAAGCTATTCTGAACATGCTTATTCGTTTGTTCCTCTCTACTCCAGCAATGTTTTGCCTTTTGTTTGGTGTTCTTGGTTTTTTGGAAAAGTGTAATAATAAATTTCCTTTTTAATAAGTGGGAAAATCTAATTATTAAAAAAAGCCCTGACAATTTAAGCCAGAATTATTTTGGTGCAAGCTCCACAAATCCAGAGAATTGAAAGCTAGGGTAAGAATGCCTTAATAAATGTGCTCCATGATCAGCAATGATAAGGCTTGTCACAGATTGAGCTTGGTTATAAGCAAAAGCTGGTATGGCCCAATTCACAGGAGGATTCTTCTAGCAGTACAGTATGGTTCAAAGGCATCATACACCAGTCCAGGACTGGGACAATGTGGACTGGCTTTGCTGGTCCCAGTCATTCCATCCCCCGCATCTTCTGGTTTAGGACCTGAAAGGCTTGTGTTTGGTGTTGATGCATGGAGAGTAAGCTGTAAGCAACCACAATTTGTGACTTTGGACTTGTGATAATTGAATCATGTTGTAAAGACTTAAATATACCAATCTTGCTATATCAGCTGTAGGAAAAAAGACATATATACCTTTATTTGTTTCTGAATGCAGCATCATGAAGCTATCAAAAATAACACTTTTGAGTAGGATCTACTGAACTATGTTAGAGTACATTAGTGTACTGGTTTTGTCACTTAACCAACGCGTTCCTTTTTGGTGGTTGTTTCCTGGAGAGGACTTCCTTCAAGAACTCAACGTTTACAAAAGATTGCCTGCCCTGCCTTACCGAATAAGGCACTTGGTTTTGTCTGTAGAGGTGCGTTGCGGGTAGTGAACTGCTTCCACGTGCAAAGCAGAATCATTTATTCTCCGCTGATGCGGATGCATATGACTGCCACAGCACTCCCTTCGCAGTCTACTAAATTATTTTAAAAGTTATAGACCTGCTTTATACATCACAGCACAATGCCTGGGTTATTTAGCCCAGGAATTGCCAGAGATGAACAAAATGAAAAGCTTGTGCCACTATTTCCATTTTTCCTTAATGCCCTGTTGCTGGGTTGCGTTGTAAAATGCAAGCCTGGACTGGGTTTTATATTTGCTCATCATTACGTTACAATGGATGTTTTCCTGTGGTTTAAATATCCTTCCGTGGGAGCAAGAGGTAAGCATCTGGGAGTTGCCAGGGCAGGCTGGGGAAATGGCAAGAAAGAAACGGATTGACCCTTGGTACTAGAGAACAAAATGTGTTGATCACCGTCCCAGTGACCAGGTTCTAGCAAAGATAAGATTTGACTGAAAACTAGTAAAGGAATTCCTGTCTAGAAGAGATTAAGTAAGCGTTCACAAAAAAAGAGAAGACCGGCAGCCTTAGTAAATATTCAAAGGCAATGAGATTAATAAGTACAAGGGAAAAGGCAGATGTATGAGATAAGGACATTAAAGAATAGTATAATAAATTCCAAATCTGAATAAAATACTTAACTGTGAGGCAGAGCAGAGTAGCAATTAGTTAAGGACATGTGGGAAGTTTGCTGAACCATCAGAGTAATCCCTCTTTTCTCCATAAGAGAAACTGAGGAATCAAAAGTATGAAACGGTTATTTCCTGGTCACCAACCGCACTGCACCTGTGTGGATAGCCAGACCACTGCTGGAGTCAGCCTCCCCCGATGAGCAATGATGCCGTTATGAGTCCAGCAGATTCTATTTCTATCCTTTCCTTTTCAGAATGGGCTTGTTCCCATGCTGTTCTTTTCAGCAGGCAGTACAAAGCACAAGGTCCTCTGCTCTCAGTTGAGAATCATGAAACATGACAGGTTTGTATTTGCCTCCTTGCCAGCTAAACCTGTAAATTAATGGACACTTCTACTGCAGTTAAAGAATCTATTCTATCTGTCATGCAATAAAAGTATCCATTGTATTATCTCTCAGTATCTAGAGTACTGCGTCCAGTTCTGGGCACCAAGATTTAAGAAAGATGCAGAAAAGTTAGAAAGGGTCCAGAGGAGGGCAACAAAATGATCCAGGGTTTGGGAGCACTACCTTATGAGAAGAGACTGGGAGAACTGGGCGTATTCAGCCTTGAGAAGAGTAGACTGAGGGGTACATGATATCCCTCTATAAGTACCTCAAAGACTGTCACAAAGAGGAAGTCCAGGCCCAATTCAAGGTGCTGGTGTTAACCTATAAAGCCTTAAACGGCGTAGGAATGTCTCCTCCCCTATAAGCCCTCATGCCCCTTAAGATCGTTGGGGGAGTCCTTTCTCCAGGAACCCTCTTTGAAGGAAGTACGGAGAGTGTCTACCCGGAGGCGGGCCTTCTCTGCAGTGGCACCCAGACTATGGAATCTGCTCCGCAGAGAGGTCTGCCTGGCGCCGACACTATATTTCTGGCGCCAGGTAAAGACCTTTTTAATTGATCATTATTTTAACAATTTATGCTTTTAGATGTTTTAGGATTTTTTTCTCTCTTTCACAGTCACATTTTCTATAGTGAGGTATTTTATATTGTTTTAATAATGTTTTTGTAATATAGTTTTGTATTTATTATATTTTTTTTATATCTTGTAAGCTGTCCTGAGCTCTTGAAGCAATAGGACAGGGAATGAATGAATGAATGAATGAATGAGAGAGAGAGAGAGGGGGGGGGGGGGGGGGCAAAGATCTCTTCTCACTGATACCAGAGTGTAGGACAGGTTAGGTCGCAACAACTCAGGTTGCAACAACCCAGATTCAGGCTGGACATCAGGAAAAGCTTCCTCATGGTCAGAGCAATAGCAATATGCCAGCAGAACCATGGGCTCTCCCATACTAGAGACATTCAAGGCAGAACTGGATGGTCATCTGAGTGGAGTGATGTGACGTGGTGTCCTGCAACAGCAGGGGTTGGACCCAGTGCTCTTCTTGGTCCCTGCCAACTCTATTATCCTATGATTCGATGGTTAATATAAGGATTATAGAGAACTGAGTACACAACTTAAGGCAAACACATAACCCCTGCAAAAGAGGTTGCCTCACAAAGAAGTGTGGCATAAACATTATTTTATTTTTATTTATTTATTTATTTATTTATTTATTTATTTATTTATTTATTAAAACATTTTTATGCCGCCCCATTCGCCGAAGCCTCGGGGCGGCTTACAACAATAAATTAATATAAACATTAAAAATCCAAAAAATACAATATAAAATAAGCCGCCCTGGCCAGATAAAATCAGTTAATACTAACAGTTAAAATACCACTTAAATAAAAAGGTTTTCGCCTGGCGCCGAAAAGCAAATAACGACGGCGCCAGGCGGACCTCTCTGGGGAGCGTGTTCCATAAGTTGGGCGCCACCGCAGAGAAAGCCCTCCTCTGAGTAGCCACCCTCCTAATTTCCTTCCCGGAGGGTTCCCGGAGAAGGGCCTCTCCCGCTGATCTCAAGGGGCGGCTGGGCATATATGGACATAAGCGCTCCTTCAGGTAACCAGGACCCAAGCCGTTTAGGGCTTTATAGGTCATTACCAATACCTTGAATTGGGCCCAGACTTCAATGGGAAGCCAGTGAAGCTGACGGAGAACTGGAGTCATGTGACCATAACGCCCAGTCCCCGTCAACAGCCTGGCAGCTCTATTTTGAACCAACTGAAGTATCCGGACCGTCTTCAAGGGCAGCCCCACGTAGAGCGCGTTACAGAAGTCAAGACGGGAAGTCACCAGTGCATGTGTCACTGTCGCCAGGCAGTCGTTCTCCAGGTAGGGGCGCAGCTGATGAATCAGCCGAAGCTGGAGGAAAGCGCTCCTCGCCACTGCTGTTACCTGAGCTTCCAGTGAGAGCTCCGGGTCGAGGAGCACTCCCAAGCTGTGGACCTTGTCCCTAGGAGGGAGTGCAACCCCGTTCAGGGCAAGGGTCACTTCACCCTCTCCGAAGCCCGATCCGCCAACCAACAGGACCTCCGTCTTGTCTGGATTGAGCTTCAGTTTATTGGCCCTCATCCAGCCCATTACCTCGGCCAGGCACCGGTTCAGCACAGCCACTGCCTCACCTGGATTGGTGGAAAACGAGAGGTAGAGCTGGGTATCATCAGCGTACTGATGATTCCGCAGCCCACACCTCCTGATGACCTCTCCCAGCGGTTTCATGTAGATGTAGATTATAGAGAAGTACCAACTGAAATATAGCCCAGCTGTATGTGTTTCATTTGTCCCCAGCCTGAGCTAAATAACCCAGGTTATTTAAATGTCTCCTGTGGAGATGTTTGGTGGGGGGGCCACCAAAGAGCACAAGGATGAATCAGATTCCTAATTATCACTGACAGAACATGGGGAACTGGATGCAGGTGCTCTTGGTATCAACAGTGGGAGAGCAACCCATGGATGGGGAGGGAGGGCAGCTTCCAAGGAAGGTCTCTCCGTCGAAGGCACTGGGGGCACCCTTTCACACCACGCCACTGTGTGGCAATGGTGGCCCCCCACCAGACGACACAGTGCAAACAAAAGTCTCAGTTATGGGAGTTTCCCAACAGGCACAGAGACCATGTGAGTGGTGCACAGACAGCCACTGGAAGAACTACAGGCACCGGTGAGCAACCTGCCTTACTGTATTTTTTTCGCTGACATTTCACCCTTGCATTTGAGAGATGTTTCCCCTAGGGATTCTGTCCCACCTCTTAAAGGTAAGATTGAGAGGAGGAGGAGAATTATATAAGCCATCTTGAGTTTCTTGGAAGGAAAAAAAAGGTGGGATTCGAATAAAATAAGGTGGATAAAAATCTGTTCAACAAATCTGCTCGTTAAAAAGGTTTAACCTTCTTTTTCCCTATCCTACTATTCTTGGTCATCAAAAGTACATTTTGATCTAAAAGGAGGTCTTCTATCACATCTGGAAGACACCTAGGGATGAGCTTTAAAAATAGCATTAACACACTGACTTGGATTGCACTGAATGACAAACTGGAGTAAGGTTGTTAGCTTGGTATCCCATAGTTCATTCTAAATTTTAAAGTATGGCTTGTTACATGTTAACCTGGGGCTCCTAAATGATGTGTGAAGGAATATGTTACAATCTAAAATGTTTTATAAAAGAGCATTTAAAAAAACACATGAAAACCATTTTTACTTTTTCAAATAGTTCCTGGGATTCTGTAGTGGAAAGTAAGACCTTTCTCTCTTATACAAGTGTACGCTGGTTTACTAAAAGCTTAAGCTAAATCTCCAATAGGTCATTTTTTCTCTACTGGGAATTCCATTCAGGTGCTATGATGGCCAAATAACTATTAAAGGTCTGCTCTGTTTTCTCTGAAACTACACGTTCATCAGCCTGAGAATTGTTTGCTGTTATACTTTTTGGAGTCCAGTTTCAACATCTCTTCAATTAATACAAGGTGCAGCAAAGTTGTGGTTCATGAACTAATCTGCCGACACTGCTTGTATCCCAATCCTAGACCCAGTGAGTGTGGAAATTCTGCGGCTGTTGTAGCTTCCAAGTACTAGGTATGCTTCAGATAGCAACCTTGGTCCCTTGCAGATGAAGTATGTGCTTGTAATATAATTGCCCAGGTTATTTTCATCAAGACATTTTGTCTATGCATTGCTTTGGCAACATCTTTGCAGAGTCTACAACTTTCAGCAACATGTTGGTATCAGTTATGCAGTCCTCTGAAACAGCTGCTGTGCAGTTGAGCTGTTTTGACATGCCTCTGCACATGGCGGAATTATGCAGATCGTTACAATATTAAATGACTGAGCAATAAGAAGAATGCGGCCAGTGGATGAAGTGGTTTGGTGTGCTTTAAGGTTTGGGATGGTGGCATGAGGAGCTCATAACTGAAATATTGAGCATTAATTTAGTAGACGTAATCCTTGCTACAACAAAGCCTGCCTATTTTTACTGTTTGGGCAGAAGAATTTACATCCTGTGGCACTGGAGAACTGCGTATAAGCAGCAGAGGAGGAGGAATGAGATGCTTCCATCCTTCAGGGCGCATTTCCTTTCTTGTAACTGATGCAGTGGGTAAAACCATTGTAAAACCCAGATCAGAATTAAGACATCTGTTGCAGTATGTCCGTCTATAATTGCAGCCAGCACCTTGTTTCCCATTCACATTTAACTGTGAATCTTCGTTTTAAAGCCAAACGTTACATGACAAATCCAGGTCATCTTCTTATGTTTCTCTGAAGAATCAAACCTTAGAAAAACGGATGAATGTTGCCACCAGAGATGGGAAATGACAGACTGAACCCCTGGCTATAGCCTGCATCCCTGAATAGTCTGGGAAAGTTACTGCTTCTCATAAGGGAGCCCAGGAACTGGAAATCCAAGGCCTGCTTCATTCTCATGCCCAAAAGTTTGCACTTCCTCAGCGTGAAAAGTGATTCAGGAGAGCCAACGCTTAGCGTATTTCGCTCTGAGCTACTGAGAAGATCTCCAGATTGAAAGGAAGGTACTTGCCCAGTGCAGTGACTTATGCAGGGATACAGATGGTCATGGCTTGATGAGAGTGGTGCAACTGGCTGTGTCTTTACTCAGCTGCACCCTTGACCAGCTGAAACAGGAAGGGAATTGACCAAGCAGGCTGCATATATTACAGCCATAAGCAGGCAGTTATGTAGGACCAGCAACAACAACATGTTTTTAAAAATGTATAATTTTCAGGGGTTGAAAAAAATAAATGCCACCCCGATTGTACTTTCTGCATCTCCAGAATTTTTTTAAGAAGTGGAAAGGAAGGAGGGAAGGAAGGAAGGAAGGAAGGAAGGAAGGACGGACGGACGGAAGGGCTGAATGGGGAAGGGGGAACCAAGCAGGTTCTGCTGCAGAATACCCTGGCATGTGTGGTAGAGCCAGCTGGAGGACTAGGTGGGGGAAAGTAACCCATGGAAAGCTCATGGGTGGCGCAGCAACCAGCCGGCTCACTGAGAGTTCCTCGTAGAGTGGCCTCATACGAACCCACCCATTGCTGCTGCTGCTGCTGCTCTTACCTGCCGTCAAGGCAGCTTCAAGCTAGGGCAGCCCTATGAACAAAAACCCTCCAAAATGTACTGTCCATGACAGTTGCGCTCAGCCCTTCCAAGTTCCAGGCGCTGGCTTCCTTGGTGGAGTCCCTCCATCTCGCATGTGGTCCTTTCGTCTTCTGCCTCTGGCTTTTCCCAACAGAATTGTCTTCTCCAGTGAGTCTTGCTTTCTCATAGGGAGTGCAAGCTATGGCAGCCTCAGTTTTGTTGGTTTTGCTTCTAGGGAAAGCTTTGGCTTGAGTTGAGCCAGGACTCATTCCTCTTTCTGTCTGTCCAGGGCATTCTCCAAGCTGTCCTGCAGCACCATGCTTTGAATGCTCCAGTTTCCTTCCCATCAGCTTTTTTCACTGTCCAGCTTTCATACCCATAGATTGCAATTGGGAATAGGGTAGTACGAATGATCTGTACTCTGTGCTTAAATGTGTGGTCAATACACACATGTTGTGAGGTGGAGCTTTGAGGTCCTGCCCCCTTTTCTCCCACCTATGAGAAGCACTCTTGCATGGGGGGCAGGCTGGGGACGCCTCTCTCACAGGTGGGGCTTCACCCAGCCATGCACGCGAAGCACAGCGAGAGAATCGGCTGAACGGCGCTGCCACCCAGCTGAATCTTCCACGGCATGGGCTTCTCTCAGTGCCTGTGTGGAAGAGGGCGGCAGGGGGCTCGGCCGAGCTGCTCTTTTCCACAGCAGCTGTTCCCACACACTGTTTGTCTGAGCATGGATCAGGCACCCCCCTCCTGTGCCAAGACCCCCTCAGAAGCAGGAGGTGAGGGCACGTGCCTGACCGGCTCCCCCTGTCCTTCTGCTGAGCTTCAGGACACGAGCCCTGTGTGCACCCCAGAAACTCCTTGACAGTCCCAGGAAGGCAAATTCGGCTTGTGATGCAGCTGTCAAAGGAAGAAGCCACCTTCCTGCAGAGTCTCCTGGGATGCCATCCGGAGGATGGAGAGAGAACGCGCTTGAGTGAAGGAGGGGTCTTACCTCCCTGTATCTGATTTTCAGGGACATCCTGAAAACCAGGACCCTTGGTAACCAGGCAGGGTTGCTCATCATGAACCCAGCATTGTGTTTTTCCCCTGAATGTGCCCCCCTCCCTGTTTTTCCTGGGAGTAGGAAAGTGTGTATGTGTGTGAATTTACATATATATCACCCTTTGTAATATATGGTTTCTTATCCCAACCATTGAATGTCCTTTGTAAAGCATGCAGATTGGATTGTGCAAGCTTACTCTTCCCTTTCAAAAGAAGGCTTTAAACAAAATTGTTTTAAAATAAACAGAAACCTTACTGAAGAGGAGCTAGTGGGATCTTTAGCAATGCTCAGTAAATCTTTTTCTCTTGCAGCCTTTTATAAACAATGGGCTTTTTAGGTGCCTTTTTTGTTCCTTTAAGTTAGTAGTTTCAAATCAGTAGGTAGACCAGAAAGGAAAATAATCGTCCTTGTTTTGCACTAATGGCTCTATTTACATGTTTTAATGTGGTGAACAGAAAATGCATCTTCTGTCACTAGCAGTTCGCCTTAAGGTTTGGTTTGATTTGATGTGTTTCAGGAACTTGCTGCAATGAAGCACATGTTGATGCGTCTTCATGGCAAACCCCAAGGAGACAGCTTGCCGGAGAAACAGAATAGAAGTCCTTTAAAATCCATTTCCAGTCCATCTGCCCATTTACCTTTAGAACATGAAGAAGGAGGTGTGTTTGCACCCAAGCCAACTTTATTTGTAAGTGCAGTAACTTTCTGTGAGTTTTGTGACAGACAAGTGAGGACAGATACAGTGTTGGCTTTGGAACGGGCAAGATAAAAATGCATTTGTTTCTATGAGTTACATGTTCAGAGCTTGCCTCCCCCAAGGAGCTCAGAATCCACCCACTTTATCTCCTCCTCATCCCTTGAGGTAGCTTAGGCTGAGAGAGATGAACTGACTGGGGGTTTTCCAGGGAATGTCATGACTGACCTGGGGTTAGACGCTAGGTCTCCCCAGCATTAAAGAGCCTGTTAACCATTAGTATTGTCATGGAAAGAGAGGTATGTCCCTTGAGCTCCTGTTTTGTATTGAGACCACTTCGGACAAAGCAAACTTCTTGCAATTTCCATGAGAAAATTGCATATATGCCTCCATAGGATAAATGCATTTACGTGTTTTTTGGTTCCCATATCTAGGCCCCTTCTATCTCCTGCCACTGGCTCCAAGTTGATGTAGCTTTGCTGCTCAGTTGGGGATACGATCCATAGCAAAGCTCTGGATCCTGCAGACGCCCCCTGCCCTCATAGCTCCCCAGCAGGCCTCCTCTTTGCTCTCGCTGAAGTCAGAGCACCCATGCTGGTGCAGCAAGGGCTGCAGCTGGTTCCACGCTCACAAAAGGGCAGCTTGTGAGGCCGGATCTCTTCCCAGTGTCCCCCAGGGTGCCATCGCATTGACCAAAGCCCAAACGCACATTCAGATCTCCAGCAGGAAGGCAGCCTTCAAAACAAAAGGAGCCTTTTGAGCTGCCCCTCCTGTTTGTGCCAGTGAGCATGCACATTCATGTGGACTCCCAGGATCAGAGCAGGGATCAACACACCTTTCTCCAACAAATTCCGGAGCCAGTTACCAAGAAATCCAGACTGAAGATGCTCCCAGAGATAGGCTGCTGCAAGTGCAGAGAGAAAGCAGAACTTGGAGCAGAGATGAACTCTTTGTTGCTCGGCATAGTTCTTTGCCTCTTCCCACTCCTCCTGCAAGCAAACGCAATTATAGGAATGGAGCAAATGCACATGCAGATATGCATGTAAATTGAATCTCCTAGCAGGTTAGTGGGGGGGGGGTGCCTGAGGAGCTGTCTGTCAAGAAGGACGCCCACCCTCTGTGATAGGATCGGGGAGGGGAGGGGAGCACAGGCTTCCAGTGAGTTGGGACTTGCAAGCCGCTTGGGAGCAGGCAGTGAGCCAGAGAGAAGCAGGGAAGATGGTGAATTCAGGATAGTTAGCGTAGCTGCTTCTGTTTCTCTTGAGTCCATGCTTTGTGCATCGTCCCTTGTTTTCCATCCAGCATCCCGGGCATTTTGCCTGTGAAGGAGCAATCCCCATTTGAGATACTCCGTCTGTCCTGTATCCTGACTTTGAAGATTCCAGCCTTTCTGCCATGGCACCTTATTCTCCACTCAGCTTGTTATGTTAGATGTTTAAGGATCAAGGGTGCTTCCAGCCCAGCCAGGGAAATTCGGCAATCTAGGCCATTTTTAGCTATTCGTGCTGAGATCCTCCTAAGTCACAGAGGCAGCCCGTATCCTGGTGCTTCATTTCCATGATTTAAACAGGTTTTAGAGGTACATTTTGAATTCTTGCTGTGTGTGTTTTAATGTTTGCACTCTTCATGTTAATCATGCCATCTCAATGCAACTGATTCCAGGCTGCCTCATGCCAAGTAGATGGGCTTGGCTTCCCAGATCTTGCTTTATATTATCTGGTCTATTTGTTGACCTGTGTTACATTTTGGTCTTTTTTGCTTAGAGCAGACTTTCCATGTTGGTCATTTTTGGAATCTTCTTGTCTAGAACCCATGTCTAGATGGATGTCATTAAGTTCTTGACAGAGTAAAATGGATAGGGTTCCTCCCACAGTCACAACTGTTAAAGATGTATTGGCATACAAAGCCAGTCAGTTACACTTTGATCCATTTCTTCATGCTGTTGGGAAATCCAGACTTAAAAGCTGGTAAAAAATGTTTTTGTGGCATTTTTGAAAGAGAATTTTCACCTTTTGGTGATAAGTTTTTGTCATTCTCAGCTTTGCGTGCTACTTACAACTATCCGGCTAGCTAGCTGAGAATACTTACAGTTGCAGCACTACTTATAATCTAGGTTTGATCCTGTCCCTTTATGATTTCATTGTCTACTTCAGCATTAGACACTTATTGAGACCGATCAGTTATATCAACCCACAGTCCATGTTTATGCATACTTAGTGCACGTACTTTAAAAATATTATTTATTTGTTTATTTATTTTTCGATTTATATCCTGCCTTTTTCCTACAAAGGGCTCAAGGCAGCTTACATCATTCTCCTCCTCCATCTTATCTATATGATCTTAAGCAGGAATGGAATAAATGGGATTGTCCCATTTTACCTGTTCAGGGGTTGCTGCTTTGGCATTTGAACTGAAGCATCCATGGATCTCAGTTTATGCCGCATTCAGCAAAAGCTCTAGTTGCACATCTGCTGGATGCCATGATGCCTTTTTTAATTAGGACTTGTCTGCGTTGGCTAATTGCTGGAATTGTAACACAGCCAATTGCCTCTTTTGTGGAGGAGGTTATTATGCAGATAAACTTTGTATTGGAACACTCTTTCATCTGCTCTGATCTGCCTCTGCTTTTAAATTAACAGCCTCTTTCCTGGAAGTTAATGCATGCTCAGCGTAAATGGATTCTCTGCCCCCTTTTGACAGCTAAAAGACTGATAGTACAACAGTGTCATGCGGTGGATTACAACCCTAAAATGCAATGAATTGAAGGCCTCGTAGTACTTTCGATATTTGAACAGGTGGTGTATAGATGCCGTCTGTGGATGGACACTTACTTGGCTATTGGGTCTACTTTTGTGGAAGCTTATGCATAATCCTTAGAAACCCATATTTTGATATACAGGGTATATAGATAGATATGCACTGAAATAGATGTGTTCATCTTTATGTGACTAAATGACTTTGTTTTGCTTTATATTGTTAGGGTTTTATGATAGATAAACCAAAGCGGTGGCTGCCGAAGAAGTGTTAGGCAAGGTAGCACGGCTGTTGTTGCCTGCCTTGTTGCTTATCTCAACTGCACGTACTTTTCTCTTTTGAAAACAGACAAAGGAAGCTCCGGTACCATGGATGAAGAAGGCGAAGCAGAAAAAGGCATCCTAGATCAGTATTCCAAGAAAAAAGTTGATCACCATAATCATGTTTTAATACCTCTTCATTAAGCAGCTCTGCTTTTGTACCAGCATGTTAACTCCTTTTATTTTAATAAGACTATTACAACACAAGATTAGAGTTACATTTGTAATATCTCAGAATTCATGTGCATAAATCCATGTGCATAAATGATGCTAATAAAGACCTTTGAATTTACTTAAGCTCAGATCAGTATTTTATTTAGGGATTCATTTTATGTAAATACCTTTTTAAGCACTATTCAAGTTCTTGCGATTACTCGGACTTAGCAGAATGAAGTAATGTCTTTGTCAGTAACATTAATTAATATCCTGATTTGTAAGAAACAAATCAGCAGCTGGTTGCAAGTGTTTTAAGTTCAAAAGGAAAGACAATAGTTTCTGTTTATCACTAAGATCCATCTAGAAGAATGATTTTTCCCTGACAGATTTTGTGCCTTGAATTAGCAGAGAGCTATGTGGAAATTCAGTCGGTGTTGTTTCCCTTTTACTGTTTTAGTTCAAACAGAATTCCAGCTCTCACCTGAGAAGGCTTCGTCCTCTTCATGCCTCACTTTGCTTACTTATTTGTTCCTGCCTGCCATCCAGAACAGGAAGCTATGAATCAACCAATTAGTAAATGCACTGGAGCATGGAAAAAGTGCAAGAAGTCATCTGAGCCCATATAACCCTAAACTATGATTCTGAGTCAAATACAAAAATAAGACAATAGCAGTAGCAGGTTTAAAGATTAAGAACTGGAAGAACTGAAAGGACTGCACCATTTATGAGCATTGCCAGCTGAGCTTCTCTGAAGACAAGCATTTTACAACCAGGGTGCCACCACTGGAAATGCCCTGACCATCCTTATATAGCAGCCATCCTTATATTATAGCCATCCCTCCTTATATTGCAGTGGCATTCAGAGAAGGATCACAAAAGATCTGAAGCTCGAATTAGGAATGTGTGGAAGGAAGCAACACTTCAGGTCACGTAGGGCTTCAAAGGTTAACGCACTGGGCCTGTGGAAACCCTGCAGGTGGATGACCCTGCAGGTGGCAACACTTTGGCATAATCTGAAGATACTATCTAGTCCAGTTAATATTGCTGCTCTGTTTTTGACCACCGACTTTCTGGACCATTGTCAACAGCAGCCCAAGTATGAAGCATCACAGTAATCAAAGCCCTGTATCTCTGCTTGGAAAACATGTAATTATCCCAGTTGTGCTGGTCATGCCGTTGTTACATGCACAGAACCTTTGCCAAGAAAAGACAACCTGAGGCAAAAAGCTTTAAATCCGGGCATTAACTCCTTGATGTTCAGGATCTTTGACTGGGAACATGATTGGATTGCTGCTGAGGGAGTTTTTGTTTGGTTTGGGACATTTTAAAGGTACACTAGAAATTATCATGATGTTATCTTTCACTTTTAATTAACATAACTATCATGGTTAGGGTAGATTCCAGGCACCTGGCAAAACTGGCTTGACTGCTATCAGTGAATTCTGCAACTCTATTAGCATACAATAAAAACCTGCTAGGGCCAGACTCCCATTTTTGCATGTTTAAATACAAGTCAGCATTCCCAGTTTTCCCTGGAGTGGTGAGGATTCCAGGGTCACTGTTCATTTCCTTTGGATAAGAGAGCACTAGAAATACATCATCCTCATTATTATCACACTGCATTTATATCCAAACTCTCTTATGAAGAACCCAGGGCAGCTTACATTGCTCAATTTTATCCCCCCAACAACAACCCTGTGAAGTAGGTTGGGCTGGGTTCATGACTGGCCCAAAGTCACCCAGTGAACTTCATGGCTGAGTGGAGACGAGAGCCCAGATCTCCTGGGTCCCCAGGCCAGGCCAGGCCAGGCCAACACACTACATTGGCTCCGATGTGTTCTTTGTAACAATCCTTTGCATTTGCAAGTATGCAAGCAAGCATTATGGGAGGAAAATAGAAGCCTGTAGTTGAGAGCAATGCTATTGTTCCCCTCCAGATGCATCTGGAATATCTGCAGCCCAAGGACTGGATGCTTTGGGTTGTTGTTGTTGTTGTTGTTTTGTTGTTTTTTTTTTTTTTTTTTTTTTTGCTATCTCCCCATTTCCCCAGTGGGATGGTAGAGAGTCTGTGTGTTTGTTTCAATGAAGTTTAGGACCAGTCCAAAACATTTTAGTACATTGGGCAGAATATCCAAATGGTGCTCCCCTCCCTCCCTCCATTTAGTTTCTGTACCACCCAACATACGTGAACATACAGCACAAGTCAAAAGATCTATGCAGGGACCCCCGTGAATGGGACATTGTGCTGGAGTACTAGTGCTTTTTTATTTTATTTATTTATTAAAACATTTCTATGCCGCCCCATTCGCTGAAGCCTCGGGGCAGCTCACAACATGAAATAAATACAAAAATAACAATATAAAAATAACAATATAAAATAAATAACAATATAAAATAAGTCACCCTGGCCAGATATAAAATATATCTATCTATCTATCTATCTATCTATCTATCTATCTATCTATCTATATAAAATATAAAGTCGCCCTGGCCAGATTTTTCCCAGTTCCTGCCTGTTCCGCAACAGCCTGCACAGGTGATGGGTCAAATCTTTTCTCTCTCCCGTTGCTGCCTTCAGTGGCAACCAAAGCCTACTTCCTAAAGAAGCTGCTTTCGCTAGCCATGCCGTCTCGACAATTTTGATCCTCCTTTTATCTCCCTACCCTCCCACTCCCATTGCTCTGTGCACTTGGGACCCGCTCTTTTGGATATGAACATTCTTTCTGGACTAGAGAAGGAAGTCCTAATTAATCTAGAGGTGTCTTCTCTGCTAGCAGAGGAGGATTTTGATCAGAATATATACAAACACACATGGTAAATTGTGATGTTCTCAGAACAAGGATGATTTCCCTCAATGATCTTGCACTGTGCCAGTAAGTATTGCATCTTCTTCTTGTGCTTTGCACCAGGGTGAGCAGACTTGGAACTATGGATAGATCTCTGCCTAATTCATGGTGGTAGAACTGCAAGGGTTTCTGACTCACAAAGGCTGAATGACAATAAGGCTCGCCCACCCCATGAATTAGGTATTGGATTTTTGTGTGATGGAGCTGTGAACTCAGTCCTAGTTCGGCAAACAAAAAGGCAGCTTCCTCTATTCTATGTGTATGATCTCCGCTCCGGTCTGTGGATTGTGATGCTCAAGTGAAAAACAGTAGATAGATCCTGCAAGTTGGAACACTGCTAATCCCTGTTTTATTCAGAATCCTCCAAAGCAGCTCACTTTCTTTGCTTCTGATACACACAGACTTACTTCCCACGCTTTTCTCTCCCCCACATCTATTTTATTGTGCTTCCGTGACAAAAAGAATCGATAGAAACAAGGTCTGGGTACAACCATGGAGGCGCTTCAACACCAAATATCGTTCAGGAATGGGCAGGTGGGTGTAAAGTACACAAGAAAGTATTTTGCAATGATAACCATTTTTCAATTTGCTATTATGTATTTATTTCTTGGGCTCTTTTGCCAGGTATGGAGTGCTTCCAGAATGGAGGAGGAGGAGGAGATGGACAGAACCTTTGGGGTTCCTTATTTAGATAAGTTTTTGTCTGATTTATTCACCTCTTTGCCTTGAATTTGAGCACTGTAAGAATATTGAACATGAATGAATAAATAAATAACATATTTTCAGAGTATGAAATTTATTTATTATTTGGTATACTGCAATGTTCCTGCATTTCCACTAATGTTATTGGTGAGACCTTAGAGAATCTAATCCCAGCTTTTAGCACTCTCCATTTTAGCTGCAGCAAGCAATTACAGAATGATTTCCTTGTGGAAATTCCCTTTCTGATTATGAAGAGAAGTGCCTTTGCTGACTCTGGTTGGATGGGCTGGGCTGTTCCACTATTCTCCAAAATAAATCTCCCAGATTCTGCCAGGGCAAGTGTGCTACATGCAAAGAGCTCCCTGCTCTAAACTTCTTCAGAAGGTTGGAAAGAGGTCTTCACAAACATGTTGGAAGCTTGACTGGATCAAATCCTGCCTGTGCATCCACTTCATTGAAGATTCCTTGAGAACTGCTGCCAAGAGGCAATGCTTGATCAAGTTCCGTTTACCATTTCACAGAAAGCATGTTAAATCCATAGATAAATGTCTTTATGAAACACCTGTGGGCTAAAGTGATGCATATGTCAAGGAATGAGGATAAGAATCACGCTTAACATTTATATCATGCATTTCAAACATCCAAAGCATCACAGCCTTTTCTGCAATGGCCCTGCATCTTTGGAATGCCTTCCCTGAGGAAGAGCAGCTTCCTCTTTGCTGCCCTTAGGAGGATTTCCGAGACTTTTATATGCTAGCACTTCTAGTTAATTTGAGTACCATGGGCTTTCAACTGTGGTTTCAGCCCTGCTGCTGCCACCACTGCAGCTGCTACCGCATTTGTGATACCTCATTAGTCATTTTCATGACTTATGCATTGGAATGTTGTCAATGGAGTTTATATACTTTAAAAGTCATCTCTTCTGAATGGGGTTTTTTATCCTGAAGAGCGGACTATAAATCAACCTGATAATGTCAGTAGTTCCTAAGCCAGTCTTGCTACATTAAGTCATCTTTATCCCCATGTTCTAGAGAAGGAGCTGTATGCAGGCTTATCCAATACTTCGGTGGACCTACAGAAATGCATAGGACTTCAGTTAGACAGACTCTGGATACAAGCCATGGCTTCCTAGTGAGCTGGTGTCCTGGTGGAGATTTTAATGTAGGCGCTCCAGCTGGTATCCTACACATGCTTATTTAGGTGTAAGTCTTATTGGGTCTGTTGACATCATCATGGAGAAGGAAATAAGCCACAGTGGCTTGTTTTCCCTGTGGCATGTACAGGATTTACTCACTGTTAAGTGTCTTCAGGATTTCAGCCACTAAGCTACTAATGGATGCATTTTTCCAGACTTTTTCCCAGAACAAAAAGAAAAATAGTGGAGTGGGGAAATGACCAGGTTTGATGATGACACCAATTCATTGATTTATTATATGTCGCTCCATAGCCCAGTGGGCTCTCTGGGTAACTTACAGTGTTAAAGGGATATTAAAATGAAAAGGAATGGTAAGAAGCTCCAAAAAGATCTCTCCAAGGCCAGCATGAGCGAAGGGCATTCAAGTGGCAAATGTGAGCAAGTAGACAGTGAGGCACATTTTTGGGGCGGGGGGACCCTGCAATTTCAAGTATAAGCTGATGGGATCCGGACTAGCCATGACCCGCCATGAAAGAGATCTTGGGCAGCTTGACAAAAATGTCAGCCCAGCAAAAAAAGTTTTAAAAAACAGCAAATTCCATGCTAGCCATAAACCGGGAAGAAACTGGAAATGAAACTACAACTATCACACTCCCTTTCTCCCACCTGCACTGAAATCACACTCAAAAATCTTTTGGTCATTGCACCTGAAAGAGGGTATTGTAAAGTTGCAAACAGGGCAGAAAGGGGGAATGAAAATATTCAGAGGGTTGGAGCAGCTCTCCTGTGAGGAAGTTGCAACACCTTGGGATTATTTAGCTTTGAAAAGGCAAGTAAGGGGATACAGGGTTTTCCCTGTTGAAATACTAAACTGTGGGGCCATCCCATCAAGCTAATGGGCGGGAGATTTAGGACAGGTCCAAAGAAAGGCCTCTCCACACAGCACATGATTAAATGGTAGAATTCACTTCCACCAGAAGTAGTGATAGCCACCCATTTGGCCGGCTTTAAAAAATGACTGGACAGATTCCTAGAGGGTAAAGCTATTGATGCCAATGTGTGGGTTTCTGGCAATGCTAAACTAGATGCATCTTTGGCTTGACCTAGTGTAGCTCAGCACCTTTTCTTCTGTTCCACCAGCAAAAAGAAACAGGCCGCAATTAGGAAATAAACGTATCAGGTTTTGACCCCTAACCCCCTCCCCCTTGTGACAGCACCAGCATCCACCTGAAAGTGCCCCATCACCTTGCTGATGGGGCGAGATGTGAGTTCGGGACAGCCAGTGGGCATTCCCTCCAGAGACAGCTTCCCCAGTGATGCCTTTCAGTCAATCCCACCTTGGACCCTTAACCATGCAACAGACTGTCACTGTGGGAACACATCCAGGAACAGAAGATCTAATACCCATTAGATGTCTGGGCTCGCTTAATCTGCCCGTTTGCATATCAAACAATACCACTGAAAGCTTTGTCTGTCGAAATGTTTTGGGGGCCAGTTTGCATTCCTAGAGAAGACAGTGCGATTCACTGAAATGCTGCTAACAGGTTTTTATGGGGCCTTCTGTTGATTTGTGCCTCTTGATTCAGGTGCTGGAAGAGGTGCTGGAAAATATCAGAATATATCATACCTGCCTCACAAGCCTTCCTGGTTGGGAGCCTCTATTCCACATTTTCAAGTAGATGAAGCCACTTCCTTTAAAAGGGGGGAAATCTATTTGCATCTGCATGGTTTTTCACTGGAAGCAATCACTTGAAAGAGGTGGGAAGAGAAGGGCGGGACCTGGAAATTTAGACAGTGATACAGGGATCTAGGTGTCATGTCTTGTTGCAGAAATAATTGATTTTTTAATCCCTATAATTACTAAAGATGTTATTCCGCTGTGGTTCACTATCAATGACAATATCTCAGCTTAGCCCAGACCTATAGATAACCTGCGTGAAAAAGTTGTTGTTATTAGAGATCTAGCAGAACTCTTCAAAATTAAGAGTTTTTTTGGATGGTACTTTGTTCATCATGCTGATTTTCCCAGCATTCTGCCACTTTCTAGGGTAACTCTCCCCCACAAAAGAGGAAGAAAAATCTAGGATGAGTCTAGCCACATGGGCACAAAAAATGTTGTAAGAAGTATTGCTCTGGGGACTTTGCTGCATTGTAAGAAAAGTGTCTTATTTCAAATGTTTTGCAATATCTGTTGTCACTCAGAGGAGCTCTTTCACCACACAGAGTTCCCTCCCTCCCTGTACACCTGGTCCATCCTCATGGCGGGCCTTTTTGCTAGTGGAAGATGAGAAAATGAAGGACAGGGCTACCAATGCCCACTGGTCATGACGGCAGAGTATTCCTTCTAGAGTCACGGGCGATGTAAGCAGCTGGGGAACATGAGCTGGGGATGCAGCTCTCAGTTCGTGTTGGTGGGCTTCCTGTGGGCAGCAGGTCGGCCACCGCATGAGCAGAATTTATTTATTTATTTAAAGCTTTTATAAACCATTCCTATACTAGTGTCTCGGGACAGTTTTCAACAAACAAGTAAAATAGAAATTAATAATAGCACAGCATGCAGTATACAACACATTAAAACCAATTAGACATTAAAATAATGGGATAATAAAATGGTTTTCACCTGGCGCCAAAGAGAAAAAAGTGCTGGTGCCAGGCGAGCCCCTCTGGGGAGCGTATTCCATAATTGGGGTGCCACCACAGGGAAGGCCCTTCTCCAGGTAGTCACCCACCTAATCTCCTTCAAGGAGGGCTCCCAAAGAAGGACCTCCACAGGGTTCTTCTGCTGGAGGGAATCCTCATGAACATGAATTTTCTTGAGATGCCAGCAGGAGTGCCCAACTCATGACTCTCCAAAGATTTTGGCACATGACTTGCATCTTCCTTTACCGATGGCTTGGCTAAGGCTGATTAGAGTAGTTAGCCAAAACATTTGAAGGGTTACCAATGGCCCACCTTGATCTAAGCAAATGTCTCTATTTGCTGTTGCACTGACTGGCTCGTATGGGAAGCACTGCTGTGCTTTGGGTTGTTTTGGGAGGACTGGGTTGGGATTGGTTCATTTGGAAGGAAGCTGCAAGCTGGGGAACAACCAATGAGGAGAGTTGAGTGGAGCTGTGAATTAGCAACGTTGGAGGTCCACCATGTTCCCCATCCCTGCATTCTAGTAGCTTATTTCTCCAAATTACAGCCTGTAAAGGTTGATTTAATTGCCCGTCCCTTTCACTGCACCCAATTTTCATGACATGGTAGAGGGTGGATCAATTATGTATTCCTCCAAATAAAGGGCTAAGTTTCTTTTTTTTTCCCATACATAGGGTGCTTCCAGACAAGCTCTCCCAGTGCTCTCAATCAGAAGACATGATGCAATTCCTCTGTAAGAACCACCCTTCGGGGTACCTGGTTGCATTGTTGGACTGCTTTATCTATCAAGACCTTTCTCCTAATATTCAGCGGAAATATATCTTCCTCTTACTGAAGTCCATTTCCTTTCAGGGCATTGCTTGTTCTATTTCAGTTCTGTATCAAGCTTAATATAGAATATATAGATCAACACATAGAGTTGATATATAATTCTATACTTCTATATCAATGCACTTCCTCCCTCAAAAGTCTCCATTAGAATTTCTTTCTTTTTTTAATCTCTCATCAGAATTTTTCAGGGGAGATGGATGAAAGGGAATGTTTAAGCCATTCATCCTTTCGGTCTTCACTGGATTTCTTTCTTGAACACTATTTCTTTTCTTTTTTTTCAACTTCCATGACATATCATAAAGTCCTTTTGAAATTCAAATTTCAGCACATTTCAAAAGCAGTAGAGCAGAGGAAGGACCGGAAGGGATGAACAATTTGAAGGGCGAGTTTCACAGTTCTGCGGATTGTGGCAACAATCTCTGAGTCAAAAAGAATAGAAACAAGCAGAAAAATGTTACACATGGGATGTTTTGTGGTTCTGACAGCATATAAAAACTGAGGCAGGGAAGGCAGCTAGGCTAAGATCTGGTGGATTTGAAATCATTTGCGTTTTGTGTCAGCTTACCGGCTGGAGAGAAAAGGCTGACTTCCAGAGAGGTCAGGATGTCTGAAATCTTAAATGTTGAGAATGTCTTGTGACAGTGTTTAAGAGTATCATTTTCATGCACAGAAGTTCATCTGTGGCGGACAACTCCAAAATAGCCTCTCTAAAAGAAAGCTTTGATTTCTAAGAGAAAGGAACAACTTTCTTTTGACGCTGAATAATCAAAGCATTTCTATCAATGCTTTGCTTAAAGGCAGGCTGGATCAGCAAACGTAACTTAATTGCAGGGAAATTCTTGGATGGAATATGTGACCACATTTTGCTGGGGATCAGTTCATTTTTCCTTTCATTATACAAAGCAGGATTCATCTGAAACTGTTCAGTGCAGCAGCTTACAAGTGCCTGTTCTTTCCGCCCAGTGCTCTTCCTCCCTGTGAGAGTAATTCCCACACCGTGTGCCAAGGCTGGTGGAGTACCTGTGCGCCGCAAGGGATCTACCGGAATTCAAGTTTTGCACAAGTTTTAAGTACCAATCCACAGAAGAGGCTTGTCTGCTGTGCTTCTCCATGATTCCCGGTTGCTTTGCCTCCTTTTCCTCATTGTCCCCTGGAAATAGGCCATTCTGTTGATCTAGCATGTTCTTGAAGAATTGAGGCCTTTGAACTGTGGTGCTGGAGGAGACTCCTGCGAGTCCCTTGACCGCAAGGCGATCAAACCAGGCAATCTTAAAGGAAGTCAACCCTGACTGCTCTTTAGAAGACCAAATACTGAAGATGAAACTCAAATACTTTGGCTACCTAATGAGAAGGAAGGACTCACTGAAGAAGACCCTGATGCTGGGAATGATTGACGGCAAAAGAAGAAGGGGATGGAAGAGAATGAGGTGGCTGGATGGAGTCACTGGGGCAGTGGGCCTGAGCTTGGGTGGACTCCAAGGGATGTGGAAGACAGGAAAGCCTGGAGGAATGTTGTCCATGGGGTTGTGATGGGTCAGGCATGACTTTGTGACTAAACAAAGCATGTTTTTGTGACAATTCGGGCAGTAGGTTACATTGATAAACAGTTGATACCAACAAAAACTTTCCCATCACGGTATCCTGTGGGCGGATCAGTCCTTAGGCTGCAATCAGAGACGCACTTACTTGGGAGTAAGCTCAATTGAACTCAATGGGAAATACTTCCCAAAAAACAAGAATAGAATTCCTTTCACATCACGAGCTAATTTTGCTCCCAAGTTTTCTGATTGTGTATGAATGTCCTATACCATCCTTGCACTTTCTTCTATTGATGGGAGTTTTCCAATGTTTTGGCCTCAGTATTCATGCAAAGACGAACCACTGTACTGACTTTTATATCTAAAAAGAATACCATCCGATTTACCTTATAAGCAACATGAATAAGATTGCATTGTTAATGATTCACATTGGAAAAAGGAAACCTTTTGGAAGGCAGGGTACTTTGGTTATCAAACGGATATGAGGCTGTGGGCTATAGATTTTTGCTTGGAGATAGTTTCCCCCAGTATTCTGCACCAGGTTCTTTGTATGGGTGCATACTTCCCTCCCCGAATTAATTTCATAATATGGCTTTTTAAAAGGTTTACGCTGAGTTCCCCCCCACCACAATCTACAAAGAGGCATACAACCAAGCAAAGAACAACCCATAGAATGACTTTTTAAAATAATCATATGCCAGAAAGGTAACAGCGGTAAAATAGCCGGTGATACATGCCATGTGAAACCCCACAGCAATTTTTTCAGCAGTCCTATCAAAGGCAGCAGTAGGAAACACGCAACCCCAAAGCCTTCAGAAGCTATGTGGAACTCCTACAAGGAAATTGCCTAGCATCTATCTTGGACTTCCACAGGATGGACACCATCCCTGAGAAGGCCAAGGACTGGCCACCTGCTAACTAGAAGGACAAGCAGGCAAAAATAATAATTTAAAAAAAGAGACCACCTCAACCTGGTCTCCTCAGGGTATGGAAGTATCAAGAGATATCCGCTCATGAAGGAGAATAACCTTCCTAAGGCTGGCTTCCCAAAACTGGAGCCTTCCAGATCTGCTTGAACTACAACTCCCATCAGGCACCATGACATGACAAATGGTTGGGGATGATGGGAGTTGTCATTCAAAATATTCAGAGGCCACCAGGTTGGGAAAGCCTTCTTTAGGGGGACATAATCTGCCTCCTGACCATCTTTGGAGCCTGCTTTCCAGGGAAGACTCATCCAAGCAGGCTTGGCTTTCCGTTTTCTTCTCAGGCGTTTGAAGGCTTCCTGTGTCAAAATGATGTCAAGGTGAAGCTTTTGCCCAAATCTTGAACAGTGATTTAGTATGAGGCTGGCATAATTCCCAAGCAGCTGATTCAAAAAGCCTTCCTTTGGGAAGCGTTGGCATTTGCTTTAGGCACCTCTGTGCCTTTGGACCAGGTAGAAGTGGAATTCCCCTCAGCCAGAGCTCATGTTCCCTCCACCATTCTTAATTGCTTGAGAAAGCGGATAAAGTTCACCCAACAAGTTTTTATCTACATTATTTTATGAGCCTTCAATCACATGGTACACAGTGGCTCTCTAGATCCAATTACATTATTCCAGTGTACTCCATTTCTCAAGCCCTCTTTCTTTCATTTTCTAAGAGACAATTGCAGAAATAGGTTTTATGTTCATTTTTCAGTTGTGATGGATTTTGCAAAAGCAACCATTTGAGAGTCTATCTGGTAGTTCTGACCTTCAGTACAGGCTTTTGGAGCCCTCTGTTCCCCGTGGCAGGTATGATCAGATCACTGCATGTAGATCCCCAGAAATTGAAGATCTGGGACACTAACTCTGTATGTGACCCTTGTTTGCATGACTGTGTTCAAAATTCCTCAGACTGTTCTGTCTGGATTGCGGACTGGATGTGCCTTAAATACTTGTTACCTGCCGTCTGATAAAAAATAGTTCAATGCATTGTGTTTTCTGGCCTCCAAAATCTCAACCAAAGCCCCCAGCTGCAAACTTTAAACGCATTTCCTTGGTGCAAAGGCTGAGAAGGATTTTAGTTCAGATTCTTTCTGCTCTTTTCATTTGTTTGATTACTCCAGCATTTTATTCTTTTTCATGTTTTGTAAGTTTATACAGGTTTTGTTAATGGCCCTTGCTAAAAATGGCTAATATATGCCATTATTCTTGGATGTTTTCTTTGCTGTGTTCCTGAAATTACTGCTATTGCTCTGCTGGTTTCATATTTACAGATTTTTTACTTTTCATAAGTCACCCTAAAAATCCGTGTCAGATCTGAAGAGTGGGACACGAAATGTTCAGACTAAATATATAAATGCAAGCAAGCAAGCAATTGCTGGATGTTTGAGTCACCCTTTTCCGTAATAAATACAACCAGATCTTTTGTGAGACTAAGCATATTATGCTAAACATCCATACAGTTCTGGCTGGTTTTTCAGATGAGTTATGGTCACTTAAGTATTTGGAGAAACCATTATAGCTGCTTGGAAGGGAAGCAACACACCTGTTGGTCCCCAGGAGGGCTGTGAGGTTCTTCACTAGAAGGGTCCACTTTGCGCCAGGGCTTACAACATCCATATTATGCCATTTGCACTGGTTTCCAGTTTATTTCTGTGCCCAATTCAACATGCTCTACCAATTGTTAAGACCCAAATGTTTGGGGGAAAGCTTATATATACCTACCTGAGGTCCTATCTGGGGGACACTCCATTTAACCAAGATGGGGCAACACAGGTGTTTGGAAAAGACGAAGGTCTTGTTGGGGATGGTACCCGGTTTGGGAATGCCCTATCCCAGGACCTGGCCCTTACAGCATCAGCCCATCTTCCTGGCTTCTCAGCCTGCAGCCTTTATTCCCCCTTCACATACTGCAGCCTTGCAGTGTTTCCAACCCAAGTAGCAATTTCAGTTCTTTGGGCCATTTACACTAAAATTCTAGATCCTAAATGGGACCAGAACACTGTGAGGTAGCGATCTGGAAGCCTCGCTGAACTCAGTGGGAGTTCTGAGTTATTTCTGAGCAGACATCTCTAGGATTGCATGTTTAGCTATAAACTCTTTGCAGGTGTTTGCAGCAAGGTGAGGAGCCCACAGCCAGGTGGAGGGTGCTGGGACTCCCATATGGCCTCGGATCAGGGGCGAGGGAGGGCTGCAGCCCAGCCAGAGGTTTCTCCACCTCTGGCATGTTGCAGATAAATCCTAAGGGACTTCTCTGTGCCGGCGCCCATTTCGAAGTGTGTACGGTGTGTTGGCAACCAACATGCCTTTGTGCTGAGCAGACACAGGAGCGGGGCCAGGAGGGACAGAAATGGAAAGGTGGCAAGGGCCAGCTGGAGCCTCCATCCAGCCACCTCCCGCAAGGGCAAGGTGTCATTCGCTCGAGCTGCAGGAAGCGTTCATGGGCCACAAGTGAACCGACAGGCACTCCAGCTGTTGCTTGAGCGAGCAGACATTCCTTGCCATTTGTGGAATTTATTTTATTATCCCAGGACTTTTGGGAATAGCATTCATTCCAGCTGGCAGGGGGAAGAGAACAAAAGCAGCAGAGGCAGAGGGGGCTTGCCTTGCTTTGTTTCTCAGAATGCAGGACTGCCCCAAATGAAACTCCCCTGAGGGGAAGCTGATTAGGAGCCTTTCTCAGCCAACCACAGGAACTTCTCCCCCTAATCTGCGCCTTTTCAAAGGCTGACACAATAATGCTATCGATTTAAAAGAGCCAAAGCTTTCTCTCCCGCACCCCTGTTCCAAAGGAAGCTTTGGCTGCAGCTTTGGCTGGGTTACAGTGCACGCTTGCACATTTCTGTGCTGAAGGCATCTCACCAATACTTTATGGGCGCAAAGAGTCGGGATGCTTTTGTCTACCAGACAACACTTCCACCCCCCTTCTAAGCCCTCTCCAACCAGGCCCTCTTCAGAAGTGTTGGTCTGCAGCATCTCAAGCCAGCCTGCTGGAAGCTGTCAGCCCAAACACAGGGGCCTGGTTGGGAAAGGCTGCCCTGCCACCCAAGGTGCTCTCCCATAGTCTGGTCTGCACAGGTAAGCATGGAATCCCATGTGCGTTTACCTGGAATGGCCCCTGAGGGCTCCAGGGGCCTTCTGCATAGTAAACATGCATAGAATTGCAGTTAACATTTTGTTATGGGCTATCAAGTTGTCTCCCACTTTAAGCAGCTCCAGGAATGAAAGCCCTCCAAAATATCCTATCTATGACAGCCCTGCTCAGCTCTTGTAAACGCAAGGCTCTGGCTTCTTTTATGGGATCAGTCCTTCTCATATTTGGTCTTCCTTTTATTCTACATTCCCTAGCCTGATTGCATTCTCCAGTGAGTCTTGCCATCTCAGGAAATGCCCAAAGTATGACAACCTCATTTTGTCATCGTTTGTGTGTGTGTGCATGCATGCATGCATTTATCTATTGTACAGTCACTGGCCATTTAAAACGTGAATAATCAGTTTAAAACACAAATAAGTAAAGCAGAATGTATAGTGTCTGTAAGTGGGTTTTGTTTGCTTGCTTAGCTTCAAAGCATTCTTGATCAAACCTTGTTCACTCACCCCTGTATTTTGGATTCCTAGACTTTGCCTGAGTGTCCCTCAACATCATATTTGAGCCTGAGAACAGTCGAGTATAATTATCCAAGCTGATGTGACCATCACAAGCTTCAATAAGAGCATTATTGCATCTTTCACCTAGGGACTTTAAAAAAGCAATGATCTTGACATCTGGACCACCAGACCAAAATGTTCTCCTGTGCCTAAATGTCAAGGCTGAATCGGGTAACTGATGTCCATTTTGAGGGGGCCTGAATGGGTCCCGTTTGCCTGAGGGAAAGGGGCAAATGAGGACTTTCAAGTCTGCCCACCACAAAGAAACCAAAGGCAGAAAGATGATCGTGTCCCATTGTGTAGTCAAGTATACTGGGAGCTTCCCCTGAGCGGTGTGTATATTGACCACACGGCTCAGGCTACCAGCAAGTTATCTAGCCTGGAGGAGCAAGTAATTTGGAGATCCCAGTCTGCTCTCCCTCAATCCATCAATCTTCTTCTTCCTCAAGTAAAACACAGCCCCAGTCCGTAAGGATGTTTGCTTGGTCATTTCACCTTGACTGTTAGTTGTCTCATTGCTGTGAAATAATTTGATTCAAAGAATCTTCTAAATTGCAGCCACCCCATTTCTATCATAGGGTCAGCTGGAGAGGACGTAGGCTCGTATTTTCTACAAGGGGGATTTCCGTATTACTCTCATTCTTTATTATTCCATTCAGCTTCCTGCTGTTACTGTTATTCTTTTGCTCTAACCTGGTTTGATTAGCTTTTCCATTGCTCTTGCCTGTTGGATACAGTCTTAAGCCTAAACATTTTTCTGGAGTCTGGCCTTTCCCTTGTTGAAAACCAAGCAAGTTTTCTCTGAAAGCTGCCACTCTTTCTGTTATTTCAGCTTGTTTTCAGAGCAAAGATTGGGAAGGTGCTCAAAAGGGTTTCCTCCTCAAAAATATTATATTGGCTTGTGGTGTCTTAGGGTTTTTCTACTTAGAGCTGGTTCAGTCTGAGATATGGCGGCTTGTCCATTCATGCTGAAATCCTTCAAATCAGTAAGATTCCCCATCTCATTGTCAACTGGTCCCTGAATAATCTTTAAATGTGCCCTATAACACTTTTTGACCAATAACATGAGAGGGGCTGTATTTTTTAAAAGTGTTAGCCCCATGCTAAAAATCTCATTCCTTGTGGAATAACCCATCTTGCTGCTTGCCAATCCACAACGGACCCAACAGATCACACGTGTGTGTAGCCAAGGAACCAGTAGTCAAACCATGTTGACTCACCCCTGTATTTTGGATTCCTAGACTTTCCCTGAGTGTCCCTCGACATCATAGTTGAACCTGAGAACAGCTGAGAACCTGAGAACCTGGCAATTACACCTTGCTCGAGGTAACGTCCACTCTAGTAAGACCTTCATGAGTAAGTGGGCTTAAGATAAGCATTGAGTGGGGTTTCTGTTCTAGCTAAGGCAGCATGCCTTTTCGTTTGGGTGATTATGAAAAACTAGTGCATGCTTCAGTAGCATCAGGTTCCAGCCTTAACTAAATATTCTGCAGTTATCCAGTGGGTGGAGGGTTCTGACTTGACATTTCGAATCAACTTCTTCCAAGGACAGTTCATTTTTGAAGAATAACAGCAGAGAACCTGAACACCTGCCTTGCAAACCGAAGGAGAGACTAGAGAGGTAAAAATTTAGGTCACTGTGGCTGCTGCTCAGGATAGCCTCTCCCCATCTAAATTCCATACTTGCTCTAATTTCTTTGTCTTCTCACCTCCTCAAAAGAAAGATTCCCTTTAAATATTATATTGGCTTGTGGTGTCTTAGGGTTGCTCAGAATTTCCCAAGCATCCCTTATGTCCTAGTTCCAGTCTTTACTCATACTTTCAATGTTTTATTTTTCTTGAATCATTGACCTTTTTAAAGGAGGTTTCTGAGCCTTGTTAGAACCTTTGCTTGTTCTTGCAAGATGAGATCCATTTTGCAGGTTTTTTACCAATTGCTTTACTATCAGACATTAGTTCCATCCTCCCCAGTTAGTAGCCCATCGCATTCTGAAAGGAAGGCTTAATTAACATGTTCTATTAACATGATCTATTAATTCATCTTCCTTCTTTGCTCCACATACCCCATGGGACGTCTGGAATCAGGGCTAACCTTTTCAGGATGTTGCATAAATTCATCACTCTCCTTATTCATTAGTTCACTTAATACTCTTGGGTTTTCCCCTTCCGCCAGCCAGTCAACACTTTCGGCAAGGGCAATTTCTGATGCCAAGTCAGTAGCTCTCTCTCTCTCTCAGAAACTGGGACAAAGTCCAGTTAAGATCCAAAGACCAGTCAAAACAGGGCTTGAAGCAGATTTCCTTCTCTGCTGCATCAATACGTACCACTGGAGCAAAATAAGATGGATTGTTTCGTTCAGAAATAAGACACATGGAGCTAGCTTTTAAAGTATTTAGAAAATAAAGGAGGTTTCACCTGGCTCTGAAAAGATGTCAAGGATGGCTCCAGGCACAAAGACCAGCCCATGTCTCAGTGGCCTGGGGAAGGGTTAGGGTGGCCACTTCTGAATTGTCAAAAAGAGAGGACAGGGACATCCATAAAATGAGCATATGATGATGCCTATGTATCAATGCAAATTTAGAATGAATTATTCTAATTTAAACGGAAAGGCAGTCTATCTTGCCATAGCCTCTATGGAGAGACAATATTGTATTTGTTGACTTGTATGTTCGGCTGGATGGAACTCACCAAAAGACATCTCCCCAGCGTTTGCAGATTCCCTTCTGGGCTCTGCCCGGTTTGGACAGCGAGCCAAGCTGAGGAGAAGTCCAGGAATGAAGGCAGTGCAACTGGCAACCTGCTAAGGATTTTGCACGGATCACGGGGCTCAGCTGCTGGCAAGGGCCCCACAGATGCTGGGTGCATCCGCTAGACGCTCGGACCAAGCTCCACAACAAGGTGGTCCAGGGTACAGGCAGCCCACCAAGAGACTCTAACAGATTCCAGCCCCGGAAGGTCCCTCCACATCCCTACCTGCATGGCCACTCAGCCAGGCGGTGCTGACGGGCCACTTTGAGGCCCAGTACTGAGCATTCTTCATGCTGGACTCAGCCCAGACAGCCCTGCAAATGCAGGGCTCTTCCTTGGCCACCCTTCCAATAAAGGGGGCATGTGAGCAGCCGAACACTCTCACACACCCCGCAGCCACTTACACAAGCCGTGAAGAGGATTTGCAAGAACGCTCACTGTGAAACCAACCTGTTTTTAAAGTAACAAACACAAACGGAATAACAAACCTGGAAGAGGGGAACTTTGTGCACAGCCGATTCTGATCAAGGTGGTTTTCTAACATTTGCACAGGTAATTGGATGTAGAACATGCAGCTGATTGCAGGCATGTCCTTTCTTAAGCACCGGCTCTGTTTTCCTTTGCACAGCGGCATTGGAATCACAGTGTGCTCTCACCCGTGCGGGAAGGAAGCTACTAAAAACATGCCAACCAGCAAGCCATTTGTTTTCTAGCAACTGTCGTAAATAATGTTCTATTAGTACAATAGAGGCTTACGCATCCAGCACGCTGTGTAATCTCTAACCACATGCTCCTGGGATTACTTTCCTGGATGGCTCATTCAATGACATGCAGAAGGAAGGAGAGGCAGAAAAGGAACCGGAAGAGCCACTGATCCGCAAGAGTCAACCTCTCCTTAATCGCAGCAACAGACGACAAACATGGTCTTAGGCCTGTTTAACCATCATGGCTTCCCTCCAGTTGGGAATAATGCTGGGAATAATGCGTGATAAGAGCCCTGAGAATGTTCCCTCAGGGCCAACACAGATATTTTAAAAATCTGTGTTTAGCAGCCTTCACTTCCCTTCCCTCTCTTCCCTTCCCACATCTTTACAGTAGGTTCAGGGATCCAAACCCATGTTGGGATCCTAGTGTGAATCTTAAGGGGACTTTTAGGAACTGGATTGGATCCCCTTTGCCTGCTTAGAGTAAAAGTGAAAAAGGATGTAGCTGCTATACCCAGAATTAACTTCTGTTTTCACCCTTCACAAACTCTTAGACAGCGCCTGTCGTGGGACTCCACAATTCACCACAACACTCTGTCTCCATCATCTTACCAGCCACACTTGGGGGTGGGGGGGGGGGGGGGGGGTCCCTGTTGAGAATCAACTGCCTAAAAGGTGACTTTAGTTGCAGTGTGTGACAGGCACAATTTGAGCCATCACCTGCTGGGCCCAGCTTGACCTGAACCTGGACAGCATCATTCAAAGTCATTTGTGTTTGTGCCCTCCCTTCTCTCTTAAAAGTCTGGGTACTACTCTTGGCATGCTATTTTAAATTCTAATACGAACCATTGTGTCGTATTTGGTCTTGTGCAATGGTTGGCTATGTAAAGAAAAAGCCGGCTGTCCCAGCCTTTACTCTGTGTAACAGCTCTTTCTGTTGTGCTCTTAGAGCAGATTTAGCAAAATATAAACAGTTTGGGAAGGAGACAGCACGGGAACAGTACATTCCTCAGCTCCCTCCCTCCCTGGCAAAGCTGGGCTCCCACTGATTATTCTTGCCACTCCATACCTGTGTCCTAAAGAGCATCACTGTAGGCAGGGCAGCTTAGTATTAAACAACTTCAATTCCACTCACCAGCATTGGAAAGTACAGATTTCTCAAGAGCTTTCTAGCAAACTGTTCCCATGCACAGCTAAGTCAAAGGCACTCACCCAGCAATATAACCAATATTATATGAACATGGTACTATCTCATGAAAATTTAAAATATTATATGGTTAGAAAACTGCAATAGTTTCAATGTTACATGAAAATGGTTGGCAAGGGGGAAGCTCTGAGAACAGATTACTAACGCCATGGGAACTGCTCTGATCCAGCAAAGCTATTGAACATGGTGGGGAGAACTGCCTGCACACCTCGCCCACCCCCATTTTTCCCTTTCCAAATTTTAATAGACTAGAAGGTCTGTGTAACAGGTTGAACTGAAATGGTCCAAATTATATCTAGCAGACAAAGAGAAGGAAAACAAACTGATAAGACAAGGGGAAATGTTGATTTTTACAGAAAAATCCCTTGCATGCAAGCAAGCATTGTTGGGGGGAAAACCTGATGAGATGAGTAAGACCGTGGCAAACCAAAAATGGGTGAATTCATTTTTTTATGTTCAATTATGCTGAACTAGTTCAGTTCACTGATGCTGGTACCTTCTTCGTGGCCTAAACATCTGTAGTGTTTGTCCCGTGCTCTGGTTGGATCACCTGGATTACCCCTGACCACCTGACTTAAACCATGGATGGCTAACCACTGTGCCAGATAGACTCCGCCTCAGTCACTGACCTGCTCCACAGGGCCATGGAGGAGAAATGAGGCACAGTGGCGAAGTGTCTTCCACACTCACATGCACCAGAGGAACTGGCCATTACTCTCAACAGCAAGGTTGGTGTGGATCCAGCCAAGCTGGCTTGTTTGCCGTGTGTAACAAGCCGCCCAGAACCCATGGCCTGTCACAGAGCTTTGGGTGGCCTGTTGCTTATGTCTGCTAGGGTGGTTGTGCCAGTTCCTCCGGAGCATAAGGTGGTTGGGAGGGGGCTGAAATAACCCCCGTGGCTTGCTTCTGCCCTGCGAGTGTGTGAACCAGGCCAGTGCCTCAGGTCTGGTCATCTGTAGCACTTGTATGTGCAGAGGAGAAGCAGCCACAAAGAAGCGCCGTGGCCCGCTGGGCCATCTTGTTTTCCCATTTCTTTGAACCCTCCAGGGAAAGGACTCAACAGTTTGCCTTGGCAACGGCTTTCTTAAGACTCTGCAACACAATGTGTTCATATCAGATCAATCAAATCTTGTCAGACTTAAAGGGGGAAAAAACCTCAAACCACAATTTGGCTCAGGTGCTAAGCAAGCGCCTTGGTTTTGTCCGAACCAGTTTGTTCTTCCAGAATCTCAATCTGGGTAAGCAGTTGGAATAATGCTGAAATGTTATTTAATCATCCCACTTTCTGCCTTTGAAACCAGCGAAGAATTATGCAAGGGATGTACTCACGCTCAGCTTAAATTTATGATACAGGAGCAAATGCGTGCACGAAACTCTGAGAAGCACATTTACGTGAATAATCCATATTTGGGTCATGTACAGTGCAAGCTGTACCTTCCGAGTGCTTTTGGCTCGAGTCAGACCAATCTTTACCTGGTGCTGTAAAGGAATACTAAGAACCCTTTTGTGTATGGCAGGGTCCCCAACCTGGTGCTCTCCAGATGTTTTGGAGTTCAACTTGCATCAATCACGGCCAGTGTGCCCAATGACAGGACTCTCGGAGGTGTGTTCCAAAGCATCCAGAAGTGGATATAGAAGATCCACATTCTCTCTCGCTTGTCGTAACTTTTCAGGGCTGGTTCATGAAAGGACATTCCTTGCAAAGCAAGTAGGATGGCTGCAAATGGAAGGGGGAAACACCCCGGTCATAAAAACCGTTCAGGCCCAGGTGTGCACATCACCTGCCCTCTCTCGCCCCAGAGCTTGGCCTGCCTCAGCACAACCTGACTGCATCCAGTGTGGGGCTTGAACGGACAGGGGGTGATCGGGAAGTTTTCTCTGGGATGGCTCATTGCCCGTTTAAGTCATCACTCGAATGCCGCAGTCATAGAGAGACGAAAACTCACGCACAGGCCACCTCTGAGACGGCTGCTCAGGAGGCAGAGCGGGGCTTTTACGCTGCTCTCCCCGCCCCTAAACTTCCTCCCCCCCACCCTCCATTTGCACGAATGGGAGCTTCCCCCACCCCAAAGGGATGATTCTTACAAGGACTGAGGCTGGGGGAGATGGTTAACCCCCACACACACACACATACACCTTGCGCTATGCGCCCTGTGCTGCAAGTACTGAGTGTTTTTAAGAAAGTGCATGCACAAGCCTAACTCCCTGGAGAAGCCCCTGATGCTGGGAGTGATGGACGGCAAAAGGAGAAGGGATGGCAGAGGAGGAGGTGGCTGGACGGGGTCACCGGGGCGGTGGGCGTGAGGGTGGGTAGACTCCAAGGGACGGCGGAGGGCAGGAGAGCCTGGAGGAATGCTGTCCATGGGGTCGTGATGGGTCGGACACGACTTCACGACCAACAACAACAAATATACAAGACTGACATTCCATGTGCCATACGGAAAACCCTGCGAGCCAGTGCGGCTCGGTAGTGGGAACGTCGGACTGGGGACCTGGGAGATCCCAGTTCTAGTCCCAGCTGGTCTGTGAGGCTCCCTGGGTGACTTTGGGCCAGTCACAGGCTCTCAGCACAACCTACCTCACAGGGCTGTTGTTGTGAGGTTAAAACAGAGCTAATGTAATGCAATGTACTACTCATACTCCGGGCGCGCCATTCTTCCAGACTTCAGTCCTGTCCTCCAGGCATCTCGCAGCTACATCTCGGAACAAATGGTGCTGGTGTCCAGATGTGAGCCACATCTGGGTAAATGTTCACATGCCCATGTGTGTCCACAACACACATTTCCCTTTGAACCCAGGTGAAGGTGTTCCTGCGGCGCCTGCCTGCGTTGCCACCATCCTGCGCCGCGCACTTCAGCGGGGGGCTAAGCATCTCGCTTGCACTGTCAAGTCACAAAGAGGCGGTTCGGGTTCATTTGCTCAGCGAATGCACTCAGCTTCGGAAGACGGTCGGGGCGGACCACTTCAGTGCAAGCAAAGTGTGCAAGAGGCATGACTGGTGTTCAGTGGAAATGTACAAGAGGCAAAGAAGAGACAGTAACCTTTTCAGGCATGATATAAACACATTTTGTGGGTGGAACCCCAAACCCCTGCATGTTCATTATTTTTATTTATTATATCTCTATCCTTCCTTTCCCCCTTTTATACCCCATATTTTCCTTTCTGTCATGTATTTTCCTTCCAAGCAATTCAAGGCAGTTTACATAATTTCCCTGCTCCTCTCCATCTTATCCTCACAGCAACAGCCCTGTGAGGTAGGCTGGGCTGTGAATCTGTGACTGGATCAAAGTCACCCAGTGGCCGCCTGGCTGAGTGGGGACTGGAACCCGGGTCTCCTGAGTCCCAGGTGCACAGTCCTAACCACTCGACCACAAGTTTTCTGCACGTGCAAGCATGCATGTGGAAGGCTTTCTACATATGACCAGGAACTCTGAAAAACTGGGGTTCCTGAACACATACAGACTATCCTCCATACATAAGCAAAGTTGTGTCTTGCGGCACCTTAAAGCAGGCATGCTGGGAGTCTTCCGCCCCTTTCTCTGGCCCTGGTTCCCATGGCTCACTATTCTCCAGTCTTTTGCAAGGGACTCCCCCATGCCTTCATTTCTGGCAGGAAGAACTTTAATCTGCAATATCCGGGGGCCTTCTATGCCCCCTTTCTCTTTGGCCCCAAACTCCACTGGAATGACGCCTACAAGAGTTTCATGGAACAAAACTCGACCTCCTGGCTGAAAAGGGTTCAACACCCCACACACGTTTTATTGTGGCAAAGCCTTTCATGACTACACAGAACGGATGATCAGTTGCTGCTCAATTTACACACGGGGTGATGGGGGGCCGGGGGGGGGGAGAGGATGGGGCAATGTGGAGGCTGGAGTGAAGTGCAAATGGAATGCAAAAATGTGGCCATTTAGAGATTGCATGTACCCAAAATGCGGGCCAGAGGGAATCGGTGATAAGGCAATCAACTCGGCATAGCTAAATCAATTAACACCTCTAGTGAGATAGGAAAGCAGCTCAGGACAGAGTTCAGCTTTTTGGGAACTTTGTAAATGAGCAGGATTAGGGCTGGGGAGGCCAGAGCCGGGCAAAGGAGCATCCAGGCCTGCTCCGGCTGGACTGCCCCACTGGGAGATAAGAGGCAGCCCCATCTCTGAAACAGTCCAGCTTCTTCCTTTTCCCTCCTCAACCCCTTTTTCTTGCATGTCATGTCTTTTCATATCATTAGCCTGTAGATGGGGGCTTGTCTTTTACTGACTCTGGGAGTCTTCGGGTGAAGCATAAAAATAAAGATACAGGATCATACTGCCCTGGTAGCATGAAATATTTCCTACCAGATCGAAACAATGCCATATTTGATGTCCGCTTGCTGGGCTTGTCTTCGTTTATGCAACTGCTTAATTGCAGTGGGACTGTTTATCCTGAATGGAATTCAAAAAAAGCATCAAAAGATCTATCCCATTGAAAGAGGGGCAGGTGAATCGTGAATTAGTGCTGCCTTTTCTATCATCGGAGGATAACACGGCCACATATTACAATATTTATTTTATTTATTTATTAAAACATTTCTATGCCGCCCCTTGCCGAAGCCTCGGGGTGGCTTACAACACAATAAAATACAATAAAATACAAAAATAACAATATAAAATTAAAATTAACAATATAAAATAAAAAAAATATAAAAGAGTTGCCAGAGTAGATCCGTGGGCCGGGGTGACAGCTGGACCTGTTGCAGGATCTGGTCCAGAGACAGGTTCCTCTCCTGGATCAGCTCAGAGCAACACGGAATTGCAGGAAGGCTCAGCCCTTGCAACAGATGGATGGATGTGTTTTGGGGATCCCCCAGTGATCTGTACTGAGATTGGCCATTTTGCACCTACGACAACACCAAAATGTTTAGGCTGGTTTAAATAAAAGGGAGACGAAGAAGAGCGCCAAATGGTTCTCTCCAAGCAGGGGGAATGGGCATTGAAGGAGCAACTGCGGTTGAATGTAAGGAAGCGGAAAGCGGTGCATGTTTCAGGTGGCAAGGGCAGAGCTGGTAGCACTAACCGGGAAAGGGATTTTGGTGGCGTCGTCATTGGTTCAAAGAAAAAGCCAACTCAGTGCATGGCTGAGGCGAACAAGGCAAATTCTTTTGGAAAGGAATTGCGCAAGAGTGCCAATAACACAATGCTTTTATGCAAATTCACAACGCGACTGCATTTAGGATATTGTGTGCTGTTCTCACTGCATCTCAGAAAAGATTGTGTGGAGCTTAAACGTGTGCAAAACAGAGCAGCAAAACTGATCAGGCAACTACAGCAATTCTCCCAGGAGGAAGGGGTACAAAATCTGGGGCTTTCTGGCTTAGAAACTAGCTGAATGTTGGGAGATTTGGGACAGTCAAAAGAAATTCTTCTTTATGCAAATACGCCATTAAATGGTGGGATTTGCTACCCCCAAGACGTAGAGCTGGCTGTCCACTTGGATCAGCAGTCCTCAAACTTTTTCAATAGGGGGCCAGTTGAAAGGCTACAGTGACCGTTGCAGGCCGGTGAGGTGGGGGTGCCTGGGGGCGGAGGCCGGGGTTGGTGAGGTGCCGTTGGGCACACAGGGCGGTGGATCACTCACTCAGAGATCTCCCAGTGAGTCCACAACCGTCTCCGAGCGCAAGCGCGAGTGCACAGGAGGCAGGCGGCAGTGGCTTGCTTGCTCGGAGACCATCTTCAAGTGAGCACACCACCGCCTCCCCATCTGCGCAGCAAGCTCCTGCACAGGCGGCAAACAGCAGCGTGGGCCAGATCCGTCCCGTGGGCCGTAGTTTGAGGACACATGACTTGGATGGTTGGAAAGGGTTGGGAATGTCATGCCACATGGATTGGTGGTCCTGGAAGCAGCCCTGCTCCACCCGGGTTGTTCCTTCCCTCCCCTCCTTCCCTTTTCCCCTTCCATGCCTATCCCAAGTGACACAGCCCCAGGACCAACTTCTCCCTAATCCCTGTCCCAATGTGCTTCTGGCTTGCCAGAACTTCTGCCTATCTGGGGGGTGGGGTGATATCAGGCTTGACCACCAGCTCCTGCAGCCCCCATTCTCACAGCCACTGACACCCCCTCCAAAGTACCCAAGTGAAGGTGCTTCCTCTGGCTGCAAACCAGTTCTTTGTACTCCCTCGTGCGTGCACCTTTTTTAAAAAAAATCCTGGTCTTTGACAAATGCACACCTGTGCACTTATGGAGGTTCGGAAATGGGCAGCCTCACCTGGGCAATGTCTGAATAGGCGGCTCCTGGCAATGTCCAGCAGGACATTGACTCAAAGTAGCCCCTCCCCTCCCCTTGGTTTGACAGCTCGTACAAGATTAGCAAGGGGCGAATGCTCTGTCCCCATAAAAGGGGCAATTAACCCCCTCTGGGGAGCAAGTGTCTCTTTTCTTTGTTCGGACTCCACTGTCCTAAGGGTGTCCTCACTGTTCCACATTTTTCTGAAACTCTCCTTGCTCAGGAACATGGAAATGTGTGAGGCAGCCTCTTTTAAAAGGAACTGGAGCTATGGCATTAACTTTCAAAACAGACCAGTGCCTTTTAAAAGGGAATTTTAAAAGAGGGCTTCCCATGTCTTTTTCCTTAAAAACCTTTTAAGAAAGGTTAAGGTTTTTTAGGTTTTTAAGGAGCCAGAGTTTGGACAGCTTCCTCAAAAATGGTGAGTGGGGACAACTTGTACCCTTCCATGTTCCTGAGCAGCTGGAGTGCTTTTAGGACAGCTGAGTTGGAGGAGGAGGAGGAGGAGGAGGAGGAGGAGGATGAGACAACAATGAGGGCAATTAAGATCATTTTGCCATGAAGAGTGAGTAAATCCTACCACCCTCTTTATGTAAGCACTTGTAAAAGATCCCTCGCATTTTTTTTTAAAGTATGAAAATAGTTTTGCAAGTTAAGGGGTCAGAAGAGCTGCTTGCAATCGTGAGCACCACTGCAAGGTGTCATGTGGGCCCGACAAAGGAGTTGTCGATGTCTGTCAAAATGGGGCTTGTGAAAGGTGGTGGTGAAGCCAGAGATTACAATTTCTGGATGGAAAATGCCACAATCTGCTGAAAGTGGCCCACAATCACAGCAGGGTGAGTAGGAAGCCAGTGGCTGCCACCCCCAAGTACTGCCTGGACACTTTTTGGGGGGGCAGCAGTCACAAGTGGGGCCCTCAACATGCTTGGCAAGACCGGCAGGGAATTTTTGCTATGCTTCCCAAGACGCCCATTCAGCATTTCCCAGTTACCATGGTGGAGTTGTTTGTCTGAGTTTGCATGATAGGACAACCCATCATGGTTACAACAGCCCCTACAACAAGCCATGGCTTGTCAGGGTGGCTGGTGCCCATAAACCACCTGTGGACAATGGTTTGCATGCCCTGTGGCCTCTTGCCCCCGGTTGGTTGGTGCATTTTGCAAACCCAGTCAAATGACGGGGGCTAAGATGGCCGGTGGTGGCTGAGCATGAGGATGCCTATTACTTCCATTACCTGAGACAAAAGGCCTCTCTGTAGTCGCTGCGGGAGAATGTGAGTGGGCACTTGCCAATGCCCCATTTGTGGGCTTCCCACAGACAGCTGGTGGGTCACGGTGGGAACAGAGTGGGGCCTCATCTGAACGTACATGACTCTGGGATTTCAGCCTTCGCATCAGATAACAGGGGACTGTTGCTGTTGATCGGTTCTTTTTTACTCTTCAATAGCTCTCCCTTGGACATCTCTCTTTTCGCAGGAAATAATGTTACCACACACAACTTTATTGCAAAGATCTGATGAAGGAAAATATACTCCGCAACGTCCCCTTTGGATCCCTTTGATGAATGGAATCTGTGAGTGCCTTTCCCAGGAGCATCATTTTAGGAAGGCAGTTCCAGATTGCACATCTGTGCATATTTCAAATCAATTTTTGGAGTTTGCATTTCAGCTCCTTGGACAATATTTGCTCACATGTTTCCATTCCCTTCCTCAGATGCACAGTACAAGGGAGTTCAAATAGGAGGCCAAAATCCAACCGACAATTGATTTTGCATAAGGGAGATAATCATATCTACACTCCTTTAGATCATAAAAGTGCTCAGCTCAGCAGGACTAAATGGTCCTCACACATGCCAGAGAATAGGCTAACCATCTACAACACGACCACTGGTCATCATAATTGAGGGTGGGCAATTGTGGGAGGTCCAGGGGCATCTTTGTTCCTCCAACCCTCCCCCACCCCGCTTCTGTAACCTGCCCTGAGTTATTTCTTAAGTCTTTAAATCACAGATTTACCTCTGAAGTTCAGTGGCAAAGCAGCCCATGGTGGTTTTCAAGCTTGCAATCAAGGAAAATTCGAACCTTTTATTTCTTTAATGCACCATTAAAAATGTATTACTTAAATTTAAATCTCACTCTTCACACTTCAACATACTGAACAAGGTGCACAATAACGTATTGTCTACTAAACAAAAGCTGCCACTGATTATTAGAAGGAAAGGCTGCATTTAGCACTTTCTTTTTCATTTCTTATTAAAATACTGTAAAAAAAGTGCCTGGAGTTTTCAGACACACCAGTTAAAATTGCCCCATGCTGCACTTTGATCAACTTATTTTAATCAGGAGATTGAAAAACTCAGCCATCTTCAGTTAATTAATCAACCGGTACACTCTATCATCATTGATTAGTCCAGCAAGCCAATCAAACCTCAATTGCTTAATCTGTCATTTTAATCTATAAAGGCCTTAATCCTAGACCCACATGTCTGTAAGGAAAGTCCATTGCACTTAGTGAGACTTACCTCAGAGTAGACCCATGTAGGACTGCATGTCAGACTAGCAAAGTTCGAAGCACACTGTGAGATGCCGGCATCGTTCATTCACATCTTCGCATTGCCTAATGTCAAAGCCTCTGGACAGAACAGATTTCCTTATAATACTTACTGGGGTTTATATGACAAATTCCATGCTCTTTAGGTATGTGTCTCTAACCATATCACAACAGTCTTGCAAGGTAGGGCCATATCATTCAAATGGAAGCATAAAGCTGGAAGATTCTGCCTAGAAATAGGGTGGAGACACTCCGGCCCACATGTTTTCCTACAAATTGGCTGATCATGTTCCAGCTTCCATGCAGTTTCTTCCTACACTAGAAGGTTGAAACCTACCCTTCACTTTCCACCCATCAGGAGCTTCTCCAAAACTGTATCTCTGAGACTAACGAAAATCTTCCAGTCAGTCCGGGCACAGGGCTGTTTTTTGAGCTAATATCCAAGGCAAGATCTGAACTGGAGAGGTCTAGTTCCTGGCCAAGGGTTTACACTTTTGACAACAAACCTGCCAGGCAAAAGATTTTTACTGTCAATTTACCGTCCGAGGACTGTGGCTGAGAAATTAAGCAAGGCTGAGTGCGTCATGGACATGGCACAGTAGCTGAGAACGGCCCTGGACATTTCTCTTAGACTTGTTGCATTTCCTCCAATCCATCAGTATAGAACGGTGGAATGAAGTGACCAGAAATTCCAATGAAATAACAAAATACAAAAACCTGTACATGTCCATTAGGGTTATTTCCCCAGAACATAAATATCTTGAAATATTCGCACTCCTTTTGCACTTCTTCCTTTTTCTCCCCCATATCGGAGTATTTTGTGCACTGTCACTGGTGACTAAGCACATTGGTAGACATTCTTCACATATTCGAATTGCCTCCCACCGCATTCTTTTTTATACTTCCTAGATCTGACAAGTCACCTGCACGTTTGTTCCTGTTCTCTGTGGAGGAGACTTTTCTTTGTGCTTGCAATTCCAAATGCTTGTGCCCCAACCTCCTTCTCATGAAACTGTTTTCAAAATGACATTTCAGATGTTTTGATCCTGAATGGATGGGTTGATAGATGATGCATAATGAAACGGAATCCCGTTTTTGTTTCACCTCCTAGGGGCAGAGAGCTGCCTCCAGAGGCTGGCATGGATGGGTACGGAAGGTGGAAACAGTAACTTGTGGGGCTTCATCGGCCAAAACCTGATGCCTGCATAAAGCCATATCAAACCTTGCTCCGGCCAGAGAACATATGCAATTCCTGCCCTGTCTCTACACTCTGGGGCTTTCTGGGCACTCTGGGGCTAAGTTAGGACTTCAGATCCATCAGCCCCAGTAACTGCAGCCCCACCAGCCATGAATGGCTCATGGAAATTCCCAGCAATATTTCAGGAAAACACAGGGTCTCTTATGCTTCTGCCTAATTTGCAATTACAATGGCATTGTCATCATCATTATCAGGGCATTAAACACACAGAAAGAGAGATGCATGCACAGAATCTCAATTCAATGGAAATGGAAATTACTCAGGGAGTAAGGCATCTGGAGCATTAGTTAGAAAAGAAAGCCAGGTAGCAAGGGCATAGATCAGGGGTGTCCAACCTTTTGGCTTCTCTGGGCCACATTGGAAGAAGAAAAATTGTCTTGGGCCGCACATTAAATATACAAACACTGAAGAAAGCTGATGAGCAAACAAACAAACAGGTCTATGCATAACTTTTGTGATATCTGCCACCACAGATAAGCAAGAAGTCCTCACATAATAATCCTAATTATGCAGTATCCCCTTTGGAGAGTCTTTTAAAATCATCTAGCAGAAAAGAGGGCAACATAAAACTAGTGAGATGTTTGACATCGTATCTGAGAAACCAATGCATCAATATCTTGTTCAATGGAACTACTTGAAATTCAATGAGTTCTCAAGGTGTTCATCAGATATTTTGGTTTTGCTTGTACTCTTAGTTGCTCACAAATGTACGTGCTGCCAAAAAGTAAAGACATGAATAAAGTGTGATTGTGGAGCGAGGGATATTTGCCTCTGGGAAGACAGGACCTATAAAAGTCCATGATCAAATTTTTCTTTAAGTTGAATGTCAGATTACAGCTCTAACCATTCCATTGGAAAATTGGCAGGTAACATATTTATGTTGACTGAAAATGAAGTTGCAAACATATCGAAATAGTGATAATTTCCCCGGAAATCCTGAAATCTGTTTTCAAATTCTTAAATCGAAAAGCAAGGCTGCATATTTTTTGTTGTTCACAGGACTGCGTTTATCCAATGAGTCAAAATGTATAAATTGTTTGCCATGGTAGGATGAAATATTATTGATAATAGCAGCATTTCACTTGCCAAGTCACCATGAGCACATGTAACATCTGATGGTGTCAATTCGACTATCTGTGCTTGGAAGACAACACACCAGGAACTGCACACTGCTGTAAAACTGAAGCCATGACCGTGTACAAAGAGCGAGAGCATACGTACGTATATTTTACGCAACACTGAGACATGACATCGTCAACGAAGTTCACGCTTGTGAACTGTGCAATCGAGTTCCCAAAAAATTGCAAAAAAATCTCATAATATTTTTTACGTCATTTTTGATTTTCTGTTGGGCCACATTCATAGCCATCCTGGACACAGGTGGCTCGCAGGCCGCAGGTTGGACACCCCTGGTGTAGATGAAACCAAGGCGTTTTCCCAAGGCCAGATAAGGCTACCCTGTGTTATTCTGTTGCAAGGCTCAATTGTATTATGAAATACAACAGAGACTCTGTCTCAAGAGGCACATGTACTTATGGGGTGTACCTGTCACCTCACCGGTATCTAGTGGCAACCTCAGTACACTACCTAACAAAATCTGTTGGAAGGACGGGGGCTTATTCACGTCCTCCTCCCACCATGCTAGCACTCACGAACAATGCGCTTCTGCTGTCTACAGAGGAAAACCTGGTTAGTCTCTATGCAAGCAAATCAATGGGCGCACGTCATCTGAAATGCAGCAATCCAAAGCCAATGGAAGGAACACTTTCATTGTCTCCAGACAGCTGCTACCCACCTAAATCTTGTCCTTCCTGAACAAAGAAACTTCAAACAAGACTTGATCAAGAGAGGTGACAGTGTATCTGTTTAGAGCTTAATAGAAGAACCAAGGGATGTTTGTTGTTTGTTCCCCTAGTGTGAGATTAGCACAGCAAAGTTAGGTGTTCAGCAAACACGGCAAAGCATTACCCCTCAATTACTACTGTTGTGAAATCAATTACTGTAATTCTAAATGTAAGTACTCCGACATGTGGATCACACATATATGGGCTTCGCATCAAATTGTCACAAACTGGATCTACGCAGCATTTCATGGGTGCGCTGTTTACAGACGAACCCTATGTATGCATCTGTTGATTGAGGGTAGCTCCCAAAGTACTGTGCTTCTTCTTGATTTTGCAATTCGCTCTCCTCTCCTCTCCTCTCCTCTCCTCTCCCCTCTCCTTGAATGCCTGCTCATGCAAAGAAAATCTGGACCCTCCCCCCCAAACTCATTGCCAGTCCAACTTAAATGGAAAGAGTTTGCCATGGCTCACCTTGGACTGCAATGTATTTATGAGGGGGTAGAGGTCAAGTCCCTACTAGGTGCGGATTTCAAAGAAATCTACCACAGATTCAAATGAATTTCTAAGAATTTCACCCAGAGATTCTGCAGTAGCCTGGCTTTTTCCAGGTACTGTGGACTTGCTGTCCCCCCCCCCCCCCCCCCAATTTTACATAAATTTAGTCATAGGAAAATATGACAAATGAAAAACCATTAACTAAAAATGCACATTTCTCCCACAGGCTAAAGTGAAATGCATATTTTTCAGGGATTTGCATAGCTTTGTGAACATGGTTGGGAGTGTGCGTTTCTGGAGATGCATGCAAACAGGTTTGCACAAAATCCAGTTCCAACAGGAAGAGCGAGGAGCGAATCGTACGCAGATTGGGCTGCACTGTGTTTGTACATTACTCCTAGCAAACTGCAAGGCATAACACAGGGTGGCGACCCAGATGCTTGCGAGCCCTTCAGGGAGGACTGATAAGGTACTTCTGCATGCCTTTAAAACTAGAGACTGACAACAGGTGTGCATTTGTTGTGGTTGTGTTTAAGCAAGCTGGTAGCAGCTGCATCATTTCCTGCAATGTCCACATCAATTTCTTTTGGGGATATGTGTGTGGAACGCACTGAGCACTGATGCCTTATCTCAGGACTGTTTACAGAAATCAAAACAATCCATCATCAAAAACGATTAACAATAATTAAGAATATACATAAAAACAAGAATAGCATGTGACCAATGAAAACAAAATCAAAATGGAATCAAGATCAAAAACAAAATCAAGATCACAGAAAAGCATTTCAAAAGGTCCCTTTGCCTGCTACAGTCAATCCAGCGATTAATTTTTCTTTTTGTCCTCATGAAACTTTCTTTCAAACTAAGGTCAACAAAAAAGGAAACAGAATATGCATGATAATGTAACAAGATCATTTAAAGACACCAAAAAAGCACTTACAATTCTGGACCTGATATGGAACTTCTATAGTAACACCCTCAGCAGGCACTCAGTATATAGAAACATTTGTGCATGTTGTTATTTTGTATGTGTTTATGTATTAGTTTGGGGTTGCTTGGAATTTGATTAAAAGTCTGAAGGGCTTTTGCTGGAAAGGCAATTGCTGGAAAGGAGGGTCCCAGAAGCAGCTTTCCTAAATTCAAGGTGTCTTGTTAGTTGCATTTGCTAAGTCACTTTATACAGTCAGACCCTATTTGCATGATCAATTCAGTTCACTTTGAGTTGTTCTGGCAGCCATTTTGAGTATCTAGGGCCTGGCAGTGGCTTGCCATATTAATATGGACCTGGGGCCCACGCAAGAGTTAGCTAACAGTTCTTGGGTTGCGTGAGGCTTAATGCCCATAGAACCCACGGCCCTAAGGCTGACACAACACCAAACTGACCGGGCACTGAAGATTCGGGATATCTCCCTGCATGTTCCGACAGACTCCCAAACTTCACCGATTGAGTTCGTTGCTTTGGCATCTTCCAATGACATACTGCTGCAGTTACACACAACTGCCTAAGAAATGCTTTGTGGAATAACCCAGGATCAGAAAGGTGAACTGCTCCTTAACTGGGGAGCACTCCCACCAGTGGCAAAAGTATCAAGCGATCTGACCAAATCTCTTCCAACAATGTTGACTGGGATTCATTTCCATGGTCAAGGCAGGCTCCAAAATGTATTAAGAATGGCTGTGGAATCTCGCTGTTCCATCACACATCTCTTAATTTTGTCCTTCGCACAACGAACAATATCTCGTGCCTAAGTGTCCTTTAGGATGATAGGTCATTGCAACAGCAGGAACCCAAAAACTGCAACAGCTGCTGGTTGGGGTTGGCATGCTGCCCAAATTAAGCCTCTACTTGAGCTGACATTTGGCTTTCCAGTGACAATCGTCACAACATGCTTAATTACGGGAAACGGTCCTAATGTAACTTAACACTAGCTATCGATATAGCTTCAGAACTTATCAATGTATAAAGCCTGAGGCCCATCTGCAGCTTCTGGGGCCCAGGGTGAACCCTGCTGAGTGTAACGCTTAGCCTGCATATATTCTTTTCCCCCAGTATGGTGCCTTCCAGATGCTTTGCACGGAGGTGTAACTAGAGCCTGGACTTGGGACTCAGTTCAGAGCCTCACAGACGAACTCCCCACTGCTATCTGGAGCAGCCTTCCAGACCTCGGAACCCTGCAAGGTGCGGGGTGCCAGGCACTGCAGCCCAACACTTTCGGGGAGCAAGACAGGGGAAGCCTGGTGTATTCAGACTGGCTGCCGAAGGGTTATCACCCCCATTCAGTACGTCCACCAGGAACAGGTCTCATTTGACCATGGGCGATGTTTAGCACCCCCTTCTATATTCCGAAATCCATATAAACTTCATGAGCGATCACCCCAAAATATGCACCCTCCCGGATTCCCAGATGTCTCCATCGGGCGCGCCATTAGCACAAGCGCACTGTGGGACTGACAGAGACCTGTCGAGCTCGGAGGCCTGCACGTTGTGCCGCGCTCTGCCAAGACAGCGCAGCGCAGACTCGGGATCGGTCCTCACGGCCTTGAGTTCTGCTTCGCTTTCGCGCGCCGACCCGTCGGACGCCCAGCCCCGCGCGGCGCAGCGCAGCGCAGCGTGGCGCGGCGCCCCCTCCCCGTCCCACCGCGCAGCGCCGCTCCTTGGGAAGGGAAGTCCGCCGGCGCCCGGGGCCGGCGCTGCGGGGCGCCTCGGGGCGCAAGCGGGGGCTCGGGCAGGGCGCGGGACACCGCGCGCGGCGCTCTCGGAGCTGCCGCGCAACCACCTCGCCCGCTCGCCCGCCTGCCTCTCGCAGGCGGCCCGGCGCGCTCCGGCGCGGGCGGAGTCGCTCCAACGAGCGGCGCCCGGGCACGGGGCGGGGCCGCCTCGCAGCGCCGGCCCCTTGGGTGGAGAGGTGAAATAGAGGCGGTCATGCCGCTGGGGCTCGCCAGCAGGAACGTCTTAGGCCAGGTAGAGGCAGCACGGAGCGGCGAGCGCGCCGGCGTGGCGAGGGTGTGAGCCGCGGGCCGGGCGAGGCGAGGCGAGGCGAGGCTGGGCTCCTGCCGCCCCTGGGCTCCTGCCGCCCCTGCGCGCACCGTCCCTCCGCATGGCCACCCGGGTGCTGAGCATGAGCGCTCGCCTGGGGCCTGAGGAGCCCGTCTTCGCGCAGCTCAAGCCCGTGCTGGGAGGCCGGGAAGCCGCGCTCTTCCCGGGACACGGCCCCGAGGCCGTCAAGCCGCCGCCGCCCGGAGAAGGAGCCGCGATTCCTGGCGGGGACATGGCGCAGGTGAGCGGAGAATTCCTCTCGTAGCCAGCGTGCCGCGTCCTCGGCCGGGAGGCGCCGGCATGCCTGTTCTGGCTTTCTGCGACCGTGCACCCGGCAAGATTGCCTCCGAGCATGGGCAGAGCGCGCCGCGTGCGGGACCGGCAGTGGCGCTCCCGGCACGGAGCGTCTTCGAGCCCGCGAGGTGTTCTCGGGAGCCGCTGGGTGTGTCCCCGCCGACGCCCTGGCTCGGCCTCTGGATCGCCCGGGGTGGGGCCACGCGAGCCGGGCTGGAGTGATGGAGGGCGCGCTCCCCGGTGGCGGGCCGCCGCCTGATGCGCGCCGCCGAGCGCCCCGCCGCCAGGCCGGCGCTGCCCCACCCGCGCGCCCGGGCCGCCGAGCGCCCGGCCACTCGGAGGACTTTTTCCGGGTTGGAGAGGCGCGTGGAGTGAGCGCGGCGGGCGCGCAGGGGGCGCCCCGAGCGGGGCTTGCGGCGGTCGGCTCCGACGTGGTCGCGCCCGCGTGAGACCTGGGCAGCCGCGGGCTCGGCGCGGCTGCGGGCCAGCGCCTGTTGCCGCTCCCCCCGGCCCTGCCCTGCCCTGCCCGGCCTGGCTGAGGCTGGGTCCGGCCACGGGCCCCACTGCAGCCTTGCGGGGCGGCCGGGGGCGCCTTCCTTTCCGGCGGGCCTCGGTGGCGCGGCGAAGGGGGCCCGGGCGGCGGCGGTCCGGGGCGCCCCCGCGCCCGGGCAGGTGTCTCGCGCGGCGCCCCTCGCGGAACGCCCGCACCGCCCGCTTCCCCGGGGGTGGCGGAGCAGCGGCCCCACCTGCCCGGCAGCCGCGGTGGCGGCTCTCCGCGAGGGAGCCGGTGCCCCGTGGCGATCCAGAGGCGGCCCAAGCCTCGCCCTCTCCAAGGGACGCAGACCCACCCCGCCCGTGGCGTCTGCCCGGCCGGGGGGCAGCCTGCCGTGGAGCCCCCTCCTCTGCCTGCGCCTCCAGATGCGTAGGGACCGCGGGTCCTGCCTTCGCTGGGCGGCCCGGCCAAAGGAGCAGGGCGGTGGCGGCTGTGGAAGATGGGACGTAGAGCCCGACGCATCTGGAGGACCCTGGCTCGGAGACTGCTGGCGCAGCGCCACCCAGCTCAGTGCCGTTGGAGCTGCTCATGACTCGCTCGGCTCCCCTTGATGTGAATGGGTTTGCTCTGAAGTATGACTAGGCTTGGATCCGGTCCAGGATCGTCAACGGCTCCTGAATGTGGGAATCGGTGGTGCTTTGGGCCTCTAAGCCGGGCTTGGCAGCCTTCGTCCCCTGCCCTAGTCCAGCGCCAGCCCTCCGGGTTGTGAGTAGAGAGGTTTTTTTTCCCTCTGGGCACGTTCCCAGCAGCAAGTGGGCAGCGGGGTGGGTGGGTGGGTGGGAGGAGCGGGCCCCCGACCGTGTTGAAAGCTACAGCTGCTCCCTCATGCACTTGCTCGGCGGCCGAATTAGAGTAACTGCCCGCTCCTCTCGCCCACGCACCGTCATTTTAGATGGGGCGCGAAGGGGTGGGGGAGGAACTTCTGGGGACTTTTCTGCCCGTCCCAGAAGAACGGACTGGAAACAGATCCACATGCAAACAGCTGGAGGAGCTAAAAGGGGAAAGCGCAAACCACACTGTGATTTTTTCTCTTCTTTTTTAAAGTACACAAATGGTTTTAATTTGAAACTATTTCTAGTCTTGGGTTGTTCCATTTGAACATTTTCTTGTAGGTTTTGTCCTTTGCCAGCCCTTGGTTACTGCCCCCCCCTTCTTAACATGGCACAAATGTCAGGGGAAAAAGCGAGGGGGGGGGACTCAAACTCAAACAAAGCCGGGTTTCTCTTTTCTCCCCCCTCCCCCCCCACACACACACAGAGTGAAGAAATAGAGGCATGGATTGATTTGCAGAAGGATCTTGCTAGAATGTCACAAACGTGGAAGGGAAGAAATGAGGAGGAATACCTGGTAGTGCAGGCAGCCTGGTTTCAGTGATACTCCCCCCCCCCGCCCATAAGTGTTTCTGTCATCAAAGCCAGTTTGGGCTGTAAACAAGAGCTGGAAAAAGTCGCCTGGCGTGTTAGGGCAGATCGAGATTGGAGACAAGAGGGCTGCTGTTTCTTTCTGGTGCAGGCTTTTTTTCGGTGGCGAGTGGCTTTGGAGAGGCTCTGAAAATAAACTATTTACCCAATCTTCGGCTTGTCAGCAGCCCCTCGCTCGAGAGGTATGGAAAGGTCCTGGCATGAATGGGCTCCTTACAGAGCTTGCGGAATGCAGCCTTTGCGGAGCGGAGAGCGCACGATAAATGTGTTACTGATGACTGTGCTTGTAATGTATCGGGAGCTTCCACCCACAGATTTCCTAGCACCGCTCAAGCTAGTCAGCCCCCCCATCGGGTAATTAAAGCTATTTACTCAGACAGGAATATATGCGTAGATTCCGTGTTTATACGATCTGCTCTGGTAGAAACACCTTGGTCCAATTTGGGTGGGCAAGCAGGAGAAATGCAGGTGGCTGTAATTCATGTACACCTTTCAGGTGCATGTAAATGTTGTTTATCGATTACTCATATGCCCAGAGTGACTGCCAGGGAGCAATTCAAATTTGCATTGAACAGCTCATGTTCAGGCTTGAAGTTCAGCGGGGCCCGCCAAGGAACAGGTTTTTGCTGCGGCTTTAAAAAAAGAAAAAAAAAGAATTATAGCTTTGTGCCCCATTCCTGGCACAGGGCTGCAGATGTTGCGTGCAATTACCTCAAATGAAGTTGAATGCATGGCCATAGTTATAAAATTGTTCCTTGCACACAGAAAGCTAGCATGTTGGGGAGAAGGCTTCCATTATTATTTTTTTCATTTCTAGCATATCCTTTCCCTCACATGCTAGTTTTCTAGATTTATGGTGCTGTTTTGCCATTATACAGTAATCTGAAGTAGTACTGCCCAGGTGAATGCCCAGGTTTTCACCTGGGTGGGAATGTGACATAAATATTGCTAGACTTGTGCCCATTGTAAGGATAGAACCACACTCATTTTAGGTTTGGTTGTAAATCTTGATCGTCGTCTTCTGAAATTGAACTTAGAAGTCATGAGACTGGAAGCGCATAATTAACTTGTTCCAGAGTATTGTGCAGACTGCTTTTCTCGTCCTGAATGCATGAGAGCAGAAAAATATTTTTAAAACTGAAAGGTGAAATTACTTTTAACTGTCTGATAAGACCCCGGCTGAAAAAAATTGGCTTGCACAGTTTGGCTCTACATTTTTCAAGTCTGATTCACCCCCTAGTCTTCTCCCTACCCCAGCAAAACCTCTTATCTTTTCAGATGTTTCAGCCTCTAAGTAGTTATCGTTAGACTTACCTAATTCTTAATGAGCTCAGGGTCTGTGTATATTAAAACCACATTGCTGCATTTTCAGTTGCAGCCCCCTTGACCTTAGATACTGTATTTGATCTAAAAACTTTTCTCTACAGCTGTATTATCGTATGCTTTTTTCCTAAAGGGTCACTTTTCAAAAATGCAAGGGGCATGATTCACTGAAAGCAAAGCATTTGCAGACTCAATTGATTTCAATGGAAGAGATAAGCACATGCCTAAATTGCTCTGCTGAAATCAATAAGACCTAAAAGTACTTTATTTTGCTGGATTAAACCCACAATTTTCTCCCCTGTGTTCTTAGCTAGCATAGCTCAGTATTTCAGTCATAACAAAAACTTTGCAAAAAAAGTCTGGTTGAAACCACATAAAGATTTGACTTAGTAAGTGGTTTATACTTGCTATTAATAGATAAAATAAATTCATTTTACGGATACCTTTTAAAATAGCTAAACAGGCTCAGAGCTTGATTTGTATTGCAGCTTAGTCCCCCTATGTGCTTTTCAGTGACAGAGCTTCACCCAGAATAGATCAAAGGTGCCTGGGGCAGCCCCATGGTACCTTCCCGTCCCTGGCAGAACCCCTCCGTTTCCGAGATGACGACGAAGGGCTTCCAGGTCGGAGCAGTTTTCAGGATAGCATTTATTTATTTGAAACTTTTATACCCCATCCTATACATAAAAATCTCAGGATGGTTTACAGCAACCCAACCCAAATCAGGATGCTGTTTGTTTCCTTGTTGTCTGGTTGACCTCTGACGCTCGTCTCCCTTTCCATCTTTCCCTTTGTTGTGTGTGCTCACCTTGTTCCCCTTCAGGCGCGATGTGAGATGGAGAAGTACCTAACCCCACAGCTCCCTCCCGTCTCCAGTGTCCCAGAGCAGAAGAAGTACCGCCGGGACAGTGCCTCGGGCATCGACCAGTTCTTCACCAACAGCGATGGGTTGCCTTACAGCGTCAACATGAATCTTTACCTCCCTGACATTTCGCAGCTGAGGACAGGCCTGTACAAATCGCAGAGGCCGCCCGTGACCCACATCAAGACGGAGCCCGTGACCGTCTTCAGCCACCAGAGCGAGACGGCTCCTCCGGCCCCCAACCCCACCCAGTCCCTTCCCGAGTTCACGAGCATCTTCAGCTCCCACCAGACACCGGACGTCAGCAACCTCTTCATCAAACAGGAGCTGCCCACCCCGGATCTTCACCTCTCCATCTCCACGCCTCAGCAAGGCCAGCTGTATCAGCTCCTGAGCTCTCCAGACCTTGACCTGCCCAACCCCACAACGCAGCCTCCGGGGATGGATTCCCTGAGCAACGTGCCCATGTCTTCTGCCATGGCAGGCCTCAACACCCTCTCCTCTGCCATGCCGCAAACTACCATGAAACAGTTCCCTGGGCTCCCCCAGTGTACGTACAGTATGCCTAATCAATTTCTTCACCATCAACAAGCCACTTATTTTCCTCCTTCTCCGCCAAGCTCAGAGCCTGGCAGTCCGGACAGACAAGCCGAAATGATGCAGAATTTAACCCCTCCGCCATCTTACGCTGCTACAATTGCTTCCAAGCTGGCTATTCACAATCCCAGTTTGCCTGCAAACATCCCAATGAATTCACCACCTGTCCCACCTGTCAGGTACAACAGGAGAACGAACCCGGAGCTGGAGAAAAGACGTATTCATTACTGTGATTATCCAGGTAAGCTGAAAGGGAACAAATGCGCCTGTTGCTTGGTTTCTTTTTAAGTAGATTACATATGGGCCATTGTCATGTGCCACAGGAAAACTAAATAATGGATCCAGCTAGTCTCTTTCTGGGTAGACAGAGCAATTGCTCCCTTGGTTATGTCTGTTGTTTTCATAGATGATCGGGTCTCTTTTTTTCTTTTTGTTTTTACAAAAAAAGCTTCCATCTTCATACTGAATTTGCATTAAAAGTCATACTCTGAACAAAATTTTGAGCCACAGTGGGGAAATAATTTCCCTAGGCTTATATAGGCCATGCCCAATAAACTGATTCGTGTGGTAAATGTATCCTTGGACTGTACTACTCTATCCAGATGATGAAATGCATCTTCTGGTGACCCTTTGCTCAGAAGAGGAATCCTACACATAAATTTAGCTTGGAAAAGTCAAGGTTAAACTCCTTCCTTCTACAGGAAGATATGATGCTTTCAGATCTGTGGTTTCCCTCCATGAATCTGAAGTGGTACAGCCCAGGAGCAGTTCTACCGCATGGACAGCATCTGTAAGCTGGACTTAAAAGTCAAGGACTGGGCTCATAGAGCTAATATGGACTTGATGGATTAACAGTAAATGGTAATGGCCTAGACCAGCGTTCTCCTACCGGTAGCTTCTACACCCTTGTTGGCCCAGGAAGCATTGTGTCTGGGCAGGACAGGAGCTGTACTCTAGCACATCTGGAAAACACCTGGGTGGGGAAGGCTGGCCTTGCTCATTGGCTGCTTCAGAGAAGAGAGTTGCCCTTTTCATACCTGGGAAGCTCTCTTTGCTGGCAACTTCTCATGTCCTTTTAAGGAAATCTCTCCGTGACCCTGCTTCTTTCTACTTGTACCTGGCATGACTTCATCCAGCCTCCCCTCACTTGCAGTCTGGTTGCCTCCAGATGTTTTCGCCCACAGCTCCCACCAGCCCTAGCCAGCATGGCCAGAGGTGATGGGTACCCTAGTCCAAATATCTGGACAGCACCATGTTGGGAAGACTGGCATGACACCTCATGGGGAGTGGAGAGGACATGATGAGCCCAACCTTCTCCACAAGGATGAACCCCAGTGTAGCCTTGGATGGAGTTTTTGTAGACTGTACCCAATCAGTTCTGAATACATTCTGTGTTCTACGTATGACCCATGATCCTGAAGCTACACACCCCAGTCCGGTCTCTTCTCGCTTGCCCCTCCAGACACACACAACTTATTTTTGTTGGCACGTCTGCCGATTCTTTTTTCAGTATTTCACTGTGTCAGGGACTGTGATATTGGGGAATGTACCAGAATTCTTGGTACATACCTCAATATAATACTGTACTACTTGATCTGCAGTTTGTGACTAATTTTGTTTTGTTGCTTAATGCTCAGTTTAAATATGTGAACTTAGGTAATAGATGAGATGTTGAGACAGTAAGATTCAAGGGAACAAATACTGTGTCAACAAAAATGTTTAGGAAGGCATTGAATTAAAAATTCCAGGTGTGTCCTCTTGAAGCTTTATCTGGCCTTATCCAGTCTATGTCAGGAGTACAAGAAGTGCTACTTCTGTCAATGAGAAGTAGAATATTCTGTGTGACATACCAGATCTGAATGATTTTCTTAAGCCAAAACAGGGCCAGGAGTTGGTGTGATCGTTTGGTTATTGTGCTAAACGTTAATATATCCTAGACATGAATGTTCCCAACCCTTATGTGTCTTCTCGGTTTTCTGTCTTAGGTTGCACTAAAGTGTATACGAAGTCTTCCCACTTAAAAGCGCACCTGCGAACTCACACCGGTATGTGTTTACTGTGTTCTTAGCTGTCCTATAAATACAAGTTGGCCACCTTTCTTTCTCTGCTTTGCGTTGGTTGAAAGGTTTCCCTTGGTTTGCTTCAAGCGGAGAGTGATAAATCAGCCAAACAGAGTGGTTAATAAAATGAAAACTGACACTTTTGACTTCTTAAAATAAAGAGGCTTAATTTGGGCAGTGAATAAATACTCTCTTGGAAGCCTCCCTGTCCTCACGCATTTTGCAGCAACTTCTCATGTGGGTTTCGTTCCTCTGGGCTGCACTTCCTTGGGAGGGTGGCTGATTCAGTGTACCTAAAATGAAACATACATCTGATCTTGGCTTAACTCGAGGCTGAAATTCAATAACGGCTATCTGGGAATAAACTAGTGGGATTGAGTCTCAGTAGACGTGCCTAGGATCGGTGTATAAAGCTTGGCCATCCTTCGTTTATTTCATAAAAATAAGTTTCCCAACAGTTGTTGGTTTTTTCCCTCCAGAGTAGTCCCCACACTGCTGTTTCGCCAGCTATAAAGCATCGATGAAAATTAGATATACATTCCTTTAAGATGACTTGTCGTGTTGTATTCTGAACTGGGCTGTGTGTTTGAGTGAGAAAGAGAGCAGAAAGCTTGATAAGTAGGTTCCGAAGGGTATGTATTTTCCTCCATGCATAGTTAGCTGGCTTTCACGCTTGTGACCGAGGTTTTCGTCCACTCCGCTGTTGCTGCCGCTTTTTTGAATCTCTTCGGCCTGGGTATCAATTCTGTATTGTTCCAATCCATAAGTTCATTTGGGGGGGCATTTCAAGTGTTATAGTCTCCTGGGAGCTATATATTTAAGCTTTCTCAACCTACCGTCCCATCACCACCAGCAATGTAGGGAGTTTTAATCCAGTACCTGGGGGACGCCAGGGGCGGGGGGGAGAAAGAAGTTGGTCTACCCCAAACAATAAAGGTCTGCATACAGATTTCTCTTACGTGGAGGGGGCCCGGGCTTCATGCATGCGAGCCCCTGCCATGGCCAGACGCAGGGCCCCAGAGAGGAGCCTGCTGCTTGCGATGAACGAATGATCTCATTCTGTTACAAGGCAGTGTCTTCTATTTTCCCGTGTGAACTTATGCCCAGCACTTAAAATAAAAGGTTCTATCGGCATCCTTGTGATCCCAACTTTGGGACTGCCCTGCTGGACAAGTACTTGGATTAGGCCAGACAAACTCTGAATGCTGTCTGTGTGTGTGTCAGCAGACTTCTGGGTTTTCACAGGGCGCTGCAGCTTGCTGCTTCTCTTTTTTTCGTTTGGAGGGAGTGCTAGTTTATTGCATAGGGCTTGTGGTTGAAATTGCTTCCTCAACAATAGAAAAAAGTCAGAAGTCTGTTTTTTGTGTGTGTGTGTGTGTGTGTGTTTAAATCGAAAGATCTGAGGCTTGGTTTCATCTATGGAACAAGGGCTTGTATTCAGTGTTTGCTCGTCATTGAGAGATGGAGTATCTCCAGGCAAAAATGTTATTATGGAAATGCAAGTTTTGATAAACGAAGCAGTTGTCTCTACAAGGAACAGTGATACATTTAATTAAAAAAAAACCTTTAAAAGCAGTTGTTCTAAGGCAAGAATTCCCAAACTCTGTGCAGTGAGAGTATAAGCTGGGCGCTGACCAAGCAAGTTGCCCGGTTTGATCGTTCTTAACTTTGAGTTGGGCCCCGCTGGAGAAGTTTTGCTCTCCCTCCACACGTGTGTGAGTTGCTAAACTGGCGTTTGCTCCATCGAGTTGGAAGGGACATCCACACAGGGAGAGACATCTTGGCCGTGGGGCAATTCTCCTCATGCCCTGCCTTACCAGCTCTAAAGTAAACTCCCCTGGCGTAGAAGAGGAGAACCCACCTCCACATTTTGTTGGACTGGAACTCCCATCATCCCCAAACACTTGCCATGCTGGGATTCATGAATATGTGCCCTGTAGATAAAACCTGGTGTTCAAAAGGAAGCTTTTATATGGCATAGCTTTGGTCACATTTATCTTCATTATGACAAGACCGCCTAATTTCTCAGAATAAGTTTTCTGTATGGATACGTTAATGCGTGATATTTGCTGCCTTTTAGTTGTAAACCAGCCTTCCCCAGTTTGGGGCCTTCCAGGGCTTGGGACTATAACTCCCAGCATCCCCATCCAGGTATCAGGCATAGCAGACCAACCCTATCCAAATGTACCCAGTTGGGAAAGGGTCTTGCAAATACACAGTGCTCTTAAAAATTGCTTTCAAAAATTCGAACGGGGGGGTGGGGGAAAGGATGACATTTTTCCTCTGTTCTAGGACATAAAAGATTATCAGCAATTTATGTGGCATAGATTTACAAAGCCGAAAGCATATAGACTTGATATTAATGAATCACCAAAGAGACAAGCTCTTACAGAAGGCTGTAGGAATCCTAGGACCGAATTTTTAAAAAATTGAATTAAGAAGCTTAATTTAGCTGTTCTGCAGAAATGTCTGCTCATTCTGAGTATTCGTTTAGCTTAATTTTTTCCTATGGAAAAAAAAGCTGTTCGCGAATCATGTAGCTTGAAAGCTTTAATAAAATGTAGGTCATGAAATGCAGGTTATTAAAGTTTTGTGTGATACCCTTTCCAATCCCCTCAGGGGTTTAAGAGACCTGTTTATCTGGCTCGACTTGTTCTGTAGTATCTGTCGAGGACCACTGCTTGTTTGTTCTCTTCCCAGCAATCCATCTTAAACCAACTCTTATCCACCCTTCTCAGGCAATCTGTCACTTTAAAATACATTTTAAAAAGAAAGAGAAAGACCCTTCCAGCAGCAACCTGTGTTCTTCGAAGTCAAAACAACCATAGACCTCTTCCTTTGTATTGGAAGCCCTGCGTCTTTTCATAGTATTTAGCCACCTGTCCCCACCTGAATGGCTTGCCCTGAGTTTAATGGCATTCTTTTCAGAGCAAACTTAAAAAATGGCAGCGGTGGTGAGAGAGACTGGGCGGCGGCCTCCGTCTGGATGCAGATAGGAACGAGCTGACGGGATTTATAAACTGCATGGAATAAACGAAATTGGCAGCAGACCATAAAACATAACTGCCTGGTTACAGTGGGAGTGGTGAAAATGGACTTTCCGAGATAGCCCATTGGCTGCATGTGAGGCTTGTGGACACTTACCTTTTCCCTTGATTTCCGTAGCTGTACCTTGAGCAGCGACGTCGCCTACAGATACGAAGCAAGCCATGTTTTATTATCCTCTCGCCGTGCAACGGCGCATCACGCTACATGGATTCTGGCAGGCAGACGAGCCCTTCTCTAGGGCTGAATGCAGGATGTTGCTGAACTGTGGGTGGTTATTGAAATGTGGGTTGAGAACCCAACTGCGATAACGCTCCATGACTTGTGAACCACCAACAACCCAGGAAGGGAGCTGTTGTGTTGTAGCTCTGGTCTCCCCCTGCATCTGCTCTCCCTGGTTCAATCAACGTAAGGAGGCCGGGCTATCACAAAACTGTAGAATCCTGAGGCTTTAATTTGCCCAAACCCAAAAGTTGCATCTCCTTTCGGCCCTGAAAGCTCCATTAACCCCAAGGGCGGACGTTCCCAGTGTAGCCACAGACTGGCTGAGTACATCCATGCTGAGGCTCCTGATAGTCTTCGGGGGGCCATTTACAACTTTTGATGTTTGGGCCTCACTTTTTGCAATAAAATGGATGCCAGGATGCATTTTTAAAGTAGAGGCAAGCGACTCGTGGCCCTCCACCAGCCCTAGCCAGCACAGCCAGGGGAGCAGAGCCATGGGGATTGTAGGCCAACAGAGTGGGAGGGCCATAAGTTGTCCGCCGCTGTGTTAAAAAAGAACTGTTAGCTATTGATCAGAGCTTCCTTTTTGGAGGTAGGAATAGCTTTACGTTCATCAGTGGTGTTATGCAATCGTGGAGAGACGTACCTTTTGAAGGCTGCAGTGCCGTGAACCTTCTGACTGGCATTATCAGCAGGTGCTTGACCTGAACTTGTTTGCCAGAAGCCAATAAAAGGGAGTTAATCGTAATTGTAATAGTTAATTTTTTTCACCATAGTATTTGCCTGAGAAGGTATTACACACCCACCCACCCATCCCAGGCATTCTAAATAAAGTCAAGGCTGCACCTAACAGCTCTCTTGTATTTATGGCAGTGTTTAATTTTTGCGAAGAGAAGTGTCCATCAGGCCGGCCGCAAGCTGCCCTTCCGGTCCCGGGCCTGTATGACATTGACTGGCCAAAGTGAGTGCCGCATGTTCGCCCGCTCAGGCATCCTGCCGCAGAACGCTCCTTCACCTGCCCTTAGCTTCTGAGACCCCCCCTCTTCTCTCTTCCTCCCCCTCCTCCTCGTTGCACATACAGGGTGGCCGCCCGTACACGAGCGCCCCTGCTTCCATCGAAGAGGTTTCTGAGGGGCCCGTTAGCTTTTCTGTCCAGAGCAGACATGTTCTCCATGCCTTCTTTGCCATTAATAGTCCCGCACTTAATGCTTGAATCTATTTTCATCTATCCATAGATATAGCTTGTATTTGCTGTTAGGAAATGGAAGCCCCAAAATACTTGATACGTCGCATCTGTAACAAGACGCACACAATCCTAGTTATTCCTGATATATATATATATAGGGCAATCTAAAACATCTTCCTTCAGCACTACCCCAGATATTATTTTTTTTAGCCAGCCCACTTAAAAGGAGCCTGTAATCAAGAACCAAGAGGCCAGAACGCTTTAGATAAGCTCTAGAATTATACCTATTTTATTTATTTTCATCCCACTGTCCTTTGGAGGGGCAGAGGCATACACAGCTCTTGCTTTTCCCCTTGTCTGAGGTTGGACAAGTGGGGAACACCCCCAGCCACGTTTACTTATGGCCCAGCAGCAATTCGAATGTGGGGCTGGTCCAGTTGAACATTGCAGAAGCTTGCACGCTCATGAGTAATGTTTCTGAACCTGAACAAATAGCACCAAGAATTGTTTCTGAGTGAAGGCGCTGCAAATGGCACGTACGTACCGCTGGAGCCAGGGTGCCATGTTCTGAATCCCTTATTTTAAATCTCGATTTTTACCCAGCATCAGTCCAGCATTCCTGTTTTCCGCCTTTAATCCCACTTGACTCTTTGTTTACACGGCTTTCCCCCCTGACCTCCTTCGCCTGGTTTCTTCCCACATTGCCGCTGCCCTTTTCCGTGCGTGCGCTCGTGTGCGATGTGCTAAATGTTTGGCTAGGAGGGAGGCAGTCAGCAAGGGGGTGTCTCTGTGGTGGTCCCCCTTCCGTAGAGCAGCCTCCCCAAGGCAGTCTGGCTGGCACCAAATTTGTCATCTGTTTGGTGCCAGGGTTTACGGCAGTCCTTATTCTGAAGCCCTTGGCGACCCAGGGTCTCGAAGGGGGTTGCCCTCTCCAGGAACGACGACGAGTCATTCTTCGTTGTTTGCTTTAGATGTTTTAAACTGCTTAATGCTGTTTTCTGCTTGTATGATCTTTTACTGCATTTTATTGTATGCTTTATTGTTGTAAACCACCCAGAGAGCTTTGGTTGCACGGTGGATAGAAATGAACAATGCTGATGAATAACAACAGTAACAGCAACATCATCTTGAAGTGGATCTCTCTCCTGGTGCCTCGATCGTCCCATCTTTCTTCCTCTCTGTTGTTTTCTACCCTGTTGAGAATGAGGCAGGCAAGCTGGCACCCAGCTGGGTGTATTGTAGGAAAGTTGGCACCGTCTTGATCTGATACAAGATTCCTGCTGCTGGTTTTACCAAAGTCCTGATGGACCTCTAGGAGTTGTATAAAGGAGTGAGTGGGGAGTACAGGCCAGAAGCATCAGATCTCCTTGGGAAGCCCCAAGACCAACTGGGTTGCCAAAGCAGTTCAGTAAAAGAGGGAAACTCTGGTGGGACAGCCTGCCAACATGAATTCTCGCAGGGTCTGCCCAACTTTCTACTTGTTGGGCGTAAAAGGAGAACCTACAGCTTCAGGGCTGAGGTGACAGATAACATGGCGGTCAACTTTCTGCTTATGAAACTTCTCCCTGGTGGACAGAATATGCATCTTGGATCCCAGGTTAATAACCTTTGAGGGCCTTCAGGAATATTTCATTGCGCTAGTCACAGGAGCGCAAGACTGAGAGTGCATGTGTGTGACGGCAAAGCTGGCATTCCTTCACTGAACAGGTTGCCCTGGGACCGAGGGACACACCTGCAGCGCTCCAGCAGACCGAGGGTGCTGTCCCATCACTGCTGCTGAATTAAATTGAGCCAGGCAATTAAAAAACTTGGACTTGTGCACTTGTGAACAGGGAAAGGTTTCTCATTGTCTGCCCGTTAGTTTATCCATCACAGCGGTCGAAGCTGTTTGATGTGTTTCCCTAAGGAAGGCCACCAAGAACATAACAGGGTGTGAAACTTCAAAATAGCTCCCCTGACAACAAGGTGGCCGAGAGATGCTTGGAAAAAGTTGGAAGACAACTGGGGGCAGTGCCGGCAAATGTCTTTGAATTCTTCTTTCTGGCTGGTATAATTCCATCCCTTCCTTGGCAGAGAGACGGCGGTGCACGTGCGAAAGCGTGCCTTGTGTTTTGGGCCTTCTCAGAATGCCTGCCAGTTTTTGTGGCATGAGGTCAGGAATCTGGCTAACTGGGCCCAATTGGTCCTGCCCCACCAGGGATTTTTAAAAATAGTGTCTGTGTATGTCCTTCGCCCAGGCATTGTCTCTTATCTCATGAAACAAGCAACAGGAGAGATTGCACCCACAAATACGCACCTTCCTTTTTCACACGTGTAACTTTATTTTGGAGTCCGACTACTGGACTCCCATCTGGGTTAGCTTTTCCCAATTCGGATCAGATCCCTCCTGGTGGGTTGGATTGCAATTCCTATCATTCCCATTCAGCACGACGCATCTGGAGGGTGCCAGGTTGGGGAGCGGTGGGCTGGAGAATAAAATAATTGCCAGGAATTTAAGAGTTGACCAAACTGGGTTTAGTTAACCTTGCTTTTTCATTTGTCTCCAGTTACTGTCATAGAGACCAGTGTTTCTGTTTGGGACTTACTGAGGTACTGAAGCGTACCCTTCTTTTTTGCCAGCTTGGATTCAGTGGTGCCAGCTCAGCTGAGTCTGGGGGGTTTTTTAGTTCTGACAACCAACAACAGCAAAAAATTGTTTTTAATTAAATGCCTGATCTATCTTTTGAAAGCATGTCGCTTGCCCTCTAAGAGGGATTAACCCGCTCTAGTTCCAGGATTTTTGATGCCCGATAAGGAAGGCGGTGGCTCGATGTAAACACACTGCCTTCCAAAAGTCTCCTGCAGATAAACAGCAAATGTCAGGGCAGGAGGAACCGCCAGCCACAAACACTTTCCATCATTTGCTCGGAGGCTCCTTAATTGTGACTGTTCTGCAGCCATCCTTGGGCGGCTCTGCTCTTTTCATGGCCTGCCTGGGCTGCACTGCAAAGCACATGTTGGCGTGCTGTTCCCGCACCTCTCCTGGAAGAAAAATGAAGACCAATCAGCGAAGGCACATTGTCAGGAGCAGTATTTGTCCGTTAACGAAAATGGCCCACTGCCTCAAGCGGTAGGACCTTGGGACCTGCCAAATGCTAGTCAAGCTAGAAGATAGCGAGTGGCCTTCATCCGTTATTAAGCCGCTCTTACCAGCGTGGATTCCTGTAGACATAACTGGATTAACCTCACTGGGCACAGGACAAACTTTGCTATGTACCTGAGGCTTCCAGGACAAAAAGAAATGCAGTGATGGCCAGCTCTGGAGTACAGCATCAGTTCCATCTCCACTGGAGCACGCACATGAACATGTTTCCTGTATGCACCAGAGAGCAGAAGCAGAAAGAAACATGGAAGTCTGTAGAAGTGCCATTGCAGACTAATTCTAGGCAGCGAACTAAAAGAAGACAAATTGGGTCTCAGGCAGGGAACATGTGACTCTCTAGACTTAGCAGCCGTAGCGAGCATAGGCGCTGGTGAGGGGTGAAAGGAGTTGCGGTCCCAGAACATTTGGCAGACTGCACGGTCCCCATCTCTGCAGATCTAGTCCGGTGCTGAGAGGACAGGTCACTTCTCTCCAGCGTGCCACAAGAGAAGTCCCGTCTTCGCATGGCAGAGGACCATTGCTGTGGTGCCTTAAAGGGCCCACCCGCGGATGGCTAAGAAGGGCACCCTGGAGCGCGTGAACGCAGTCTGCGCGATGTTGCAGTGCTGGTTGTTGTCCTGAGTGGTAGAGCTTCTGTCCCGTTAGACCACAGAAAAGATAAATATGGTGACCCACCAGTGAAGAGATGTGAAGGGTTAAACAGGCCTTGATTTGCTTAGATCACAGTGGGATTTTAGCTATCTTTTAAAATCGTGTCCGTCCTAACAAGCAGCAGTTGTTGGAGCTAACAACACGAATGCCACCACGGGAGGCGGTTGGTGGCAGCGGCAGCTTTTAGCCTGGAAGAGCGATCTTGGGACGCTTGAAGTGTGAGAATGGCAGAGCACAGCTGAGCAGCTGTGGAAGCCACGCTCTGTATTCCCTGTATACAGGACATATAAATACACATGCCAGATGGTGTGGATTTATTACAGATCCTCATTTTAAAATTTGACAGTCGTCTTTGTGTTTGCATATCTGCTGGAAAAGACTTTGCTTCCACGACGAGGTTATGTACCGTAGGATTCTCCTGCTGGTTGGGGTATTCTCCAGTCCTGCAGTTTTACTGGCCAACTCTTAATAAAACAGGGGCCCTCAGACCTGAGATCATCTGCTTGTGAGGGGAAAATACCTCAAGCATGCTTTTTTAGAGATGAGGGGAGGCACCTGGAATTGTGAAGAGGAGAGGTCCACAAGAAGAAATCTCACTAGAACAGTCTCTCTGGTTCAGCATTTGGCCACATCCCTCTTCTTGGTTCCTCGCCTCCAAAATGGAAATCAACCGTGGGCTTCAAAGGTCGGAGGAGACCTAAAGCCTGGCTTCTAATGTTTCCTTGCCAAAAAGAGGGAGAAGAAAGCACTTTTGATCTGAAAGGTTGCTACCTTTACACTTGGAAAAGCAGGCCTTTTAAGAGTTATTTATAAGGCCAATCAATTGGCCTTTTGCGGCGGGAGATCAGGCAGAGGTTGCCAACTTTTGAAGTGGCAAGTGTTTGGAAGGGCAGCTTCATCTGCAGACATCTGATAACCTACTTCCTGCTGCCGCCTGTAGATCGGTTTAAGAGCATGGGGCAGGCTTTCCTGGCCTTTCCTGGCCAGTTGGCAACCAGATGGATAGGGCGAGCTGGAGAAAGTGGGGATGGGAGGGAATCTCTTAGTTCCACTTGCCCACCATGCCTGAGCTGTGGTACATGCTCCTCTTTGCTTTTGTGGGTGTGAACGGTGCTTTCTGACAGCTCAACGTGCACACAGTAATGCAACCTGCACGTACCGCATGTGTCTCTTGACCGCCCTGCGCGGAATTCACGCTGGCCTCCGCAAGGCCTCCATTCTATGCATGCAGGAGAACCGCACAAGCAGAGTTGGGCTGAGGGGCCGCGGCTCGTGCAAGGGTCCCCAGCGGTGGATCCGGCGGTGCCCACAGGGCTCTCCGCGCCCTTTCAAAAATGTATTTTAGTGTTTTTTAAAGCCTTGGGAAGCACAGAGGAGCCTTTATCTTGCTATTTCCCCTCCTCCCCTGTATTTCCCTCCCTCCCAGCCTTGTCCTTCATACCCACCTGCACCTTTTCTGGGGGGGGGGCTGTGACAGCTGGGGAAGCAGGAGCCGCAGGTGGGGGGTGGCACGGCTGAGCCCGGGGGCACAGGAGGGAAACGGGGTTGCTTCCTTTCGGGGCCATGGGGCCTTTCCTTTCCTTTGTGGTTGGTAAAAGGAGAGGGTCCGTGTGGCCGGGATGAGCAGAGGAATCCCGTGGAGGCCTACTCAGAAACAATTCCTGTTGAGTTCCATGTTAGGCATGCAAGAGACTTACCTGGCAATTCTGGTGCGATTCTACAGGGTGAAATACACAAATTGGCTGTGGAGTTCAGACCATTCCTCTGTTTATACTCTTGGGTGAATTAGTTGAGTTTTGACTAACTGGGCCCTTATTATGTGACTGGCCATATCATTTGAAGGAGCCATTTTGTGGCAGTGCCTGCAACAGATTTTTCTGGTTCCCCAAAGTGACCGCAGAACCAGAAGGTTGGGGACCCGTAGCCTGGTGAATTTCACAGCCGAGAAGAATCTGAATGCAGGTCTCCTCTGTCTTAATTGTAAAAGGCAAATAGCTTCATCTCCCAGTTTATGCTTTTAACTGGATCCAAAACTTGCCATGTTCAGTCCTGCTATATATATGTTTCATTATTGCCTTTACACCCTGTGACAGGATAGGAATTCTTGCTTCCACTGTTGTCTTGGGACAGGATCTTAAGAAGAAGGGCAAATGTTAATCTGTCTTTATGGCAGTTGATTTGATGGGGTAGCAAAAACGCACGCCCACACAAAATCCCCACTAAAATGAGGTTCCTTACTACGCCTTTCATAGTTTTTCATAAGCTACATGACGGACCAAGCCAGAGCTGTTTTGTATGAAGGGACGGAGGCTCTTGTGCTTTCCGTGTCCTGATATCCCTCCCATCCAGATTGCAGGCTCAGTGGAAGCAGAGTTGCTCCTGTTCTGGAAGAGAGGCTGTTCTGTGTTCAGAGGCATTCTGGGGTACCTGGCTATCGAATCGTCCCCTGCAGGGCGACAGTGCTGATCTGACTGCGGGGGGGGGGGCAGTCTTGCATCTGCCCCCCCCGCAGGGGGGGCATCTCTGCAGTACATGCCCCCCCAGCAAATGCCTTGAACCACCCTTCCATGCATGGTGTTCTGTTGGTCAGAGTGGAAAGTGAGGCCATTGTTATTCAGAGCAATCCTTGGTCATCTCCTCAAATTAGGGCTAAAATTTGTTGAACAGACTGGTGATGTCCTGTCTAGATTTATTCCTCCTGCTCCTCCTCCTCCTCGTTGTTGTTGTTGTTGTATCAAAACATTAAACACTGCATGAAGCACAAAGTTAGGCTTTGCACTGTGGGCTTAAGAGCTCTAGATAGGAAGAAATGAAGAACTGGAAGACGAGAAGACGAAAAGCACTGGGGCATGGACTACTTGATACAAGCATCTTAAGATATACTTAAAAGGAAGACCTATGCCATCCGTGTATGGCACAGTGGCTGTGTTCAGACAACACAGCAAGCCATGTGGGAGCAGTTACTGTTGTTGGACCACTTGAATGAACCCAGTTGTGGTATTTCGCCATGGTAAGTTTGCTCTGTAGAAGACATGGCAAGAAACAGTGGTTTGTCCTCTGGTTTCTCTGAAGCGCCGTGGCTTGTTGTGTTGCCTGAATTCATAACCGTAGTTTCCATGGTCTTGGTACACAACGACCACAGAATCCTCTGGAAAGAGTGGGAACTGCAGGAGCCATTCCAGCCGCCCAGCCTCTGTGTGCTCATCCATGGAGAAGAGGCAGGTGCCATAGGCAGGGAGTGATGCATCTTGGGATTGAAAGTCAGGTGCTGTGGATACATGGCATCCATGGGGGGATGGTGTCAGGAGCATGAAAACCGCAATAAAACCACAACAGAAACCTCTTGATTGCCTGTCGGCCAGGGTATAGACAGTGGCAAAAACGAAAAACCAAACTCTGAACTCAGCCAACGAGTGTCATAGGGGTGTGTGTTCATACAGGGACAGACTGACACGTTTAGGTTACAATCCTATGCATCCTGGGACTCCCAGCATGGCCAGCCATGGGGAGCAATGAATGTCATTCCTGCAACAAGAAGCACAGAGACATAAGATGGGGCATATTGAGGAACTGGCAGCCAGCAAACAAAGGCCAAGATAAAACAGGGAGGTCATGCAAATGACTCAGTTGCCCTGGGCTTCTTCCTCTTGGCAGAGAACATCCTGTCCTTTATCTACTGTTCTAGAAAACGAAGTTCAGACTTGCCTGTATCAATAGAAAAAAACTTCCTCTTTTACCTGTTCTGCATTCAAGCCATGAAACTACCTTTCTGGCGGACGATTTGTAGAGCTGCGCTTTGTGTGTGGATCTGTTTAGTCTCAAAATGCTTGAATCGTCCTTTCTCGTTCCTCTAGGAAACTGAGCTCCACCCTGAGAATCTATTTTAAAATATGTTATTTTTTTAAGCTTAAAAAGCAAACATGGAACTAAACGTGCTCTCGGAATAATGGTGTTGAATCTGGGCCCAGGGAGGCGTGCGAGGTCTGTTGGCAGTTCATTGGATCCTGGCTCTTTAGCTGTTGCTGAGCAGAGAAGAGGCAGGCAAATGTTTTGTGTTCCGACCCACCCAAAGTGGAAGGCAGATGAGCCAGCAGCGTTTGGTATTCTGCACGAATGCAGCCAGGTGCTGCTTCAAAAGGTTACCCTTCGCGACGCGGATTTGACATAGCAAGGCACGGAGCGAAATACACGGCATAGGCGTATGGCGCATTTTGGAAGCGCTTCAAATGCACCGCATACGTTATTTCAGGAATTCCTTCTGCAGCCTTGTAAAGCAGGCCAGTGCCGTCCCTTTATAACTGCTGAGCGGAAGGGGGGCCACGGGGGCGCACGCAGAGCCTTGCAAAGGCCGGACGGGAAACAGATCGCTTGCTTGGAATGCCTAGTCGCTGGATGGCAAGACGTGGTTTCAGTTCTGCGCCATGTTCTTATTGAGCTTTGGGCTGGGGGAGTGGGAAGCATGGCCCCCCTCTCCCTCTGCTGGCATTTTCTGGATGTGTTGGACAACAACCCCCATCATCCCTGATCATTGGCCAGACAGGATCAGATAGTACAGTTCAAAGCAGCTGGAGGATCCCAGGTGAGGAAAGGGGTTGCCTAAAACATTGGCTTGGATTCTAGCATGTTACCTTTTATCGCCAGCTCTTTCTTTCGTCCTCTCTGCACCTGTGTTTCAGTCTCCCCCGGGCAGGGCCCCATCTCTTGTGCGGGTTCTGCAAGTGCCACCCTCAACGGGAAGGGGAATTTTATAGCATGGGGCAGGCCTTGCACTCCACCAAAGCTTGTCTTGCATCTGATTGATCCAGCCTCGTGGCTTGGGGATGGGGACATACACACAGGAGGCAGGACTTGGGTGGTGTTCAAGAAGCAGGGAGGGCATCGATCTGAGGTCTGGAGCGTTGGAACACTAATTTCCCATCCCTGCCCTTGCGGCCACCAACTGACTCCTGGTCTCCCGTGCCTGGATTCCAGCATCCTGCTATTTGCCTATGGCAAAAAGCAAAACCCTCCAGAAAACAAACATCGCCAAGCGCATCTTCTTCTTTCAATGCACACCCTTTCCAAAAGTACAAAATAGGTGTTAAGCTCAGGCTGGGTTTTTGCTGCCGTGGATTGCAGAACTTGTTTCAACTGTAGATTTCTGGGCCCCATGACAACATCCATTGTTGATGAAACAGCATCCTATCAGAAACGGTGATACCATTTACAAGATGCAAAGCATGCGCCATATTTTTAGTCTATCCCAGCATGGTTCAGAAGCTGAAACCGAGCACAGGCAGGGCCGAGACGCTGCGGGGATATTTACAGGCTGCTTGGCTGGCTAGCACTTGATGCTGGAGGATCGGGAGACACGGCCCCGTCCTCCACAGCATGCATCTCAAGGGTACTTCAAAAGGAGGACGTGTGTTATCCGAGGCACCCACAGTTGCTCAGTATATACATGCAGATGATTGCCATTTTCTTCCCAGATTTCCTTTTCTTATCTTGTATGGTGCGGTCTTGTTCTAAAGTGATTCCAAACTAAATGTTGGTGTTCGACCAGCAGTTTTACATAAATGAATTCCACATGCTTTCCAAATGCTTTTATTAAAAAAAAAAATAATCAAAAAGCGCCTTGCAAGCGGAGATGTGTATGAGCAATTTCAAGGAGTTAAAATACATCTTGTGATTGATTCAAGCCTAACAAAATATTTGAAATCTGTGAGATTGGATGAGGATGATGCAAAGATCCAATTAAAGTTATGATGTGGGAGCAGGCGGGGGGGGGAGTCCTGTTGAAACATAACTTAAAAGGAAAGCAGTTCTGTTTTCCCAGAAGTGATGTGTATAATATTTCTGGCTTGGGAAGAAAGAGATGGAGTTTTGCTGCTTGGCTAGGACTTGGTACCAGCTTCCTCCATGCTGTTTTAGTTGAGCAGTGTTGACATTTTAACAAATCCTGTGGAAGCTGTTCTGAAGTGGAGGAGTTCTGCTAGTGGTTTTTTTGGTTTTGTTTTGCTTTTTTAAAATCCTTATACAGTGAAATATCTGTTTTAGTACAGAGGCTGTTCCAGAAAGAGAGTTCCAGCATTTGATGACCAATGACATTCTTTGGTTTCACGACCTCTCCATGTTCATTCTAAATTTCTGGAGGAGAATCAAGTATTTTTCTGAAACTTTGCTGCTTCTGTATTTTGTGCAATCATTAAGCTAAATGACTCTTGTATTGCCGTGTAGACTGTGGAAGCAGTGAATAAAAGGGTTCTGTGTCTCCGCTTTTGAAGCAAATAAATCTTGTTAACCTCAGATTCCTTTGCTCTTTAAAGCTCAGCATAGAAAAGAACTGGAATATGTTTTAAAATAACTTGAAGCAATTCTTGAGTAGAAACTTGGGCCAAATGTTTCCCATAACAAAATGACAGAGAGATATGTGGAAATGTGTGAAATAGTACCGACGCATGTTCTTCATTTCTCTGTCCCAAGAGCTTTTCTTTCTCCCTGTTTATATGTGATGTTACTCGTATTTGCAACCCTCCTTTTAAGAATCGCTTCCATGGGAGCCAGTGCTGGTTAGTCAAAGGGGTTCCACGTGCATTGTGGCTACAGTGTCCACAATATGTGGGATTTCACTGTGGAGTTGGCCCCTCCCCATCCAGAAATGCAGCTCTGCCTGATTTTCGACTGCATTCTCAGCACAGAAATAATTTTGCAATGGAGGTTGTCAGATATCTCATTCATCTTCGTATCATACATTTTGCTCTCAATGGGGGCCACTTCCAGACTGTGGTAGGGCTGGCCACACCATGAGGTCACGATGGGATGGCTGCCTCAAGCAGCTGATTCTGCATATCACAAAAGAACCACAGAATGGCTGGGCTCAGGAAACATAAACCATACTCAGATGGTGTGTATGGGCTTAGCGTAGGTTGTTGTTAAAACATGGTTTGTTGTGTTCTCTGAACTCAGCTATAATAACCATGGCTTGTTAACCTTGAGCAACCCATGAAGAGATGCCATCATTTGTGGTTGGGCTGTGAATTGTGGGTTGCTTGTGGTTAGTAGACTATGGTTAGCTAGCACAACACGCTTCGACCAGAATGGCAACCCAGTTTCAACAACAACCCATAGTTCAGCACCAAACCGACTCTTAACCCACGTATGAGTTTCTCTGTTGACCGAACTCAGTCATTGTCAGTTAGTTCATTTATTATCACGGTATATTTTTTTTACCGCCAGGAAGGGAAAGGAGAGCTTGTTGGATTTTCTGTCTCGATACCAACCTTCGTAACTTGACCAAACTAGGGGACTACGCAGTACGAGTCGGAGAAAGGAGACCCCTCTGTTGCTTTGCCTTTGGTAGCAAAAAGTCTGGCTGGCCCAGGCCTGAGGGGCTGACACCTGCAGAAACATTCCCAGTTTTGCATGAGGCATCCTCCTTCATTCCAGTCCTTCAGATTTACCGTTCATAGGTGGTGCCGTGGTTACAGAACATCTCCATACCCACCGATTTGATCCGTGGAGCAATTGTTATTCTGAAAGTGTTATTCTGTAGCTCATTCTAAGAACTTCCAAATATTGAGCACCAAACTACACCTTACTCTGAACACTCCTTTCTTATTTATTTTTGTCGGTTGGGGGGCCTCCTGTATTTACTGGGCTGGCCTTTCAGGAAAGAGAAATTTAACCTGTACTAGCCTAACACAGCTGTATAATTCCATTTCCTCTTCTACACTCCTATGTGTTTATGTGGGTGTGTGGTGGGTATTTGGGTTATCACTAAAATTATAGTTGTGCAGTTAATGATTAAACCTGTGTGTAAAATAAGCATGAGTTCCTCCACAGAGAAAAGAGCTCTGATGATTTAGCTGCTAGCAGTGCCTTCAAAATAATGTTTAGTTGGACCATTAGGAAGGTGATTCCATAGGAAGAGGAAACGAAGGAGGTTATTTGTATAGATTTTAGCAAAACATTGTTAAAATGGCCCTTCCAAAATTATTTTAAAAATGGCTATTTTGGCTTTTCCTTCCTAAAAAAAACCCTCTCAGCTGATGTAACATTGGTGTGCTACACATGTGTAAAGTAACAAAAACATTGAACCCATTTATCTCCTTTCCCCAATTACATATTTTTAATTCTTTCCTGAAAAGGGGGAGAAGGCAGTAATTGTTTTATTTAGTCTGAGGCTGAAACCCTGCACACATTCACTCTGGAGCAAGCCCTCATCAACATGGTAGAGCTCGCTGCTGAGCTGTCTTGGATATATCCGTATGGCTAGTTTCTCGCCGAAAATGCAAAGCATTTCCCAACCGCAGGCCAATTTCCCGAAGGAACGTGTGGTTTCAGGTTCAAAAGAGAGCAGCACGTGGTAAGTAACGTCCCAGCAATTGCACGGCATCAGAAAGAAACAACCAAAGGAAAGCTTTATCCGCCCAGCCAGTGGTGAGGAATTGACCCTCTTTGCAGAGACTGTCCAAAACGCCTCGATAACCACAAGCTGCTTGAGGGGGCCGCCGGCTTTCTGTGAGGATCGAGCAAAAGCATCCCTGAGCCCTGCCGCATCTTCCTCCGGAGGAGGGTGGCATGAGCGTCTCGGGATGATGGCCTGGCCTGGCCTGGCCTGGCCTCACAGAGATGGAGTGGAAAGAAGCAAGTGAGTCATGCAAACCCTTGGAAGGCAGGTGAGCTGCAGAGAAGGCCTGTCCAGGATAGTGCCAATCCATCAGGGGTGTAAGGAAGGCACTCCTGCGAGCTGGTCCTTCTAATCCACTCACACTTAAGTCCCTTTCCCTTAAAAAATCAGAATAAAGGCATGCCCTCCCCATTGTGAGTGAACCCAGCATCATCATCATCATTGATGCACAGTGCCCAAAAGAACCTGTGTGACACTGGTGGCTTATCTGAGATGTAATTCAAATGTTCTGCGAGTCACAGAAGTTTAATGGGCTGTTCTGCGCAAGGGGTCGGATTTTTTGTGCGGTGTCATTCGACGTGGCAAGAGACTGAACGAGGTGGAGTTGCTTCTTGGCCAACTTGCGGTCTCTGCTATGTATGCCTTAACAGAAAAAGAGAGAGGAGCTTCTTTTGCTCCCGAATAGTGTTTCCATTTTAAAACACTCAGTCCAGCTGCTTCCACAGGTAGGAGCATCGATTTGTCTCGCACATCCCGAAGTGCTAGGAATCCCGCCCTCAGAAGAAAGAAATGAGTTGTCCAGGGCTGAGCGATTCAGGGAGACAGGATTCTGTTCACACGACACTATTTCTTATTTTACACATTTATATACCGCCTATTTCGCTCACAATATCTCTGCCAGCCCCTCTTCAAAATCCGCTTCTTCCAGCACCCTTCCCAGCCCAAGGCAATCCTGAGGAGGCAAGTTAAATGGAAGCCAGTCCTGTTGAATAAATTGGACAGTAGGTCAGAGGAAATGCAAACCAGACTGGACTCGCAGCACTTTCTGTCCCTCCCTCTTTCTCTGCCTCCCCTCGCCATTGAAATTAAAATCGCAGGTTTGGTGAGGCAAAGACCTGGTTCTCTCACTGACTGGTCTATGTAATGAACCACACCAGACACTTCCAGTCCATACAGCTGGAAGCTCGCCTTCCCGTCGGACTGTCACATGGCCCGCCTTCCCCATCCCGGTGCCCTCGATTTGCACAGCCTGAGACCGCCCGGATTCCCAGCCAGCGTGGCCCTTAGTAGGGCGGCTCCAGTCCCGCACGTCAGGGCGATGCTCACTAGGGCAGGCAGCCGCTGGTGGATGATGTGGGAGGTGCACAGACCGCTCTTTGCGGATTAGCTGGGGATGCGGTGGGTGGGGCGGGCGGAGGAAATGCGTTGTGGAACAGTTGGGCGTGCGGATAGAGACCGGGTCCACGGTGAGCGGAGATTGCTGTGGAAAGGGAATCTTTTCTCCTGGGCTCAAGAGCCCTGCTTCTCACACACACACACACACACACACACACACACACACAGCGGATGCTGGCAGGGCTCAGCCTTGGAAGGTGGGTGAACCTTCCTCCACGGAGGCGACGGCCTGGAGGTCTGTAGGAACACGCAAGGTCCTACGGCCGTGGGGTGGCTTAAAACCGTTTTAGCCTCGCATGAGAACGAAGGCTGAGATGATGGTCCCATAGCCAAAAACAAAAATAAAGCTTTGGGATCCTGTTTTTGCGGGCTTGCACATTTAATACAACGGGAACACAAGCTGCAGAAAAAGGCCTAAGGCGAATCTTTATATGAATGAAGTTTGGCCATGTAAATAAAACTTTCTCAAGTCTCTGAACAAACTCCTTTGCATTTATGAGGGGAAAAAGCCCGTTTTCCCTGGCTTGACTTTCCATGAATACTCTTCTCAACATTTCAGCGAATATAGTTTTGAGTTTTATAGGAATGCATAAACATATCCCACTTAGGGCACTAAATTAAATTACCATATATTTAGCTATCTGTGACAACATGTACCAAACGGACTGTGTAAAAGCCATGCAATTAAATCTATATTGGGCACTTACATAAAACTGTGGTCAAAATTTCAGTGGTGTTCAGTATTGTACATTCCAGTTGAAGTCACTGGGAACTGCAGGTACTTGTCCTTTCAGACCAGCTGGCTCGTTAACGCTGCCAACTGGAGGCCAGCAGCCTGAAATGTTTTCAGTCTGATTCCTTCTGATTTTGCTTGCTTTAATCAGAATATGCTGATCACACTGGCTGATCTAGTATGTTATGGCATCGTAAGCTTAAAAAGCCGTGCACCTTAAACCTGGCACTGAAACAGTCACGTTTAGGATCTGGCTTTTAATATAACAAGGTAAGCTGCTAGACCTCATGAATGTACAAAAACAAAACAAAACAACCAACCAACCTTTAGAAGTCTTAAGCGAAGCAAAAAACCCCTTTGAATATCGAGGAATATGCTTCCTATGACAGAATTGTCCCTTAGCTCGCAACTCATGAATTCTGCTATTTTTGTCCGGTTCATGGCGCCTATTCTTTCTAGGCAATATTCAGCAGGCCATGCTTGACAGAAGAGTTGGATGTGAACCCAGTCTCTGAAACCCAGGGAAAGGAGGTGTCATTAAAGCCCAGTGAAGCAAATTCAGTCCCAGCTAACTTGATCCCTGTTGCTTTCAGTGGGGCTTCCATTTAGCTGTGATTCGGCTTGTTTAGTAATTTCAGTGCGATGGTTGGAACTGGGTTGTAGCCTGTGTTTACATCCTCTGTCCTGGCAGGTGAAGGTCCGCCCCTGATTTTCTTCTTCGTGTGCTTCACCCCCCATCCCCACATCACTGGCCTCATGCATGTGCCCCCAGCTTCAGTGTTGTCTTCATTGAAACAGCCTGAATTTTGCAATGAAAATGCATTTCTGTTGGAACAATGTCCATAGCATTGAAATGGTTTTCTGTCGGCGTTGTATGGTGGGCATCCCTAGGATTCTGTATACAAAACTAGCTTTGGGCACCAGAGAGTGTGGTTTATACTCTTGTCTGTCTTTGACTCAATGCTCTAAAAGCAGTTCAACTCGTTAAACAGCGACTGACCTCTTTTCTGGAATAATGTGTAATTGTCCAGCCTTCACTGAATCCTTAAAATGGGATTGGAATCCCGTCCCTCAGATCAGCTTTTCTCTGCTGCACTGCATTGGTGCTGCCTTATGCTTGGACTTCATGGTCACTAACTTTTTGATGGGAGGCAATGCAGTTCATATCCTCAGAGCATCTGGAAAATAAGGCTATAGGACTGGTTTGTGTGTAAAAATATAGGTGTGGTGGTCTTGAATGCAGCAAAGTTGCCAGCTAGTCAATCTTTTGCTAATCTCACTGGCAACGCTGGATTATGTCAGGCCTTAGACGCGAATTCTTTAGGCTTTGGCCCTCTATGCTCTTTCTTCTGTTTATGACAGTCAAGGAGGTGATATTTTAAAATACGAATAACAGCAACCCTGGAGGTGTTCCAGATGTGCAGCTGTTGATGCCCCAGTAGGATGTCTCTGGATAACAGCTGCTGAGGACCAAAAAGAGGGGCTCTTGCCATCAGGCCCCAATCTGTGATTTTCTTGAGGGCATCTGGTAGACCTTTGGTCTGATCCAGCAGGGTGGTGCCTTGTGTTCTTTTATGTCACAGCTGCGAGTCCATGTGGTCATAATTGCACAATACTGCCTTGTAAAACAAGTAAATCATCCGGACAACTCCAGGAAACTCCCAAGGCCCTTTTTAGTGGTCTGAGAGCTCCTGCGTCCTGGCTTCTTTCCATGCCACTTGGAGTCATGCTAGAAATCCCAGGCCACGGGAAGGACAGCGCTGCACGCAGCCACTTCTTCCACCCTGGGTTGTCCCAGTTGCCATGTGACTCAGGGTTTCCAGTATCACCCAAGAGGTGCCCAATGAAGCAGCACTATTGTGGTAACTCCCATGACTCAGAGATGTGGCACCACACGGGGCTTGGCAAGCCATTCTGCACAATATGCAGAACAGAATGTTGCATTGTAGAACAGTTTCCAACTGTGCTGCCTTTCGGCTCACATGGATACAAATGACTAGTGCCACTGAGGCTGTAGTTTCAGTTTTGGCAGAATGTGGCCCATCCCACATAATTACAGTCATCGTCATTATTAATTACATTTCTATACTTCCAGTAGCCAAAGCTCTCTGGGCAGTTCACAGCATTAAGTCACCCATCCAGACTTCGGCCAGGCCCGACCCTGCTTAGCTTCCAAGACGAGGCAGGGTCAGGCACCGAAGGAACGGTATCGCTCTGAAAAGGGGGTGCACGCTGGCGCATGTGCCTCCATGCCTCAGGCTCCCTGAACCGAGCCAGATAGTACCCAGAGGCCAAAGAGTCTGTGCACATTAAGTTTTTATGCCCCGTTAACCGAGCCGGAATCTCCCCGTGGGGGTTGGCTGAGAGTGACTGACGTCCCTTTTTGTGCCTCTTCGAACCTTTTATTTGGCCAGGGCGGCTTATTTTATATTGCATTTTATTTTAATGTATATATTTTAATTTTTACTTTGACGACCTAACTTATTGTTGTAAGCCGCCCCGAGGCTTCGGCGAACGGGGCGGCATAAAGATGTTTTAATAAATAAAATAAATAAATCCTGTTCCTAGGAGAGAAGCCGTACAAGTGCACCTGGGAAGCGTGTGACTGGAGATTTGCCCGCTCCGATGAGCTGACCCGCCACTTCCGGAAGCACACCGGCTCCAAGCCCTTCCAGTGCGTCGTGTGCAGCCGCAGCTTCTCCCGCTCCGACCACTTGGCTCTGCACATGAAGCGGCACCAGAACTAGACGGACCCGGTCCAGCAGGCTGTTGGTATCTATGCAACGTCCTAGTGACTCGAGTAGATAAATTCGGTTAGAATTAGCCAAGCGTTTGACTCTGTACAAACTCTTTCTCCTTTTGAAAACAGGAATAAAATAGTAAAAGAAACTGGAAATGTATATTTTGTATATTTATAAGGAAACAGGGAAGACACTGTGTTGCAATACTTGGATCAGTCCACCATTTTAAGGCCACATGACTTAATGTCTTTGTGTACCTGATCTTTAATCGCCCACAGGTTTCATCTCGGGGCTGCCTGCCATGATGAATATTTTGCAGAGCTGGGTCAATAGGTTCCATATATGCACATGCAGAAATACCTTGTACACGTTGCTCGTGTTTCTGGCTTCCGTGCATACCTGTGATGCCATTTTCTGGATCCAAGAGCCATTTATATGTGTTTGGAAACCAGGCTAAATGAATGGCCACATTTGCATGTCAGTTTAAGGTTTAAACCGTGGATTGTGATTTAATAAACCAACATGTGAACAAGCAGCATGCTAATAAAGATAATCAGTAAGGAAAACTCGGCAAGTATCAAACCAGGAATTACTGGTTTGTGGTACCCAAACCTGGTTTAAACTAGGCTGCCCTGTTGGCTTACAAATCTTAATGAGTTTGAGGCCAATAAATTATAGATGCTGGTTTCAGCATCTCACAAAGCTCTTGCTTTCTTGTTTTGTGGACCTGCGCATGCAAAGAAAGTGTAAAACAGAAGCAAATGGATTCTGTTTCCTAGTGCACTATTTATTTGTAACCTTGGTTTGTTAAGCCATGATTTGTGGCTTTGAGTGACATGCAAACGTGGCCAGTGTGTTTCTGCATTCCGACAGAAAGACACACACATTGTGTGCAAACTGTTAAGTCACTCCTTCCTGTCTTTGGGCGACTGACACAGTTACACCACGGTTGTAGAGCATTCCCTTTCCCCCGAGAACTCTGAGCACTGTTCTTTTGTGATGAGGATTTCTGACAGACCAAACCACAATCCCCAGGATTATTTGAGGGGACCAGTGGCAGTTAATTGGTATAAAGCTGATGCAGATTTGTTGTATATTATGTAAGCTGTCTTGAGTTCTTGGAAGGAAAAAAGGTGGGATATAAATATAATAATAATGATGATGAGGATGATGATGATGTTCCCTAGCTCACGCCTGCAAAATACAACATGGAAAGTATGTCCCTACATTTAAGTTCTGTTTTCAAAACCTCTGGTATCTATATTTTTAGGGTCCTGACCAAAGCACGCTTGCTCTGGTAAGCAGTGTTTAGGAAATCTAGCCCAAATTGAATTTACAGTGAAATGAATTTAGAGGACAAGCCACAATCTATTCTCTGTCAGAATTTTACTGGATGTTTTAATACATGTGTTATATTTTTTATATTTTTTTCTGTGGAGATGAAAAATATATATAGGCAAATTAATAAACAGCCATAGAACAAAATGTTCTGTATGTTGCATGTTTGCTATGACAAAGATTTTGTAAATAAGCAAATCAGCTTTTAATGTTTTATTACAAAAGAATTTTCTAGAAATCAGCTGGGAAAAGAAGTGGACATCTTTTGGCAGTTTAATATGGCACATCTGATATTCGTTCGTTCTTAAATACCTCTCAAAATGGTACCACCTTAGTTGTTTTTAATGAGCTAGCCATTCAGACGCTTCTTGTTCACACAGAGAAATGATGCACTGAGTTTTCAAAACAAGATTGAGGTTCCCCCCCCCATCTCTGAGAACAAAATCTTTGCAAAATATGAACTGTTAAGCAACTGTCAGAAGCTTAAATAGCAAGGGTGGCTATAATACATAATGTTAAACCTCTTACTATAAGCTAAACTTAATATTGCTTTAAAGAGAAGGATTTGGAATGTGATTTTTAGAATATGAAAACACTAAGCTGGTTCAGTACCAGCCGAATCTTAATTCTGTGCGGGGTTTTGCCCCTAATTCAACTGTTTAGCTGCCTGGTTGCCTGCCTCCTCCTTTTAAATAAGCTCCACTTGCACTGACCAGCTGTTGGGGACGTAGAAGAGGAATGACTTTGGTGTGAATTGTAGCTTTTTCGATGTACTTGTCCAGCCCTGGCGCCCGAGTCTGTTTAGGGAATCCGATGCACGGCATCGTGTGCTCTGCTTGTGCCGATTCCCTGTCCGGCTAGCGCTGTGTGTGTCTGTCCGTCCGTCTGTCTGTGTATCATGCATAGTTGGATTTGGAATCCGTAGATTTCCAAAGGGTCAAGGATCATGCCATTAAAAGAGATCCAAGAATGCGTTTTTAAAATTTTCCCGCGCATTCAAGTTGTAACACCAAGAGGAGAGAGTCTCTGGTGGTAGGATTCAGACCCCAGCTGCCGAGGGCCAGGAGCTCGGTGGGCATGTTTCTGCCTATACTTAGATTCTTGCCAGCTTCATCAAACCTGCACAGTTGCATCTCCATTTATTCCTGCTGAAGCTGGTGGGGAAACACTACTGCTGCGAATGCCGCAGCGTTTATGTATCTCAAACCATCTGAGCACCGAAAAAAGCCCACAGCTGGGGCGCTGCAGAAAGCAGAGGAAAGTGGCCAGGGCAGCGCCAAAACTGGCAAGCAAGGCAGAGGAGGAGTCCCACAAACTTTGTGCCAAAATGTGATTGTATGACTCAAATAAAATGACCCGGGGCATTGCGGTGGCTTGCCTTCACGAGGAATAGTGACACTCATTCACCAGATCTCTCAGCGTTCTGTTTATTCATAATGTAAATTAAGCAGAACCTTTTCAGACTAATTTTGATACAGCACAAGTCTTCATAGCTTTCCGCCAACTTCAGGGACAGAAAGAGAAAAAGCTGAGGGGAAGCAGGAGAAGGCAGTGGACATGGTAGTTACTCTCAGTAGCCCTTGCTCTTGGGAGACTCTTGGGAGCAGTACATCTTAAATGGTTAACTGTGCTTAACAACATTGTATTTACGCAGCTCAGCGGGACTTAAGCCCAGGTCCATAGAAAACTGCAGCCTACCTTGGAAGAAGCGCACCCCAAAGAACAGAGTGGTGTATACCTGTGATCAGTATTTAGCCATATGGCCAGAAGGTTACTGCACCCTCTGCACAACACACAACACTTTTAAGGGCATTTCCCAAATCAGGAGAACATCTTCCAGTAGTTTCCACGCAGGTGCACTCAAAAAGCATCAGAATGTCTTTATTCCATTTCCCCATTGGCACCAGCTCGTGGCCCATCACTTAGATGTATACCTGGATTGCAAGAACTCCTGGCTTGGGCCTTGGAGTTCATGCATGGCAGAACGTAAGCAACTGGCATTTTGGCAAAAGCTTTAAAGACCTTCACTGAGATGACTGGGCTGAAGAAAGCATAGTCTTGCAAAGGGTCAAAGCTGCAAGAGCTGGACTGTAGCTTTCAAACTTCCTGCTTCCAGGAGATCTTTCCCCATGTGGACTCTTCTGCTTTTCTCCCATAGAACTCCTCCACATTGCAAAGGATGCCAGAGCATGCTCTAGGGGGGGACACCAATTTGAATGGAACATTTCCTGGGCCTGTTGGATCGCTTTGTCATCTATAAGCTCCAGAGCACAGCAGTCACTCCAGCAGGGAAAGGTGATGGACAGGTTGCCTGCCAGGAAAGTGGGTGACCATTACTCATCGGTGGGTCCCAAATAGGATTCCACAGTACACCTTAAAAAACAGAAAATTGTGAGCTTGGAGTAGCGATGCACGAATGCCAATCTCTTCATTGCAACTTCAAATTTGTCCTATAATGTTTTACTCCAAGTAACAGGTGAGACGTACCAGCTGCACAGCGTGGTCATAAGATGGGCAGCACCGTAAGCAGTTTGTCCACACCAAGTTGTGAACCTAGGAGTTGACTGGCATAGTGAGAGTCCTTCCCACTTCCTAACGGCTAGCCAACCACCCATTTAAAAGCTCTGGGTCAAAAGTAAACATTAGATGTTTCGTTTTGTTCTTTGCAGTGCAACTTGATACGCATATACTTAGAAACCAGTCCCCTTGAATTCAGTGGGATTTATTCCCAGGTAGAGAGGTGTGTATGTGTGGGATTGCAGGTCCTTTACAATCCCAGGATTGTACCCTAGTGTAAGAGTGGAAGCATATCTTGCAAGCTGATGTTTCTTAGTTGGATCAGACCATCCCAGGGATGGAGGAAGCAGATTCCTGGTTTCTGGAGGGGTGGACGGGGGTACAGTGACTGGATAGGACTGGCAGAAGGCAAGAAGTCCTGGTGGGAGCTCACAGAACTCCGCTCACAGCCACTGAGCTGAAAAATGCTGTCAACCAAAGGGCAAAATTAAAGGGTACGATCCTATGTAAAATTAGACAGAAAAATGGCACACAACTCCCAGCAGCTGCCCAGTGCATCCTGGGACTTGTAGGCCCTTTTCCTATCTAGACTTGTATAGGATTGCCCTATAACTGACATGCCAAAAAAAAAAAAGTCTCAAAGCAAAACTTCGTTCAGACTATTGTTCATGTGTTTTATTTATTTTTGTGGTATATGATAGAAATTTTTTAGAAAACACTTTTCCATAAACTTGATAAATTAAAGTTGTTTGTTATCGCTTTTTTTAAAAGTGTTGCTTTTAATTGTAAATAGATGATGGAAAAAGATGTACATATTTTGTTTTGTAAGGCTTCAAATGTTTAATCATGGAAAAACTCAAACATATATTGGTTGCTGTTTTGCTGCTTTCCCCAGCCCCCTTCCCCTCCCCCTCCCCCTATTTTTGTATGGTGATATATACCCTATGCAAACGATTGCGCAAACAGCTGTAACATTGTGGAAGAAAGATCAAAATGGTTTATATATGAAAAGACAAATTCTTTTTTGGACAATAAAAAAGTGCCTAAAAGCATTTTGTGTGTTTACGTGTGTGTGAGACAAAATGAGGAAAAGCATCCTTTCATTTTTGTAACCATCTAAGTATATTTTGGGATTTTTATTTAAGCTTTTATCTAAGCTTATTTAAGCTGATCCACCTGTAACGCATTTCTAAATTCATAAGTGCTTGTTCGTGTCTAAGTCTGCCTTCCCCAACTGATGGGTTGGGCTACCCATCCCCGGCAGCAGGGATGATGGGAATTGTCCAACATACTGGGACATCCCCAGGTTGGAGAAGGTGGTTGCAGCCCACTTACGGCATGTTTAGAAAGCAAACACGCCGCATCTAGCATTTGTCTGAATGCTGGGAATTGTAGGACTTCCTGTTTAAACATGCATAGGATTGTACCTTTAGAGCAGTAATTTTCTTTCTTGGTTGTGCTGCTCGGATAAGCCATGAAGATTTACTTAAATAATGGAAGGTTTCTGTACCCTCAAATAATCCATTCTCCGAGCTCACATTCAGTAGAATCAGCTATAATTCTGCACATGCCTGGGATGTCTCCCGGCACTCTTGGTGCTGCGTACGAAATTCCACGACAATCCCAGCATTGTGGTTTGGAAGCATTTTTGGATTTGCATTCTTGGCCAAGCGAATTTCCCCTAGACCCTGAATGTGTCCCCAGCATCTTATCCAAGAGACAGGCCGCTTTTGCAAAGCAAACTTGGTGCAATTCCTGTTCTCCGTCCTGCCGGCAGTCGCACATGTGAAGAGTTGCTTGCTCCACAGCAAGTGCGGTTTGTCCCCAGGCAGCTGGTGGCCCTTCTTCCCATAGGTGAATCGGAGCATCATCTCGGATAACAGAGACTGTGCCAGGTGGTCTTGGCCCTACCTAGAAATGTTGGGGATTGAGCCCGGGAATTTTGCAAGCAAAGCACAAGCTGGGATGCACCGGACCCGCACGCTGGGATGCACTGGAGCCGAATGAAAGGGTACAATTGCTTTCTGGTTGTACAAAAGCAATTGTACCCTTTCATTTGGGTCCGGTGCATCCAAGAGAAAGGTAGAAATGGACCCCACTGCTGTTGATGCACTGATTCAATAGCCGCATTTTGCCTATCCTTCCTTGGAGGGAAGGCAGCCAGCTGGACTGGCCCAGACTCTTGAGACTGGGAGGCAGTCTGCTTGTTGGGTCCTTCCCCCTGTGCTTCCCAATCGGGTAGAAGGGAGAGGGCAGAGAGACCTGCCACAGGTTCCAGATCCTGCATTGAGCTTGGTGCATAGAGTAAATTCTCGACGGACAGTCCCTCATGCATGGGCAACACTTGGGACACAACAGTGGGGACAAGAGCTTTCTGCCCAGGAGGAACTAGGCTGTATGGGCAGCACACCCCCACTTGGTTTTCTCCATGAGCAAGACCCCATCCCTCCCACTGGCTAAGCTCTTGCCTGCTCTAGCAACTTTGCTACCCAGGAAGGGTTGCTCATTCACCCAGCTGGGGGGACCACTGTGTGAGCATCCTTCCGAGAAGCAACCTCCCTGGACGAGGCAATGCCGACTTGCAGCGTGGACCTCCATGCATACCTTTGCTGTTGTTTAGTCATGGACAACATTCCTCCAGGCTCTCCTGTCCTCCACCATTGTCCGGAGTCCACCTAGGCCCACACCCTCTGCCCCAGTGACTCCATCCTGCCATCTCATCCTCTGCCGTCCCCTTCTCCTTTTGCCATCTATTGTTCCCAGCATCAGGCTCTTCTCCAGGGAGTCCTTCCTTCTCATTAGGTGGCCAAAGTATCTGAGTTTCATCTTCAGGATCTGGCCTTCTAAAGAGCAGTCAGGGTTGATCTCCTCAAGGACTGACCAGTTTGATCGCCTTGCAGTCCAAGGGACT
>NW_025335780.1:6707569-6715034 GCF_004798865.1 Varanus komodoensis
CTTTCGCCATCTATTGTTCCCAGCATCAGGCTCTTCTCCAGGGAGTCCTTCCTTCTCATTAGGTGGCCAAAGTATCTGAGTTTCATCTTCAGGATCTGGCCTTCTAAAGAGCAGTCAGGGTTGATCTCCTCAAGGACTGACCAGTTTGATCGCCTTGCAGTCCAAGGGACTCACAGGAGTTTCCTCCAGCACCACAATTCAAAGGGCTCAATCCTTCGGCACTCAGCCTTCCTTATGGTCCAGCTTTCACAGCCCTAAACTGCAACTGGGAGAACTAGCCTTGACTATACGAACGTTTGTCGGCAGGGATGCACACCTTTATCAAACCGCTAAAGATGCCTGCATTTTCTGAGGATACCTTCAGCAGGTGTATCATGCACAAGGTCTTTCACCCATAGGGAAGGAAGGCTTTCTGGGTGGGGTGGGGTCCCTTATCCCACCCCACAATGCACAGCTGCTCTACTTCCCCACACAAAATTGTGGCTTCACCAGTGAATTTCAGTTCTCTCGAAGAAAGAAGGCTGGCTAAACTTGCCCTAAACCCACCCCTGCTCCTTCTGGGGATATTTAGACCAGGCTTGGTGTTTCCCTTACTACTTTGGAGGATGGAGGAGCCTGAAACCAAGAGGCCTTCTCCATTTTTGCTGGCTTGCTTCACTTGAGAAAAGCAGACATTTACGGGTGGGTGCGGGGTTTTTTCAACAGAGACTGCCCGTTACTTTCCTGTGTGAATTCCTACCCTTCCCAATCAGGGGACACATTCAAGTCAGTGATTTATCCAAAGACATCTCTTTTAGGAAGCTGATAATCTCAGAGAAACCACTCAGCCAAATCGTCTTCCTGAGATGGAATGACCTGAATTGGGTGCCATGGCTAAAAATGTTCAGCTCCATATTCTCATGGATTTATTTGTGCAGGTAAATGAAACTCTGCCAAAAACAGTTCCAGTGGAGCTTCAAATGCCTGCCTTCACATCCCATAAGTTATTCCCATTAAGTCTGCTGGACCCAGGAAGCGTGTGCGCATTCTGGATGAATCCCAAGAGTTACTAGCTTCTGTTCATGCCTTCCTTTGTATACAAATAGTTGCCAATGATGCTGTTCAGACTCTGGATCTAACATGCCATTTGTGACTTTGCAATATGTCTGTAAAGGTGGATCACGCGGCTTGTTTCAGGTCAGGGTTCCAAAGGACCGAGTGTTTCCAGCATCCTCCTGAGGGTGCATGAAGCCAAGGGGATTTCCGTTCCGGAGTCACGGAAGTTTAGTCCTTCTTATTGAATAGGCCTTCTCCCAGCTGTTGTTCTAATACAATCCTTAGAGGGATGGATTTTTCCATATTAAGGAATGCGGGCAAGGACCCTCATGCTTTTTCTATGCACCCTCTAACGAATAACGGAACACATTTTGTAAACCTCTGTAGTAGCTCGCCATTTTCATCTTTAGGAGCTGGCCATTTCCAAATCTTAGCCCATCAGGAAAACAACTGTATATAGGAGCTTCCCCAGCTGTAGCGAAAGCAGAGCAGCTGCACAGTTGGCATTATCTGTCAGGCACCCAAAGGAGATGCTGGCCAGGATCCAGGGAGTCACTTGAAACACGCCTAGGTAGCTTTTCGCCACTGAGCCAAGTTGCTCAGTGTATGCATTTCTCAGGTTGTCATGATTCCAGCAGAAGCTAGCAAGCTGCACACACAGACAACGCGTGTAAATGGGGTGTACAATGGTTACTCTCCACTGTCTTTTTCCAGAACCGTACGGTTTTGTTATCCAAAAATGGAGGCAAAATAGCTCAGGAGTGCACACACAGACCCCATCTGTTGTTGTTGATATGGTTGCTTTCCTTTTTGTTTTGTTTTTTGTAAGCTGTCCAGAGACTTTTTAGTATTGAGACAGCATATGAAAACTTTAAATACATACATATATACCGTATTTCCCCAAAAATAAGACCGGCTCTTATATTAATTTTTGCTCCAAAAGATGCACTAGGTCTTATTTTCAGGTGATGTCTTATTTTTTCATGTACAAAAATCTACATTTATTCAAACACAGTCATGCCATCTTCTTCTGGAACATCGTCATAACTCTCCAAACCCCGGATTGTGTTACAACGGACGTACTAAATGTGTCCGTCTGGCTGACGATCTGAACAGGCTTATTTCGCGGGGGTAGGGCTCATATGACAAGCATCCCGAAAAATCATGCTAGGGCTTATTTTCCGGTTAGGCCTCATTTTCAGGGAAACAGGGTACGTACATACATCCAACCCTCGGGGCTGCATGAGAGCAGTGAGTGCTCCCAAGCACACTGATTCTTACCCAACGATTGCTCCTGCTGCAGCCAGGCAGAGCTAAGCAAGCAAGGGAGAGCCCATCCCTGCAGAAGTCCGAATTCTGGGCTGCTGGAGGAGAGAACCCAGAGCTGCAACTGAAAGCAGTGCTGTATCGCTGCGTTGTCCTTCCTTCAGCAACCCGGGTTCCATGTTTGGCTAGTGCACCAAACCACCCAGGAATGGATTGTTCTTGGGTTCTTTCTCAGTGGGAGTGATCTGGTGGCTGGGAAGTAGCACTCAGGAGGTAATGGAAAGCCCAGACTGGGTCCTAATCTGAGAATGGGGGAACATGGTGCTTGGGAATACACAATACACGAGCTGAAACTGACCCATTGCTCAAAAAATCCCCCATTAGTTTCCCTTCAAATGTCTCTGTTTCTGCAGTCTAAGTTGACACGGCAGTTCTAGCTACTGTGAGAGGTGCATCCAAGCAAACTTGCATCTGATTGCAGGGTGTGAAAGGAAGTAGCAATGGTAGCAATCGTTTGAATGATTGTGAATCCAAACTCCTTCCTGGTCTATTGGAAATCAGCCAAAGAGCTTGCAGTTCATTGGGATCTTGCATTTGGCTGAAACATAGATTCCAGTGAGCCTAGAAAGCAGGGAAGAAAGCCTCTGATGGAGAGAGAGCAGGGCATGGGAAATGACAATATGGCGTTATTTAGGATAGGCAAAAGAAAGCACAGGACTCCGTCTTGTCTTCATGGGTGGGATCTGCTGACACACAGCAGGATGGCTTTGAAGTGTGGATTTGGCAGGCTCAGGAAAAGCAGATCTCTCAAAAGCTACTATCCAGGACAACCAGACCGAATCTCCAGGCTTCGAGGCAGGTTTATCTGCTTTGAACGGTCTCCCCAGATACAGAGCTTCCAGTTCTCACCATTCAGTTGTAAGGAGCAGGGAAAAGGGGTGCTGACTGGTGAGCACACCCAAGGAAGAAACGCCACCCCCTCCTTCACCTGTGTGTATGCATGCAACACGTTTTCGGAAGGGCAGGGGGTGACAACGACACAATTTATTTTTCCCTTGGGTTGCCAAGGCATTCAACCCTGCAGGAAAGGCAGGAAATCCTGGCTTGGTGACAACCTTCTCCAACCCAGCACCCTCCCGATAGGTTGGATTACAGCTCTTATCATCCCCAGCCAGCATGACTAATGGTGGGAAATGCAAATAGCTGCAGGAAAAGGGTGATAATTGTCTGAACCTCAACAAGTGAGAGGGTTGAGGAGGTGGGAGGTGGGAGGATCCGCAGAATGCTTTGCATCTTGACCGCCACAAGGAAGCATTCATCTTTTTCTGCTGCCATCTAGATAATTATCAGACCCTATCACCCAGAGGCTGCATTAGCATCTTTAAAAATTGATTTTATCTTTTGTTTTAAAAAAGCATCGCCTTTTTTTTAAAAAAATGCATTTTTTAAAGTCTGGTTTGGCCCATTCAGATTATTAATCTGAATTCACACTATGTATTTTCCTATATAATTGTTTTTTCAAACTGTGGTGTCTACAGGGAGACTTTCCTCCATCGCTGTTCGGAAGACCAAGGCTCAGATCTACTCGTCCTTTAAAAAAGTTCATATAAATGCTAAACGCCCCCAGGGTGGAAAAAAACTGACTTCATCTTTGAAATATTAACAACAGCAATCAAATGAAATGTGAGCGTTTCGCTGGGTACATACCAGGCCTCCGGACGTTTCAGCTAATTTCTGAGATATAAAAGAGCTTTTCAGTAGCCTCAAAGAAGCAAATCCTCATAAAAAGGAGAGAAACCTGATTATCAAATGAGGTTAGCTGGTAGCATCTGCAAACAGATTAGTCATAGCTATTGCAAATGCTGTTTTGTCTCTGCAGAATGTCAGGGGCTGCGTGTGTCCCCATATTTGGGAATATTTCTAACAATTACTGGGGCCCTCACCTATCTGTGTCTACTTGAATGCTGGGTTTTCATTTCTTTTCTGACAAGGATTCTAATGAGAAGTGGTGTTTAGCTATGTCTTGAGAAGGCTTAACTACCCAGCAAAAGCACTTAAGCTTAGATTCCTCCAACTGCTCAACTGAGAGAAAGTCCCGGGGAACTCACTGGGGCTCACCACGGTTGCAAGCGAGTAATTTTGGACCAAGGATGAGGAATATTTGGTCCCCCGGATGGTACGGGACTGCAGTTCTTGTTAGCCCAAGCCATCATAGCTAAGAGACAGGGATGGTGGGAACTGGTCTGAAAACATCTGCATGACTAAGAATTCTGCAACTCCTTTAGACCCTGGAAATGGTTTCGCTCCCTCTCTAGATGTCCACATGTAGGACTTCAGTTGTGAAGTACACAACTAACAGCTCTCTTCCTTCAGCCCCTCATCCTCTCTGCTTTACAACAACTTCCAAATTTCTGATATCTTAGAGAGAGAGAGAAAGAGAGAGATCTGTCTGCAAACCGTGATAAACTAACAGAAAAAATATCCAAGCAAACCAAAGAAGAATTATTCTGAGCATGTGCAATTTCCACATAGTAAATTCACTTAAATCACAGCACCGAGCAAAGAATGAAATTTGATTCTGCTATCCTGAGCGTGAACACATTCAAGAGCCAGAGTGGTGTAGTGCTTAAGAAAATGGGACTGGGACTCAGGGGATCTGGGTTCCAGTCCCCCCTCTGCCATGGGCCAGCTGGGTGACTTTGGGCCAGTCACAGATCCTCCGACCAGCCTACCTCACAGGGTTGTTGTGAGGATAAGATTCAGAGCAGCATGCCCTTGCGGTACTGACATTGGGCCTGTTTGCCACTGCTGTGGTCTGTCACCTGTTGCCCCCTGGGGTGCTATTTGGGGAGCCTGGGCTGCAAAGTTCAAGACTCGTCGCCCCTACTGGGGTATTTATCACTCTTCCAATCCCTCCTCCTACTAATATTTCTATACTGCCCATAGCTGAAGCTCTCCCGGCAGTTCACAACATTTAAGTCACCCCTCCAGATTTCAGCAGGCCCGACCCTGCTTAGCCTCCAAGACGAGGCAGGATCAAGCCCTTCAGGCTAAATGGCACCTATACACACACCTGCACACACACACACGGAAGGGTTTGAGTCGACATGTATAGCAAACAAATGAAGGCTGCAGTGAGCCCCAAGTAAGCTTAGCCTGGGAGGCGGCCGCCTGCTTGGCACTGTGTGTTTCCCTGCTCTGGCATGGCTCCGGCCTAGTCATGTTCCATCACAACCAGACTGATTTGCCACATGCCTTCATGATGCATGGTTCAGCAGCTGTACATATTCAGGCAAAGCACTCTTGCTCCCATTTCCAGAGGCTGCCTGTTGTCTCTCAGCATGAGTCACCGTTCTGGCCTTAACTCCCACAGCAACCAAAGAGGGGAACTCCACCAAGAGTGAGTCATTCTCAACTCTTCCACACTCTAATGGTAAATCAGCAGCTGCAATGCAGAAATAAAACTTTGTCTCAGCTATCAGCTATTCAGAGACACTGATCTAGGGACACAATCTTTTGCAGTGCAAACCCAAGACTGCAGATCCATTAATTTCCCCTTTGAAATCCTTTGACAGTTATCCGAAGGTGACTCTGGAGTTATGAATGATCCTTCCATGCAAAAAGGTATCCTTCACTTTTATGTTGCCCCAGGATTCTACCATTTTGCGAACATGCGAAAGGACAAACATAGAAACTGAGTGAGTCAGAAGGGGCCTCCCAGGCCATCTAGTCTGACCCCTGGCTCCACCTGGCTCCGCTCATGACATGCCTACCATGTGCATGTCCAGCCTATCCTTGAACACCCTCACCGATGGGGCCTCAACCATCTCCTCTGGAAGCCATTCCATACCCATTTGTGGAAGTAACCGTTTTGATGGGTGCTGATGTGAGAGCTCTTATTTTTAAAATCGGAAGCAGTTAAAAATTACTTTTATCTACCTGCATTGTTTTCATCTCCCAAACAAAATTGCAAGCCCTTCTAAATACCATTTAAAAACAGAGCTTCTACTTCAACACCAATTAAAGTAGTTCTTACGGGATCCCTGCTAAATGTGCACATTCCCAACCTAGAAACCTAGTTTCTTTTTTTAATAAAACATTTTATTCAAAATAACCCTAAAACAAAGAAAAACTAAAAACAACATCAATCATCAGAAACATCGGACCTGCTGGGTCAGCCCCCACATTTTTTTCCATTTATGATAACTTAGAAACAGATTTAAATCTATACGAAGTCCTGTTTCTCTAGCCAATAATAAAAAGAGTCCCAAGTTTGATAGAAATCAGTATCTTCTTTCTCCTTCAGTGACAAAGTCAATCTGTCCACTTCTGCACAGTCCATGATCTTTTTTAGGATCAGGTCATCGGTGGGTGGCTCTTCACTTTTCCAGTGTTGAGCAAATGCAATCCTCGCCACACTAATTACATGTAAAATCAAGTTCATTTCTTGTTTACTAATATCAACAGGTATAATGCCTAATAAGAAGACTTCAGGTTTAAAAGCTAAGGATTTTTGTAACATTTCCTCAAGCCATTTATGTATTTTAATCCAATACTTTTTCGCATTATCGCAAGTCCACCACATATGAGAGAAAGTACCCAATTTATGTTTACATTTCCAACATCCATTTGACATATTTGGAAACATCTTAGCTAATCTATTTGGCGACGGATACCATCTATAAAACATTTTATACAGGTTTTCTTTATGTGAAGTTGCTAATGTTACCTTAATATATATTTCTCTCCCACAGCTTTTACCATTTTTCTAATTCAATATTATATCCAAAGTTTTGTGCCTATGTTTCATAGTTTTCTTAACCTGTTCATCTTCCATTCTTCTTTCGAGTAAGAAATTATACAATCTTTTAATCATTTTCTCATCTGATTTAAGCATCACACGATCAAATGCTGCTAAATGTTTATAAAAGCCCCACATTTTATAGTCTTTAGCATATCTCCATTGTATCTGCACCTTATGCGACCAAGAAATATTAAATCCTTGTTCTTGTGTTTCTTGATTCTATTTCAATCCTCCATCATTATCCAAAATGTCATCATATCTTGCTTCCATAGGTGAAAGCCATCTTGGTAATTTATTATACAGTTTTGTCTTTAACTTTTCCCACACCGACATTAATGATTTCCTAATATAGTGACTTAA
>NW_025335780.1:6715134-6727504 GCF_004798865.1 Varanus komodoensis
TCAAAAAAATTTCTATTAATTTTTATGGGAATCATTTGGAATAGAAACAAAAGCTTGGGTAATATATTCAATTTAGCCAGTGCTATTCTTCCCAGCAAGGATAATTGCAAATTAGCCCATTTTTCCAAATCACCCTTAATACCCTTCAATAGTTTATCATAATTGTCTTCTTTCAGAGTGGTACACTTGGCTGTAAGATAAATTCCCAAATATTTAACCTTTTTAACAATCTGAAAGTCTACTTGTTCCACCAGAGTTTTTCTCTGCTCCTGTGTGAGATTTTACTAACAGTTTCGTCTTTTCTCTATTTCTTTTCATCCCAGTAACCTCGCCATATTTTTCAATCCTTTGTACAAAAAACCTAGTTTCTGGAGGACACCTCCAAAACTCAGGACACAGGAATTCCATGAAAGGATGATGACCAGCAAGATCCTAGTTGGAAAGGCGGTTCCACCCCTTGTGGCCATGATGGGGTTAGTTGCCCATCTTCAGTTGATAGAACAACCCTTTGTGGCTACCAAAGAACCCTCAAGCAGGCCGTGCATTGTTGGGGTGCTCTCTTTCCCATGCACAAGCCGCCCTGGGGAGATAAGTGTGGGTTTGCTTAAGAAGACACTCCATCATGGAACCTATGATAGGTTGCCATGTTGTGTGAACCCAGTCTGTGTTAAACCATAGTTAGATATGACGGGAAAGAAGCAGAGCAGACTGAACAATCCCTTGGCGTGCTTTCGGTCTTTCAGTCATGATTAAAAGACAAGGCTGGCGACACTGGGTCAGTGATACTGTAAATCAAGGGAATAGGTGAGGGCCCAGACATGAGCTTTCACCAGCCTTCTAAATATATTGGACTAAAATTCCCAGAATTCCCCATAACTTTGCTGAGTTACATCATTGCCTCAAATTGCAGCTCAAATGCAATGAATTTTTTAAAGAAGCAATGGATGTGCTAATAGTTACTGAGCAATAATAAGCATTTCCCCCTCTACCTCCTCCTTTAAGCCTCTGTCAATGAGATAATGATGTGTATCAACCCCAGGAGGCAGAGAGAGTAGCTAGGGCTGTGTGAGGGCTGGAGCCCGGAGCAGCCCTGCTCGTGGACCCCTGCAAGGTTTAGAGTTGGCACCAAAAAGGGATCCTGCAGCAAGTCCAGCCACATCAGCCACGGAAGTGTCCCTGCATCCAGGGGCCGGCGCAGGTCAGGGGTGATCCTGGGTCCTTGTAACATTTTCCTGGTGGGGATCTCTCCTTGGCGACATGGAGTCCTGCTTTGCCACCTCTGCCTCTCTGTCCCGCCAGCCCGGCCACGCAAGGAGGCTGCGTGATGCTGAGCCGTGTGCCTGAAAAGGAAACTTGAGTGTCTGGGCTGCACCATACAGCCTCTCGCGTTGACCTTTTGTTTGGTGCCAGGAGTGGCAGGGGAGAGTTAAGGTTCTGTCCAGGGAAGGGGCTGAGTGCAGCCAAAAAAGCGGAGGTTCCTAGATCGACCCCTGTCCAAGCTTTCAAGCAGCTACTCCAACACATCTTGAGGGTGCGGGAGGAAGGGTCTGCGCACCCCTGAAGTAAAGGAAAACAAGTGCAATTTTTGGGGGGAAACATATAATTTTTCTGCAATGTGATGGTCGAGATGGGTGTCAAAAGCTGGGCTTCTGCCAGGAAAAAGGGGGCCAAGGGAGCCCTTCGGATTGCCGGCGGCTTGGCCGGGTGAGTGGCTGTCGACACCTCTGAGGACTTGAAGGACAGGTTGAGAGTGGGAGGCGGTCGCACAGGAGGAATTTCCTTTTAAAAAGGGAAAGAAAAGGAGCAGCCTCTTTGAAGCCCACAGTTTTATGAGATTGTCGTCCTTGGGAGCTGAACAGTAAAGATGACTCGAGCCGCTTCGGGCTTTGCAAAATTACTACCAACGAAAGGTTGAGAGTAACTTTATCAGGAGGTTGGAGTGGCCATTAAAACTTCAAAGGCAGTGTGTGACTTGAGCTTTACCTGTCACTATCAAGCCTATTTATTATAGGAAGATCTGAGCCCTTTTAAACGTTAACAGGGTGATAGCAATGTCACGTCTTGGGTATGAGGTGGGTCCCCTTTCTGCGCCCCATGGTAGGACAGATACGTTATTTTGTTCTTTACTTCCTTTGCAGTCCAACAGGTGAAAGTCAGATGAAAACATGCCCCTGCCTAGCCCAGGAAAGGCCAGTCCTTGGTTCCTTGGGCAGGTGCCGGGGTGAAGGACTCCCTAAGGCCCACCAAGGATGCCCTCAACCCTTTCATGAAGGCACTGCAGCAAGATATGGGAGGGACGCACCTGGTGGCACTTACTGCAGGAACCCTCAACCCGGTGCTAAGTCCACTTGGGTCATGTGCTTCCTTAACTCTGAGGAACCCGGTCCCACAAAGTCAATAGCCCTATTTAAGTACCACTGCTCAGATCCCCACATACACCAGCTCCATTTCAGAACGTCATGGCGAGTGTGCTGAAGCGGAAGTGATATGCTCAGGGATGCTGGGGTCTCGCCTGTGCACCCCCACTTCCGTTCCCTGTGTAAATGCACGCATTACAAGCTGGCTTCTTTCCACCCCAGCCTCTGGCTTTGAGAAAGTGGGTGCTTCCAAATGCAAGGCACAGGACATTAACAAAGCATTGCTCTTCTGCTGATGGCCAGAAGCAATGGACACGCCACTCTAGTGGGGGTATTGTGCTCTGTCTGTGTCGACATCCCAGTATGTTCGGTCCTTTCAACTTTTTACAGGCCATGGCTTTGATGCAAGTAGCAGCTTCCTGGGTAACTAAAACCATCGCGGCTGAGCACGTGTTCACCCATCTCCCTTCTCAGATGCATGTTTTATATGTACCTCTTTGCTGGGGGCTCACCCATTTCTAAAAGCCAAACTTTTAAGTGCACCTACAGCACTTTTCTCCCCTGCTTGGATGCACAATTTAATGCGGTGAGGGGAGCTTAGAGTGTCAAGGAAGCTGAGAACAATGCCTCCAGGCCAGGCTGTCTTACCAGGCTGGTCCCCTAGCAGGGTCACCCAAGGCGGAATGGTCAAAGCAGAAACACCAGGATAAGATGTATCCTCCCTGTCCATGGGTGATGGTAACACCAGCAGACTCTAAGATGGATAGCTCCACTGGTGATGGGGGCAGAGGAGCACCTGAAGGGCAGCTGCTGAGCCACAGCAGTAGCTGAAGGCAACACTGGTGGAGAATCTTCCACAGACGACTGAGTGACACTCAAGCTAATTCTGGTTTGTACTTAAGAAGGAAATGCTAAACATCTGAATATTGCTACCTTGAAAACCCTATGATGAGACAATCCAAAATGAAAGATTTTATTTATCTTGGCTCAATCATCAGCTGAAATGGAGACTGCAGCCCAGGAGTTCAAAGAAGGCTGAAACGTAGAAGGGTGGCAATGAAGGAACTAGAAAAGCTAATCAAGAGTAAGGATGTTTCACTGGAGACCAAGGCCCAGATCTTCCACATGACTGCAGTCTCGATCACCATGTATGGTGTGAAAGCTGGTCAGTGAAGAAAGCCGACAGCAAGATGCTTTCAAAGCATGGTGCTGACGGAGAATGTAGTCGATACCCTGGACTGACAGAAAGGTGAACAAGCAGGACCTACGAGTAGATCAAATCACGCCAGAACTTTCAAGCTAGAAGCAAAAATGACAAGACGGAGGCTGTCCTACTCTGGGCACATCATGAGAAAGCAAAACTCTCTGGAGAAGGTATTCATGCTAAGGGAATTTGAAGGCAGAAGAAGAAAAGGGAGACCGACCATGAGATGGCTTAACTCTATGAAGGAAGCCACTGCCTTCCATTTGCAAGGGCTGAACAAGACGGTCATGGATAGGGAGCTCTGGAGATCTTTCATGCATAGGGTTGCCATGGGTTGGAGACCGTTTGATGGCACATAGAAACAACACTTTTCTAGCTATATTTTTTTTAATGCAAAAACAGTGGAGAAGTAAAGGATGTTATGGTGTTACACATGAGCTGGATTGACTCCATAAAGGAATTTATGGACAAAAGCCTTGAATTTGCAATAGCTGAGCAGGGCTGTGAAGGACAAGACATTTTGGAGAGTCACCCAAAGTCAGAGATGATTCGATGGTCCATAGCAATAACGGATCGTTATAGGTAATGGGGTAGGGGGAACTCTTTTCAGTCACTTCCAGTTTGGCAAGTTGGTTAATGGGGATAACTGGAGAGGATTTCAAAGGGTGCAGATGTATGGCTGGAGAATGCTGGAAACTGTAGGACTTTTTCTGGTTTACACATGAGCTTGATTACATCTCAAATGGGGGCACATGTGCTTTGGCAATGAGCATTTTTGTCAGAGCATTTCGCCCCTATCATGCTAAATAACTTTTCTTTAAAGCAGTGTGCTTTACACATTGTACAGTAACACTAACATGCTATTTTTTAAAAAAGAGAAGGACCATACTAGTCATCAGCGTGAATCGCCTTGCTGGAGCGGCAGCGGATGGAACTGACTATTTGGGTGCAGGCTTATGCACAGTGCCCTCGGGGATCATAAGCTCCTAAACCTGGATCCTCAGAATACACCTGTGCATGATGGGGGCAGAGGTGAAAATGAGTTTTGCTTCCCTGTCCTTGCTTCCTGCATTTTTGCCTGCCTAGCCCGAGCAGTTCAGAGAAACGGGAAGGAGACTGGAAAGCCACCAGAACAGCTCATATCAGTGTACTAGAGGAGAACACGGCTGCAGCACTCTTTCATTTAAGTGGCATTTGCTATATCATCATCATTATTTTAGTGTGTGTGTGTGTGTGTGTGTGTGTGTGGTCAGAAAAGTGCTTTAGTCTTCCTTAAATGATGGATGTAAAATGCTGAAATGGGATCCACTGTAAAACATATTTGAAATGCGTGCTGACCAATGATCATTTCATCTGATGGATTTGGCCTGAGTCAAAATGCCACCTCTAACAGAAAGGTGAGAGAAGCACTTATGGCATCCACCGCTGTGGAGGTTAGGCAGGGAGAAGAGGAAAGCAGCAGCACTGGGAAAGCGCAGGGGCCCCATCAAAGACCAAGGCATTGTGTGGATCCCCTCGCCTGCCCGCAGGCGGTGAATGACTGGCCCATGGCCATTCCGCAAGGAGCGCATCTGTCTTCATCAGGAAGCAGCCTATGCACGGGCGCCCCATCCCTTGCGGGCCTGCCCAGCCCCTCGGTCCTCTTCGGGGGTCCTTCCAAAGTGAGTGAGGAGGGGGTCAGCAAGGAGCAGGGCCTTTCAGTTGTGGCACTCCAATTTTGGAACGAGCTCCCCAGAGAGGTGCACCAGGCACCTACTTGGTGTTCTTCTCGGCACCAGGCGAAGACCTGGATTTTAACAGTTTTAAAGTGTTATATATATTCCATTTTATATTTTATATTATATAATGTATAATTATCCCATTATAATTATAATGGAATGTTTATATATTCCATTTTATTCCATGTTGCTGTGATGCCTCTATACTAAGTCACAGGAATTGCTATTATGGTTTCTTTCTTTTAAATTGTGTGTGTCCCCCTCTATGTGCTTTTTAAATGTTTGTTTAATTTTAACCATTGCTAACTGCCCAGGTGGCATAAAAATGAAATGCATGAAAGGATAAATAAAAGAAGCACCAGGTGGTCCAGCCCTGTTGCTTCTGACTGGGGATCACCTGCCCTCAGAAGAGGATGCCTGTTGTGTGTTGCGTGGACTCTGGTGCAGCGGCACGGTCCTCTCACACCCGGCACAGGGATGCGGCAGGATCCCCTGCCCTAAGGAAGCTGGTGGGCACGGCCTGAGCAATCGCCCATGCGGAGATGCCGTGAGCAGCATTTAAAAGGCTGGCAACTTGGGGCTCAGTGGAGCTTTGACGCCTTTCCTGGGATTCTTGCGGCGCACGAACGCACGGTCCTTTTGCAGCGGGCACTTTGGAAAGGCGCAGTGCTGGGGGCTCGATCCGAGCGACTCGCCCCCCAGCGCAGCTCAGGTCGTGTCAGTGACTTGACCTGGGCTTGTCTCGACTCAAGATCTCTACATTTCTTACGACTAAGACGCTCCAGGGCTTCCTGCACAGCAGATTATCCTGAAAGGCGGGCAAGAACACAGCCAAGGCGGTGGGAGCGGGCGAGGATGTTTCAAGGGGGTGAGGGCAGGAAAGGGGTCTTACTTATTTGTTTAAATGAATTGTGGCTGAAGTAAAGGACTTCAATGCACCACTGAGAGGTGCAGATGGGAAGTCCTCCCCCCCCCCCCCCCCCCCTTCCTCTGCTCTGTTAAAGTTCACTCTGGAGACTTCAGAAGAGGCTTGAGGCTTGACTCAAAAATTCTTGCAATAACTTGAGACTCAGCTTGGACTCGAAAGTAAAGCGTTGAGACTTGACTTGGGACTTGGAGTAAAGGACTTGAACACATCACTGGAAATTAGTGCTCTCGGAACAAAGGATTGCCAAACAGATCAAGCAATGTGTCGTTTTCTTTTGATGTATTATTTAATGTTTAGTCCAATTTGCATGAGGAGAATTGCTGACTTGAGCTCCTTTTCCATCTATGGAAGTCAGATGTTACAGAAGGACAGCCAAAACCCAGGAGTGCTGGGGCAGTCTGCAAGCTGCCTTCAAGAAGAAGCAGAATGCATTCAGACGATTTATTACCACAACACAACAGACAGTAATGTTTTGTGATTGTTTACTATGATTAGACCATGCCCTGCCTTGTTTGTTCTGGAGCAATTTGCAGGTAGTTGATAAAACTCACTAGGCAGTTCACCACGAAGAATTATTCCTTCTGTTTTTGATATTCAGGTGTGATGGCATTGCTGATGTAGCTAGACTGTAGCACTCAGGCGTAAGAGGAACCTTAGAAACAGCAAACTTCAGCAGAATTGGGAACTCTCCAAATTGTATAGGAAGTGAAGTAGAAGCACCTCCAAATAGCAAGAAATTTTGTGTCTGCCCAGTGGGCATTTAAATTTTTTTTTGCAAAATGCCCTGGAAACTATTTGATTAAGGTTGGCACTTTGTGCATTTAAATATTTTAAATGCACAAAGTAAAATCAATGAAGCTTTTAAAGTGGATTTTGAGGATTTTTATTAAGTTTCAAAATGAACCTGTGTTTAATTTCCTTGTTTTATTTGTGCGACGTGTTTTATACTGTAATTGTATTTTTATTGCTCACCTTGTATTTTAGCAACTTCCTATAAATTCCATACAGAGAACTGTGGTTTGGGGGCAGCATAGAAGTACACTAAATGATAAACAACTATGTAACAAACATGGAAAAACGAACTCTGGACTCTAAGCACAGGCTCACTGAATCGGTCTAAAAATCTGACTGATCTCCAGGACTGGCCAGCCACCTGCCACTCAGGAAACTCACAGTCAGGACATGGCTAGGACCACAAGTTTTGCATCGTTGTTGCCATTATCCATCCAGAGGCAGGATAGGGAGTATCCATCCGTCCTGATGCTCCCGTTGAAGGCCTGGTTGAGCTGTGAAACACAGAAATGACCTGGACAGTTGGCACAAGCACTACCAAGTTGCAGTGAAACTCTGCAGAAGGCCATCGCTCTGGCATTCCTGGGCTTCCTCTTATGCTCAGCCTTGTCTTAGAAAGTAATCTGAACTGAGAGGAAGCCGGCCAACGCTCACGGAACGAGGCCTGGGCAACCAGCAAAGCTCTTCCACGTTGTGCGCCATGTCAAGTGTAGCACAAACAAAGGCTTCTGAGCATGACGTGGAAGTGGGCGCAAGGCGCTCGATTCCCGCTGAGCTGGGTGCATGCTGCGCGCATACACCAGGGATTTTGACCCACGGGTGCAAGCTGCAGCGCATGCAGAATATAGCAGCAAGACCAGAAACTGGGACTTCTGTGTCCAAACACGTAAGTCTGGTTCTGGCCCTCTTGAAGCCTGTGTGCTTCCAAGACCAATTCAAGGGGCTGGATTTAATCTATAAAGACGCCCTCGGCTTGGCCCCGCAATCCTTGGACACACCTCTTCCAAGTTTCTTGGTGCAGAAAAAGGTGGCCCTTTATGCCAATGCTGAGGATTTTGAAAGCTTCAAAGGGATTTGAGGACATTACCCATCTCAGGGTTTTATTTTTAAACAGGGACATTCTTCACTGACAGTTCTTAGCTGTTCCTAATTTTGTGTGTTTCTTTTTTTGATAAGATTTTATGGCCTTTTAATAGCTTCAGCTCTTGGACAATATAGAAATGAAACACACCATCATCACCATCTGTTCCCTGGGCAGGCTGCAAAACAATAAAATTGGATATTAAAATGCAAAAGAGGAACTAAAAATATTTTTAAAGCAATAAGATGCAGCGTAACACTTTCCACTGGAGAAAAATAAAACCATTTCCCTGAAATTAGCTATCACAGTTCACTCAGAAAGACTAGACAAGTTTTAAAATGTTTGTTTTTGTTTCAAATGCCCAGACATTTTAATATTAAAAATAGTTTTTCAGGCGGTTGAAATAGTTGTGATGCCTTTTGATTTTACTGTGTTAATGCTTAACTTTGATGGCAATTTTAATTGTGTAGAATATTTGGTTTTTGCGTGTAGCTCTCGAAAATCATCTATCACCTGCCCTTGAGAAAGTGACCCTGCTAATACCATCATAAATGATTCCCTTCCAGAAACCCTGTCAGCTACTGGTGTCATGGTTTCACTGCCACAACAGCCCCAGATGTGGAACATCTGGAGCAGAATTATTTTTGCCTCCGAGTTCTTTAGGGTGACTTTACCAGCACTGTTGCAAAGCAGTTCCCCCTTGATTTCAGAACTGGCATAGCACATACCCAAGAATTATTCCAAGAACTTAGGTCTGGAACTGGAGACTTTCTAACAAAATATCTACTGTCATTAAAATTTTATTTATTTGCTTGTCTATAACTTCGATGGACTGTTCTTTAGCAACAAAATGGTGTACCATCATTTAAAACAACTGAAAACATGCTACCATTAACATATCCACAATAATCATAAAAAATCGGGTACACTAATCAACAATTAAACAAGCAGATAAAATACTATTTCATAAAATAGTAGTAACACCTAACACAATAAACAATTAATCCACCATGAGCTAATCATCATCTGAATCAAAACCAATATAAAATCATAACCTATCAAAACCAATATAAAATCATAACTTATTCGACAATTGAAATAATGGAAGAATAAAAAGATTTCTCCTTGGTGCCGACATGTATAAAGTGTGGGTGCCAGGTGCACCTCCCTGGGGAGCCAATTGTATAGTTACGGTGCCACAACTGAGAAGGCCCTTCCCCTCATAAATCGACCTATTTCCTAGAGGCTTGGGAAAGCAGTAAATGTTAACATTTGTTTTTAAAGCATATCTTGGGGGAGCAAGGAAAATTCAGCTAGTTTTATATGTAGACAGGTAAATTAGCAGAAGCATGATTAAATCTAGGATTATTGAGTATATTGAAAGAAGAAGCTTTGTCAAAGGGAAATCAACATGGTATCTTCTTCAGTTCTGACTATGGATGCAAAGTCCTGGGGAAAGATCCTCAAATACCTTTTCCAAGAACGATTTTTTGAATTTGTATCGAAAAAGGGGGACATAAAGTATTTTCTTCTAAAATAATGGATAGAATAGTAAGGCAAGGCATACATATTTAGAACTTCAACTTTGGGGACTTTGTTGGCCAAAAAGTTCTGTAATCTAAGATCAGAGATGTAAAATTTCTGGAAAGGTTGAAGCCGTGAGAAAAACTTTTAAAATCATCTCTGGAAGGCTCTCGGTATAATTTCTTTCTCACTCCTTATTAAGATGAGTGATCTAATGTATCTTTTATCGTCACACATTTTGGAATTCTCAAGTTATGCTGAATTTTCCAGTATGTGCCTAAATACAAGTTCCTGTAGGCTTGGGTTTAGCTCTAGAGTTCTGTGTTTCTGGGCCTGTTCTAGTAACATGCTGGAGTAATCAATAAATGCTCTTTGAAAATCCTGATCAGCGAGAATATTCTAAAATCTCATGTAAGAGAAGCACTGAAGACTATTCCTACCATATGCACTGGATCAATTTGTTTGTTCCACTTGCCTTTTTTTCTTTCCTTAAAAAACAAACAAATGCACGCGCGTGCGCGCGCGCACACACACACACACACACACACACACTTTTGGATTGGGTATATGGAATTCACTGCCACAGTTTTCAATAAAGTTTCCACACAAGGTTTCACTGTTAGGAAATGTTGCCTCAGCCACACAGCTTTTAACCTCTGCTACCAAAATAAATCCTCTATACCTAAAATAAGCTGGTAGCCTGGAACTTATGGGGTAGGGATGAGATAATGCCTTCATAAGAGACAACACTGCACAATGAACAACAATAATATATTTATTAAAGGGGATTATTTACAAAAGGGGAAGATGGTACATGTCAAATATATCCTGGAGGGTGTCTGCATTCATCTGTTGCAGCAAAAACAAGTGAGTTTCTTGGGGGATTATAACATAAACAATTGCATTCTAGCATAAACTCAGCTATAATTCATGAAAGCTTAAGTCAAACTAATTTTTTTGCCATAAGAACTTTTGGAGAACAGCTTGAGACAGCTTAAGGCAAAATTGGGTGCATGTTAAAATAGGCCTGTGTTGCCCAGGATTCCCCAGTCAGCTATACGCAAAGGACTGCATCTTAAGTTGCTGTATTTTTCGCTCTATCAGACGCACTTTTTTCCCCTTCAAAAGTAAGGGGAAATGTCTGTGTGTCTTATAGAGCGAATGTGTGTGTGCCCGACGCCCGGGACGCTGCCGGCCCGCCAGCACCACATGGCACCACCTGGCCGGCACGTGCTCGGCGCGCCCTTCTCCGTCCCCGCTGCGGCGCAGGTGAGAGCTGTGCCGCGGAGGAGGAGCAGCTGCGGGTTTTAACCTGCTGGCCTCACGGAGAGACGGACTGCTCACCCCCACCGCCCGGGAAGACCTGCCGCTGCCACGTCGCCCGGAAGACCACCGCCAGCACGCTGCCGGCCCGGCTGCACCACACCTGGCTGGCACGCGCTCGGCACACCCTGCTCCGCCCCCCCTCCTCCGGCGCAGGTGAGAGCTGTTAATCACAGGTCGGTGTGTGTTTTCAAATGGCAACCCGTCTTTTAATGAAGCCCATGGGGAAGTGATGGGGAATGTGCCTGTGATTATCAGGAAGCTTTCCACGGATCCCTCCTCTAAAAACTACATGCGTCTTATGGTCAGGTGCGTCTTATAGAGCGAAAAATACGGTAAATTAAAGTACCATTTTAATGCCATTCTTAGTGTCTGCCTTCCTTCAGACCAGATTTCTTAAAACTGCTCCCCAATCTATTCTTCACCCACAGGAACAAATGCAAATATCAACTTTATTTATTTATTTAGAATATTTATATGCCGTCCTGTCGCGAAGGCCTCAGGACGGCTTACATAGATAAAATAATATAAAACATAACACGAATGAATTACAGACCCACACTGGCTGCAGTTAAAAAACATATATGAACCAATATTAAAAGTTATTAAAATAATGCTGGAATAAAAAGGTCTTAACCTGGAGCTGAAAAACAAATAACGATGGCGCCAGGCGGACCTCTCTAGGGAGTGCATTCCATAGACCGGGTGCCACTGCAGAGAAAGCCCTCCTCCGGGTACTCTGTTTCCTAATGTCTTTCACAGAGGGTTCCCAGAGGAGGGCTTCTGCTGCCGATCTCAGGGGGCGGGAGGGCATATAGGGAAAAAAGCCTTCCTTTAGGTATCCTGGTCCCAAGCCATTTAGGGCTTTGTAGGTAATAACTAGTACCTTGAATTGAGCCCAGACTCCAATGGGAAGCCAGTGAAGCTGATAGAGGACTGCGGTTATATGAGAATAATGCCCAGTCCTCGTCAGCAACCTGGTTGCTCTATTTTGCACCATCTGAAGTATCCGGACTGTCTTCAAGGGCAGCTCCACGTAGAGTGCTTTGCAGAAATCCAACCAGGAAGTAACCAATGCATGTGTCACTGTCGCTAGGCAGTCGTCCTCCAGGTAGGGATGCAGCTGATGGATTAGCCGAAGCTGAAGGAAAGAGCTCCTCGCCACCGCAGTCATTTGAGATTCCAAGGACAGCTCCGGGTCGAGGAGCACTTCCAAGCTGCGGACCCTGTCCTTTAGAGGGAGTGCAACCCCATCCAGGGCAAGGTCCAAGTCACCTACCCAGGAGTTCGATCCACCCATCAACAGGACCTCTGTCTTGTCTGGATTGAGCTTCAGTTTATTGGCCCTCATCCAGCCCATTACCTCGGCCAGGCACCGGTTCAGTACAGCCACTGCCTCACCTGGATCGGTTGAAAAAGAGAGGTAGAGCTGGGTGTCATCAG
>NW_025335780.1:6727604-6810807 GCF_004798865.1 Varanus komodoensis
GACCAAGGCAGATTCAGTACCGTACCCGGGTCTGAAGCCGGACTGAAATGGGTCCAGATAATCAGTTTCATCCAAGAGTACCTGGAGTTGTCCCGCCACCACCCGTTCCAACACCTTGCCCAAAAATGGGATGTTGGCCACCGCTCTATAATTGGCAGCCACCTCTGGATCCAGAGACTCCTTCTTTAGGACAGGCCTGATTACCGTCTCCTTTAAAGGAGCGGGCACCTGGCTGTCCCTCTGAGAGGCATTAATAACCTCCAGGATCCAGGCATCAATCCCGTGTTTGGCTTTGGTCAGCAGCCACGAAGGGCAAGGGTCGAGTAAGCAGGTGGTAGGACGTACTTGTCCAAGCACCTTGTCCACATCATCAGGCCGCATTAACTGAAATTCATCCATTAATACCTGACCAGATGGAGTCATTGGCATCTCCCCCTCCTTGTACTCTTCCAGCTTGGTCTGGCTTGTAAGATGATGAGCAAACCAAAGTATCAATGTAAAGATATATTTTATTCCTAAAGCAACTCCAGATTGCAACATTTCCTAAAAAGTAAACAGTGTGTCTCCTGCCAACCATTTTTCTTTTTAAAATGATGAGAAAGGTTTTCTTCTGATGGTCTCAACATGTTCTGCCTCCACAACTTCTTAGAATTCTTTGAAAGCGTTAATAAACAAATATTTGGATTAGGATAGTCTGATAGCCAGTGTGGTGAGAGCCAGGGTGGTGTAGTGGTTAAGAGCGTGGGACTGGGACTCAGACGGCCTGGGTTCTAGTCCCAGCTCAGCCATGGAGCCAACCGGGTGACTTCGGGCCAGTCACAGACTCTCAGCCCAACCTACCTCACAGGGTTGTTGTTGTGGGGATAAGATGGAGGAGGAGAATGATGTAAGCTGCCTTGAGCCCTTTGTAGGAAAAAGGCAGGATATAAATCGGAAAATAAATAAATAAATAGACATTATATACTTGAATTTTTAAAAAGTGATTGTTACACTTCCTAACCATGAACTCCTCAGGAAATTCATGGACTAAGAGAAGGGGTCTTTTTAGAAGCAGAATGATGGAGAGTTTTCAAAATTAGAAACAGAGAAACAGAGCGGGGCAGAAGGGGTCTCCCAGGTCATCTAGTCTGACCCCCAGCTCCAGCCAGCTAAGCTCATGACATGCTTACCATGTGCATGTCCAGCCTATCCTTGATCATTAAGAGCAGCAAACATCAGGCTGGCTCAAGGACCAGTCCTATTTAATGTTTGCATACTTATCAGATTTTAGTTAAGAGCAGAGAGGTAGCAAATGACACCAGAATGTTCATGATGCTAAAAGCCAAGTCACTTACAAAGAACTCTGGAAGGATTTGTTCAGATTTCTGGACCCAAACCAGAAAACTAGCAAATAAAATACTGAATTGAGGACTAAGGTCTGAAAAGATGAGATATTAATTTAACACATAAATAAATACATCTTCAAGGTAAAAAAATCTTTATCTATACACCAACACATTTGTGGTGAACACAGGATTCAGTGAAAACTTGAACTCTGTGCAGTGGCATGGAAGAGGCAAATTTCTTATAGCAGATTAGCAGAGAAAAAAAGGAATGAAATAAGCCAGCCGTTAATATATGTACAAACAGCATTATGGTTACTGTTGGAATACTGTGTCCAATTCTGGTTGATCAGTCTCTAAAAAGTTTATCATCAAATTGGAAAAGATACCTCTTTTGAGGGGAAAAAACCAAGAGAAAAGAAATGTCAATAACATCTTCTATATATTTGTTCGCTGTCCGGTGAGAAGAGATTATGGTGGTGACAATAATAATGTAATTCTTATTTGAATCTGTGGGCTGGATTTAGACTTAGGCATACTTAGATAAATTGAACTTAATGAGAAAAATTAATCATTACCAGCTTACGTTTCATTGATTGGTCTATTCTAATTATGTCTAAGCCTAGATCCAACCCTTTTAAATCACTGGGGCTTAAAAGGTCTCTGGCTCCGTCCCTGCATTTTTAGTTTGTTTAAGGGTTAAGGAGAGTACACAGAGAGGGAAATGAAAATATCAGTTTTGCGGACTAGCCAAGCTGATAGATTTCTAGACACAGCTCGAGTGCAAACGCACACAACCGTTAGGGGTTTCTTTCAAACACTCCAAAGGCATTCGCAAGATAACTCAACTCATAAAGAATGGGTGACAGCTTCCGAAATCAGATGTACTGGAACGACAAAGCTGCCCAACTACTTCTTCGGAAAGGAAAGCTGTTAGCTGCAGCCTTGCAGTTCAAGCTTAATTTTCGGGACTTATCTTAGGTAGGACTCGGGTCTTAGCAGATAACGAATAACTAATTGTGATCAGAGCATTTCTCCAAACCTAGCAACCCATTCAGCAGCTTATTATGCCAATAAATCACTTGATGATAAGAAGAGCTGCCCTGGTAAGGTTTGGCTGAAAAAGAATCAATAGATGTTACTATTACGAGCTCAAATTACAATAGAAATCAGTGAGACCCGTGTGGAAATAAATCAAACAGTTAGGATGAATAGGCAGTAATTTTTCTGATTAACAAATGTTTTGCTTGTCATGGGCCTTAAGAGCTGCTCTTAGCCTTTTAAAGGGCTGAAACAGGTTTTAGAAAGTATGTATTTACCCTGGAGAGTTAAGCACACACACACACCCTTGCAGTTCTTTCTATTTGAAGGCATACATGCTTACCAAATGGGATATTGTCTTGAAATGTCTTTTGTGCTGGGTGTTTAAAGCAGCATGCATACAAAACAACCAGTTAAAAAAAAAACCTGGAAGGAATCTCAAAAAGTTGCTATGGAAATGTATCCAAAACAAGAAATTATGCATCTCACTTCCTTACTCAAACTCAAAATTATAGAAATATTTTACTTCTTGTTTCTGAACATTTTACTTCAGAAAAACCTTGACTGCACTCCAAAGCAGATTTTGCGTCGATTTATACCTCAGCAGAAGCAAGTGGCAAGACTCTTCCTGGACTTTACCAGGTCTGAGGTGTGAGTGAGGATACCTTCGTCATGGCATCATTGCACATCAGGGAGAGAATTCAACTTCCCTTCCGTCCTGTATCGTTTTTGTCTCTGCACATGGCACGGGTTTCTTCACGGGGAACTATGACAAACCCACAATCTGCTATCTGTAGCCCAAGTTTCTGCAGTCCAGGAAAGACTGTACCACTTTATCCAACTGATCAGTTTGGGCCCTGTTGGGAAATGAAACCCCTATAACCAATGCGATTAACTTTGGAATAAGTAGGGTAGGAAGGGAAGTGGATTAACTGCAGAGGGGAGGAGAGATAAAGTGTACTCGAAAATGAGCAGTGGTTTCCTGTAAGAATAGTTAATGCAAATTTGACAGGTCAGCCACTCTTCCCAACTAAAAGGAATGACTAATTCACAAATGCATGCTAAAAGGTGTACTATATCCTGAAATGATACAATCACTGTAGAATTACAGGCAAGTGTCAACATGAAACTGTGTAAACATCTATGTTCCAACCCTGAAGTAGTTATTCCTCATTTGACCCTTAAAATGGAATTACAAAGGCCAGTGAAAGAGGCTCGTAAAGACTTTTGTTTGTGAGGCTGCCATCCACCACCAGGAACCAAAAGTTCCTGGTGAGAGACGTGGGGACGCACATCTGGCTGCCCCAGTAGCTATTTCCTTTGCGATCAGCCATAGTCCAGAGAATCAGAAACCAAGTAGCAGCTGGAACACCTGCGCTCAGAGGGAAGCCTTGTTTATGCACTTGCCCCTCTCTAGCAGCTCTTGCCTAAGCTGTCGTATCATAAATGCACTGTGAGCTGCCTCAAGAATTTTGGTAAGTAGCTAAGAGACAAATATTCCAGGTGGACAAAGGCAGCGTGGCTTTCTTGCGATCTGGAGATTCACTGCCTTTCCCCCAGTGCCATTCTTTTCGGGTTTAATCCTACGTTTCAAACTTTGCAAAGTAAGGCATATCCCAAGTTGCTCCAGTGCTGAATGCTGGCGGATAGCTGGAGCCTGCTCATTCGAATCACGGTTATTCAAGAACTTGGTCCTAGAAGAACAAAAAATGTTCCTCTAGAAATTGGCTGTTTATTCATCTCAAACATCTAAACATCTATCTAAACACAAAGCCGTTTCTTATTTTGTGAGTACTCAGTTTTAACATGCAGTACTAAATTTTTACATGGGCATCACCACCACCATCCCCAGAAACAACTCAGCTTTTAGCAATCCCTCTAAAGATATCTGCCTGTGCAGACATTCACCCATTTGTATGTAGGGCTAAAGTGTGTGTGTGTGTGTGTGTGTGTGTGTGTGTAGCGGAGTAGAAAGCCTCTGAAGGGCTCTGTAAGTGTGCTGAGCTGAATGCTCTGCAAAGGATGCGTTGATCAGGGGCCCTGATCAGGCGGGGGTTCCCATGCACACCTGTGTCCCCGGCACTGTTTCACGCTACCTGCAAGCAGACAAACAGCTGCACAGAGCTACAGTGAGCCTGCTAAAACGTAAGAACCTGGAGCCATTCAAGACTGGGAAAGCTCTCCTTTCATTCGGAAGCGTTTGACTTGAGTCACTGAATTGGAAAGGTTGGCCAAGGGCAGCCCAAGGTATTTTGCAATCCTAAGTGTTTGTGCTTTGTTACCAAAGGGATGCAGCTATCGGGGATCAGGCAGATGGATATAGATGCCGTCAGCCTTTCATGAACAAGTGTCTTCTTGATTCGCTGGACTGCAGCATGAATCATTCCCAGCCAGTTGCCCAACGTGCGGACGGGGAAGTCTGATGGGAACCGTTCTTCACACAACCGGGACATGGAGCATTCATCACTTTCAATGTAAGTTCCAGAACGTTAAAATGAGCACCAGCAATGAAGGGCAGCTGATGCAGAATGGGTATTGTATGCCTCCCCAGCACTCAGCCCCTACAAGCAGCTGGCCACGTGCTCTCTGCATCAGCTGAACCATCTTCAAGGGCATCTCCGTTACAGTAGTCTAATCTGGGTGTATGAAGACACGAATGCTTGCAGGCAGATCTGCCTTCTCCAGATAAATCAGCCAACAGTGGGCAAATCAGTCGACGCTAGTGAAAGGCAAGACTGGGTGGTCTTACTTGCATCCCACAGATAGCTCTGAGTCCAGGAGAACCCCCAAACTGTACACCTGAAGGGGAGCACAGCTGTATCCAGTTCTGATCACACACCTTCATCCAGATCTACAGATTTCTCCCTCTTGAGTAGTGCCATCTTTTCTGAATTAAGCTTAAGTTTGTTGAGCCAAAGCTCTTTGGGCAGGCATGGTCACGGCCCATCCAAGGGATTCACACCCCGACATAACATGAGATATTGGAAGAAATTTTGGGATGCACCTTTCCGAGCACACACTGCTTCATCGCTGGCCCAAGCAAAGGCTGGGCAGTCATCAGTACCTGTATGATCCACCTGCGAGTGTGGCAAGTACAAGCACAACTGCCACGCAAGACAATTTACAGATGTTGCAAAAGATTTAATGCAGAGTTGCAACAGACAACCTGTTGCACCCTGAACCCCTCCAAAAGGATGTGCAACTCGAAGACATGTTTTTAAAATGCCAGTTACCCTGTCCTTTGGTTTGGCTGCTTTTAAGAGGCAAAATCTCTTTCTCCTTACCATAGTCCTGCCAAAAAATTCCTCCCCGAAGATGCTGTTGGTGCCAATACACTCTTTCATTGCAGTGTAAATAGCACCTGGAGAAGACCAGTTCTTTGGCAGAGAGAGGAAGAGTCCATTTCAGCGATGCTGTTCTGAGCCTTGTTTACACCTGCTGTTTACAGGACGTGACACCACACATTAACCCCGTTCCACATCTAGTCTGGTCCTGCTGGGAAGCACGAAGACAGGAGAGGAGGAAAAGTAGTTTCTTTTCTGCTCCTTTTACAAGATCCACCTGGGTGCAAGTGTCCAAGTGAACAGTGCTGACCGGGTGTCCTACAACCATTTTGGGAGGCATCCCTGGCCAGAGGCCATGCCAGAAGGGGCTGGTGGGAATCAGAGTTAAGCACACTGGGGAGGACCAGCTTGGGGAAGGGTTTTTAGGGCATGGAAAGTATGCTACACATTCAGAGAGAGAGGCTAGAGGAGGTGTGATTTGCAAGAATTGGACAACGGTTGAGACGTGGATGATTATGCCTTGGATCAGGATATAAAATCAAACAAATTCTCCAGGTGAACAGCAACATGCAATTTTACTAATGCTGTATCTGTGACCCAAGGCTCCTGATTAACCTGAATTTTGATGATCAGTCTAGAAAATGCTCTCAGACCAAGGGCAGATTTGTGCTGGAGCCACTTTTTAAAATCATTGCAAGCAATGATCAGCACCTCTTCCCAACTGTGAAATGTTCCCAACATTGTTACTAAGATTGCTGCTACTAATAGTAGTAATGGCAACATAGCGTGGAGCTGGAAGTTGTTAATGGCAAAAAGTTGACTTGTTTCTTAGCACATAACAAAAGCAGACATATAGAAACCATATTGTCCTCCGGCCAGAGTTAAAGCAAATATCACATGTTTGCCTTTATATGCATATATATAGAAAGACCAATGATGTGTTGTGGGCAAAAGAAGTTCACCTCAAGCCAGAAGTTCATGTTGGAGACAGTAAATAGTTAAAAAGAAATCTTGCTTACTTACTAATGATTAATAATGAACGTTAGCAAAGACAGGATTGAAAGAGCAAGCTCACCTGTTCAAATGCAGCTTTGTAGTCACTCTTTGGTACAGTATTCAATGCTTGTCATGTGTCAAAATACCTATCAAGAAATACAGCTTAACATTTTGCAGGAGGAAGTCTATTTCTATGTACTGTTTCTAAGGCCCCTAAAGTTTCTTTGAGGGTTTTTGTTTGTTTTTAGTCACAAGAAAAGATCAAACAGGCATGCTGGTATTTCCCCCCAATGCACAGCTATTCATGTGTCCACATGCTTAACATTATGCTTTAAAAAGCGGGATGCCAGTAACTGAATTAAGTGGAAACATCCAGTTCTTTTAGGGAAGGCTAAGTGGAGGCATTGGCCTGAAAGAACGAATGAAATTAGCATGAGCGGATGATCCCCATGTGCTTGTGCCACATTTTCTTCCAGGTGCAATTTTTTCATGCAGGTGGGGGACCGCAGGTTTGCTCTAGGGAGAAGAACTTCCACGCACATTGAGTACTATTTTGTCAGGCTGAAGGCAAGCCCAGAGCCCTTCCACTGGCATCTGCCTTTCTGTGTGAAATGACGTCTGTAATGCAGCAAGGAGCCCTCCGTCCTGTGAACGCGCCCGGAAAGCTCAGTAAGAACCTGGTCTTGGAGGATGGCTCAGCTCGGAAAGAAGACCAAAAACCGGCATGGTGTCGTGCGAATGAGCTCTCTGCCGATCATGCCTGTTCCTCAGCAGATGCGGGTTAGTCTCCCAGAAGGCAAATCAACATGAGAAGGATAAGCAGAACATTTTCAAACCAGCGGCCCAACAGCTAGATACAAGGATGCACCTGCGAAGGAGCTGAAAATATTTTGGTTGGATGCAGGTCAGCTTCTTGAGTGAGGAAGGGGCCTTTACCAAAAAGAAGGGCTCCACTCACACACAGTCCCCTTGCTGATTTTGGGGGATCTCCCACACCCCACAGGGTCTCCCAACTCGCCGTGTTGCATTTTTATGGATGCTGTCACAGAAGGGAAGAGGAAGGCTGCATCCATCTAGTATAAGCCTGGATCCAGCTCCATTCAAACCAGACAGTTCAGCCTGTACTTTCCCTTTATTGTCTCTCTCTTCTGTTTTTGCTGCCTTCGGCAGGCTTGAATCAACACCTGAACCAAGCACTGGCCATTTGCTGGGAAAGCCCGTGCATTCGCCAAACAGGCGGGCCAGCGCGCTGTAATTTCATACACTGATTGGAGTACAAACAAGCAATAGAGGCTCTTTGGCCTAATGCCTTTGTTTCTTCTGTTTACCAACACAGTCCCAGAGTCAACAGAAACATGACCCTTCATTAGCTTGTCTCAGACTGGCTGCCATAAAAAGGAGAGAGAGAGAGAGAGAGAGGCTAAGGGGTGTTGGAAATGGAAATAACTGGAGAGGAAAGATCAAATCCTCCTAAAAGAGGTTTATGCAAAGCACAGGCTTCTGGATGTTGCAGAATCAGTTTGTAGCCATTACACGGAGAGGGGAATTAAAGAAAGGAAATGCTGTTCCAAGAGCCCATGCAGCAAATGACCACAGCTGGAAGAGCCTGCAATGGGTGGCATGTGATCTGTATCTTTTGTGCAGGGATAGCATGTGATTTCCCACCCTCTTCCAGCAAGCAGGCAGGCAGCAAGCAAGCAGGCAGGCAAACCAATGAGAAACAGTGTCTGCAGGCAAAGCACCAATCACCTTCCCTGTTCTCTGTTTTGGAACTCTGTAACATGAACTCCCAAACAAGATGAGAATAGATTTAGTAGTGGCAGATCTGTTCGTTGCTGCTAACTTATATACCTTTGTTGATGCTTTCTTAGGGAACAAATGGTAGAATGGAGACACAGTCATGGCCTTTCTTTCTTTCTTTCTTTCTTTCTTTCTTTCACTGCACAATAGTTGGAACTCTCTGAGTGGTTTGCAACCACATGTAACATACAATATAAAATCTAATCAACATTAAAATGTCATTAAAAGGTCATCATACAAAGTTTAGAACCAAATGCATATAAAAAGTTACACAAGCCTGTATAAATTAATTAGACAACCTGTTTATGAAGCTAACAAAGTCCCAATTAACTAATTAAAACAATGGAGGACAGTCATAACCTCGTGCTGAAAGGATGCTCAAGTTGAGGACAGGTGGACCTTCGTGGGGAGGTCATTATGTAACTGGAAAAAGCAGGTATGCAGGGTTACGGGGGGGGGGGAAGGTTGAGTTTGGTTCAGCTGGTAATGGCGCCATATTTAAAATCTGCAGTTTATATCATTAACTAGAATGCTGGCTTGTGCTAGCCTGGCTGCTTTTCCAAACCTGGTGCCCACATATATGTTGGCACACAATTCCCATAATTTCCAGTGGAACTGCACTTTCTATAGTGAGGCCAGAGAATCTGAGAAGTCATTGCCCTGCGTTCCCAATAGTGCCAGCCAATGTAGCCAATGCTTAATCCCATATCCAGTGCTGTAATCCCAGAGTGTCTGGCATGCCACACATTCCCCAGGCCTGGCCAACACCGACTGGCACCAGCAAACTTGGGTTCTCTCTGGGTTGAACCTGGGAACATTCTGCTTGCAACACTCTGCAACATAAAAAAGCTGTAGCTACATAGATTGGACCATATTAATTTCAATGTGTGCATATGAAGAGAGAGAGAGAGAGAGAGAGAGAGAGAGAGAGAGAGAGAGAGGGAGAGAGAGAGAGAGAGAGAGAGGGAGAGAGAGAGGGAGAGAGAATAGATAATACTGATTCCTATACAGTAATAGCAGACTGAATCTGACTATGGTAGGCATGTCATGAGTGGAGCTGGCTGGAACTGGGGGTCAGACTGGCTGGAGCTGGGGGTCAGACTGGCTGGAGCTGGGGGTCAGAGTCCCCTTCTGACTCGCTCTGTTTCTATGCTTCTATAAGTACCTCTTTGCAGGTTGCATCAAAACACCACCAGTGCAAATGCCAAAAGCACAGTTAGGTCCTCAATCCCTTGTATGTTAGTGATTATCTTTCCAATCAACTTTTAGCTCACAGCCTATGGTTTGACCACAGACAAACGTTCTGCAAATATGTCCGTACACTTAGTGGCTGTTGTGAGATCATCCCATTGGACCAGGCTGACATGGGAGACTCTTGGCCCTGAACGTTCTTCATTTAGCAGATGCTGGACCACAGCCTCGTAGGATGCTCCAGACAGAAGGATTTCCCCCCCTCCCCATTAAGACACAAACTCCGTCTTCGACTAGACACATTCTGTATTTGAAGGCACCTTTGAACACGAGAGTAAGACTGAGAGAGAAGCCAAACGGCACACAAGCAGCTGTTAGGACAACGGCCAGTCCTACTTCTGGGAAGAGACTAGTGTCATGTGACCGGATTGATACAGAGCTCTGAAAAGATTCTGGAAAGGACCAGCATCAAGTGTCTGTCAGGAAGAAGCCTTGCGCTATGAAGAGACAATGGCTTTTCCAATTTGCACTGCTCTAGTTACTTCTGTTCTAACAGTAAAGCAATGGAAACTCCACTGACCAAAAGAAAAATTCCAGAAACACTTTTCTGAAATATCTTTATTCAGCCTTCCCAAAGTTCTTTTGTTTGGTCTAATCAAGGTATTAGAGCATTATGGATTCTGAAACTGATGCCTGACTGCTTTGGGCAGGGCTTGACCAGGCACATGTCAGCTCTCCTAAGGAAGTAAACCAGGCTAAACTGAAAATTCATTCATAACAGTTGCTCCACACACAATGCATTTTCTTTTGGTGCACATACCATTTCAAAGTGCAGAAAGAGAGATCTCATCTTTGACTTCTCCCTCACCACAGGAAAGTATCTCAGGAAACTAGTGTGATGGGTAGGATTCTAGTTTTGTTTTCTCCCTGTAAGTCAAGTTACCAATGTGTGAGGATATTTTTGTTTTGACAGGGACAGGAAGTCCAATTCCCGCTATTGCCTGAAAAGAGATACGCCAAGAAAAGTCATGCAATGCAGTTCTGTGTGTTCCAGATACTCACAGTAGCAAAGGCAGAGGATCCAAGCAATCATATACATCACAGTGCTTGAGTCATCTTCTCATATTCTTCTAATTGGAATTATATTCAATTAAGTTAGCATTTCCCCTAAACCCACTCCTTAAACCATAAATGTTGGTAATGCAGTAGAGACATGAGACCATAATTAGAACAGAATATGATTCCTATATGCCTAGAAGCACCCCCCCCAATGCCTCTCCTGAAGTTCCTCCTCAAGATCCACCCTATACAGAGCACCCTTCTTGTCTAAATTCCCCATCGCAAGAATGCCATGTACACAGAACTGAAACAATCACATTTCCTTTCTCCTCTACCACCTTGTTTCCCTGTTGCCTCTTTTAGACCTGGGGCTCCTTGGGATAGAGACCTGTCACACCTGTTGTCTGTAAAATATTAATATTATTAACAGTAATTACAATAATCACATTTAACCATGAGTTGGTCAGTGTGCCGCTTGAGCGCACTTGTGGCCTTTGAAACAGTTTGGGAACAGAATCAAGTAACAGAGGGGAAACGGATCAATTTGAGAAAAACTTTGTTTCTATGCAAGAGAGTTGGGTTAGTAGAAAGTGCATGATATAACAAGGGATATATACTCTTCTGGCCATGCTGACTTCTTGCTTTTCTAAGATCACGCCTTTCACCTATTATTTCAAAGGTCCCCAAGGTTACAACAAGGAGACCAGTCTTATGTTTTGAATATACCTGCAAACAACACCTAGCTCCCACCAATGTGTAAACAGAGTACACCATTCACTGAATTTAACACTAGCTGCCGCAGAATGAACAAAATAAAATGCCCCTTTGACTGAATAATGATTTACCGGCGCTTACTAATGAGGAACATACCCATGCTCTTTGTTACTATTAAATAGCCTTTGAATATAAACATTCTTCAGCTGGTGCTGATGGGACGAGCCCTGAGTGACTCATTTTGTATTTTCAGTGGCACTGTGCCCATAGCAAGTCTATAAATACTTATGGGGTTGATGAACTTTGGGGAGAGTTTCTACCAGTATTGCCAGAGGTGTGACAATTCTTGCATAAGCGCAAGAATTGAGGACCTCATACAAAACATGAGATCATTCGCACACTCCTGTGTACCAGAACTGGAGGAGAGCTTGCGAACACACCAGACCAACAGAAATATGAGCAAGTGGCTCCTGCACCAAATCAAGTCAGAGGTCTCCCTAGAAGCAAAATTGGTAAATGAAGCTACCGTACTTTAGGCACATCATGAGAAGACAAGACTCCCTGGAGAAGACAATCATGGGAGGGAAAGTCAAGGGCAGAAGAAGGAAAGCAAGAGCAAATCTGAGATGGATTGGCCCACAAAGCCACAGCTTGGAATCTGGAAGAGCCGAAATGGGCTGTTGTGTATTGGATACGTAGGGTCATAGTACGTTGGAGATGACTTAACAGCATGTAACAACAACAAAAATAACACGTACAAGAACCGAAGCATTGTTCTCTGGAGTCTCCAGTGCAGTGTCCATAGCTGTCAGTGAGCTCCCAAACTCTTTTTCTGACAGCTGCCAGGCTTCCTGATCAGTCTAATTGTTATGTATAATTTATTATTTTTAACTGGCATGCAGGAACACCGCAGAGCAAAGTGCTGCCCCTCGGCACCATTTTGTTTGGTTCAGAACACTGGGTTTGTAGTTTGAAGCTCAGCCCTCACCTCTGCCTTTGACACAGGTGTTCCTTCAGTCTCACCATCGGCCTTCTGCAAAACGCCTGATCAGTGGAAGGCCGGTCATTCTATGGGGGCAACTCCCTTGTAGGAGCCGTTCTGTATCAGCACCCAGCTTGCTAGAAATTCCAAACCTGCCGACCATCCCTGGGGTATATCAACGTGGGTAAGGGTCACAGAGCCCAGCACTCTGACCTCCTCAGTGCTCCCCTTCCTATGTCAAGGGACAAAGTCTAAAGGAAGTTTCTATTTAATTCTCCTGGACACAAGTGGATGCTCCCACAGATGTCTCTGTTGAATGCAGGAAGGCTGAGCAGTGAACCATCTCACTTTCATTCTATTTGCTGAATCCCGTCATGTCAAAAAATGAATTATTCATATATAAACCATCATTTCCACCTGCTAGTGTTCACACTAAGATCTCCAATTTCTTCCCTTTCCCCATTGTATTATATGGGGTGGCCATGTGTTATCTTTTATGAAGGACAAGCTTCTATTTGAGGAGCTACCAGCAGATGGTCCTCTAACCTTCTTGATTGGAAGGACTATTCAGTCCAAATCCAGGTGAAAGATTAAGACCCATGAGAAAGATCAGCTGGCCCTGAGTTTGTCCATTGATAACAGTGGACAGTAGATGCAGCTCTCCTATTCACAATCTTCCATACTGTGGTGAGAGACACAGTATTTCTATTTAAATTATAATAAATGTTTCTAAATTTGAAACTATACATATAATGTTACATTACATTTATTTCTTGTAAGCCGTCCCAAGACTTTCTGTAGGGGATGGGATAGAAAAGCTTTTAATAAATAAAATAAATAGGCAAAAATATTTCTTTTTAGTATCTTTTTAGCAATTGATCTTGCCATCCCCTGCACTGCTGCTTTGTTTAGTTATTATTGTTAGGTTTTGAATGTTGATAATGAAGTTTTATTTTTATTTCCTATCTGTTTTTATATTTATATATGTATTTTATGTGTTTTTGTCTTTATTGCAAGCCTCCTTGAGATTACAGTAGTAGGCGGCATATAAATAAAAGTATACCTAACTAAATCAATTGCCAGAGGCATATTTTATGCATATTGGTGCCCTTTATTTCAATATATTTCCTAATTTGGGGGTGGGTTCATAAGTGGCTACTCTGTCTTCTCAAAGGCAAAGGAGATAATTTTTGTCATATCATTGTTGCTTTTGTACTTTGCTGTTTCCCCATTTTTTATCATGTCATCTAGAAACTTTGCTGATTTATTAATATCTGCCACATATATAGCTACATCACTTGTGTAGAAACCCATCATGTCCTCCGTACTCAAACTTTTTATTTCTTCATCTGTATTCCTTGCTGCTCCTCCTCAATAGCTGCTTTCAGGGGGTAGTTTACTGAAATGACAAAAAATAACGCAAAGATATGAGACCCCAGTCCTGTTCCTCTTTAGATAAAAAGCTTCAGACCCTTGTCTAAGAAACTCCTGGACCTGAATGTGCTTTTATCAATTTCTGAAAATACCTTAGACGTTCCATCCTAGTCTATCATAGGCCTTTTCTGTAACCAAGAAAATACGAAGTTTTGGAATGTGTCTTCTTCTAAATGCAGCAATATTCATTTTTTTCAGCTATTCAGCATTAAGTTCCTAGATTTAAATCCACCACAGAGTAAAATTTGCTCCTTTCAATGAGCCTAATTATGCCCAAGTCTGTGTTGATTTAGGCTCTGTTTACTATATTTATTTATACATGTATTTATAGGCTGCCTAGCACTGCTGAGGCCTTCCTATAAATGAGTTTGATCTGTATTTATATACTTGGCTATGATTTTATTTAGTCTACTCAATAAAAACATTCTTTCTACCAATTTATTTGATGAATTTTTACCTTTCCTCTGAATTTTAGCTATGCCTTATGTCACTAGTTCTTCCACTACAGCTACTGATCTTTGGTAATTAAAAGATGCTTTCTCCTGGGGAGGAAAACTATGGCAAATCTAGACAGCATACTAAAAAGCAGAGACATCACCCTGCCAACAAAAGCGTGTATAGTCAAGGCTATGGTTTTCCCAGTTGCAATATATGGCTGTGAAAGCTGGACCATAAGGAAGGCTGAGTGCCAAAGGATTGAGGCCTTTGAGTTGTGGTGCTGGCGGAGACTCCTGCGAGTCCCCTGGACTGCAAGGCGATCAAACTGGTCAGTCCTAGAGGAGATCAACCCTGACTGCTCTTTAGAAGGCCAGATACTGAAGATGAAACTCAAATACTTTGGCCACCTAATGAGAAGGAAGGACTCCCTGGAGAAGAGCCTAATGCTGGGAACAATAGATGGCAAAAGAAGAAGGGGACGGCAGAGGATGAGGTGGCTGGATGGAGTCACTGAAGCAGTCGGTGTGAGCTTAGGTGGACCCCGGGGGATGGTGGAGGACAGGAAGGCCTGGAGGAATGTTGTCCATGGGGTCGCGATGGGTCGGACACAACTTTGCGACTAACAACAACAACAAATGTGCGGCAAGTATATTTTCTTGGTTGGACACAAGATTATCATTAATGTTGGTGGTATTGTTATCTTTTGAAATAAGGTTTGTTCTATTTCTGATATATCAATCTCTTCATCATTTTCTTGTGTTAACTGTGGGAGTGTGGTTAGAACTATATATAAAACTATATATATAGAACTATAGAACTATATATAAATTATAGAACTATATATAAATTACTATCCTAGACTTTACTTGCTGTGATTATATAACACTACCTATAATAGCTTAGAAATTATTTTGTAATGTATCTCTTTCTGTCTTGAAGCTTGTTTTTCAAATCCAAATATCACACTATTTGAAAAATCCTTGTTCTGCATACACCATTCTCCTATGGGTCTTAAGTATCAGAGAAATATCAGCTGCTCCCTAGAAAGCATCCCAAGGACTGTGAGATGTTCCTTTCCAATGTTGGAAGAGGAAGCCTCCTTAGTGCATTTCCCAAGGTTGGAACTCCAGTCACAGGAAAGGAGAAAAATGGGTGTGGGAGGACTATGAGAAGCCATTGATCTGATGGATCCAGGTCGATGGGCTCCAACCGTACTCTCATTCCATGAAAACATTTGGACCTGCTCAAGGGCACATCTAAATATTCTCCTCCAGCAGTGAGAAAATGCCAGCAGTGGACAGCCTTCTTTGTCTTCATCTTCTGTCTCTGGGTGATATCTAGGGGGCCTCTCCTAGGTAGGGGGCCCAGGGAGCTGACCTCTTACAGGTAGAATTGCATCTCTTCCCAGATCAGCTCATGGGTATGATACAGTCTAGGAGGCAAGGTGGATCCATGGCAGAGCTTCTGGGCTTCCTGGGGCATCCAGTCAGCCGCTGGTAGACGAAACAGAGTAGCTGGACATTGAACCGTTCCAAGAAGGAAGCTCTTACCAGCAACCTGAGGCAAAGCTGTCAGCTGGCCAAAATCTCAGCTTTGCACAAATGACCAAGCACACCGACCTCTCCTGTGCTTTAATGAGTTCGGATGTGTGCCTGCAAGATGCCACTAGTATTTCAGTGAATGCTAGAATTAAAATATCACAATAGACACAGCATTGTAACCTTGCTTAGTGAGATATTACACAACTAAAAATAAATGCCTACGCCCATTTAAAAAACATACACACCAGAACTAGAAAAACTGGCTGTTAAACTACCTGTATAGTTCCAAGTGTCCATTAGAAATTCTGCTTTTATCATGATTGGCATACAGATCAAAGTTTGCAAAAGAATCATAAATAATACACGACATGCCATGGTATCTGTGGAAATAACTATGCAGGAGATAATTTCAGGAGATAAAATGCTTTGAATTGATTTTTTTTAAGTAAAAGAAAGACTGAAAATTCATAAGAGGTGATGACAGAACTAACGCTGAAGCTGTTAGTCATTCGAGGAGGCTGGTTTGGGTCTGTCAATGTGAAATAGTGTTGCGCAACTGGCTTAATTCAAGGGGAAACCAATTCCCTTTGACTGTGTGAATAACCTTCAGAGGGTTCTTCAGTTGTACTAAAAACAACAGATACTCTTGTGGCACTTTAAAGTATTTCTTTAATGGCATGGGCTTTCATGCACTACAGTCCACTTTATCAGATGTGTCAGCTAGCACTGCAGGTATATATGTGGTGCACACCTGTATAAGTGTGTATAGAAACAGAAACTGAGTGAGTCAGAAGGGGTCTCCTGGGCCATCTAGTCTGACCCCCGGCTACATCTGGTTCCACTCATGACATGCCCACCATGTGCATGTCCAGCCAGTCCTTGAACACCCTCACCGATGGGGCCTCAACCACCTCCCATGGAAGCCCATTCCACACCCTTGGGGTCCTAACTGTCAGGAAACACTCCCTGGCATCCACCCTAAATCTTGGTTCCCTGAGCTTTGCTCCATTGGAGCGCATCCTGCCTTCCTCTGCAGGGGAGAACAGGTCTCTACCCATCTCTGTGTGACATCCCCCCACGTATCTGTATGTCACTAACAGTTCCCCTCTGAGTCTCCTCCTCTCAAGGCTGGAAAGACCCAGCACCCTCAGTCCCTCCTCTTGTGGCTTCCCCTGCAAACCAGCCACCACCCTAGTGGCCCTTAGCTGCACTGATTGTGCGGGGAAGGTGATTTCAAACACTGGGGTTAGATGGGAAATGAATGCAGAAAGGATTGACACTGGCAATCCCAGTACAATCACTGTCAGGACTTTGTGTATTAAATTTCCTGCTGACCTCACTGTTTACAATCCTTTCTTTTTTGGTGATTGTATTTTCTTAAGCCCATCCCTTAAACCTTTGATCTGAAATGTCAGTGAGGTTGTAGAGACATCATTCTGTCATTATAACAGTACTGGATGCCCAGTATGCCTGAACCTGCTTCCCAGAACACCTGTGTGACCTCTGCTTTCATGTCTCTTCTTGAAATTAACATTTCCAGGAAGGCTTGGGAATGTTCTCCTCGTCTCCCCTTTCCTCCATCCACTCACCCTCTCTCTTCTACAGTTTCCTTGCATCTATTGTAGATTGCAAGGCCTATGAAGTACAGCTCTATCAGACAAGTAATTTGCAAAGCCCCAGGTACATCATCCGTATAATATTTTTATTAATAATAAAATAAAATGTAATAATAATTGATAATCCATGTAACCACCACAACAATAATTGTACATACACTGATGATGTAGTGGACATGGTACAGGTTTAGTTCTGGCTGAGGACATTTGAGGACAATGTCCAACGGAATATGTGTAACTGTGAAAAAGAAGACTTTTCAATTATTTTTAGACTCATAACTAAATCAGGAGTGGAAAATTAGTTGGTCGTCCAGATGTTGGTGGACCAGAGGACCAAGCAGCCCTTGCCAGGACCACAACACGTTCCTCATTCAAAGGAAAGGAATTCTGTACATACATGATGTGCCAGAGAAGAGAACAAGAACACTCCTTGGGAGCTAGTAAAGAAATGACTGATGGGAAGGGAGAGAGGTATAGGTGAGTGATACAGTACATATATGCATAAAGTGCATGGTTCACTCTGTGCCACCTCCAGGTGAAAGATCTCAGTAGGACAGCATTAGGAAGGATCAGAGAAGAGCTGCAGCTCGCAGTACACTACAATGGGTTCAATGATTTTAGTCTGACTTGGCAAAATGCTGCCTCCGACCTGCTCAGTAGCAGCAGAAGCAAAGAGAGCAATAAGGAGGAAGCAGAGAGAAGGTCATGGAAAGATTTAGAAGATTAAAATAAGAAGGAAGGTGGCCACGGAGAGACTTAGAAGTAAATGTAGAGTTCAGTCATTCTTAAAAGTTAAGATTGGGCATTTCTACTGACCTCTTTTGTTCTTTACCAGAACACTGAATTCTGCACACCAGAGGCTGAAACAAAACAGTGGTTTGGATCTAGAATCTCTTACGTCCTGCACTGCAGGATTCAGACATCAGCACATGCGTACATCTATGTAATGAGTTATGAAATGTCACGACTCCGGCATTACTCTCCCCAGCTGGTCAGCAGAGCTGAAGAAAGCCCTGGCCAAAACCAACCAGTTAATATTCCCATTTTACAGATGAGGAACGCTTAATCTGAAATCACCACAGCAGCAATGCCAGAGACTTGCTTTCCTTGCCATTTTTCTTCCTCTTGTTTATTTATTTATTTTTTTAAACAACTTATATTCTGCTCCATCGCATGAGCCTCGGGGGGGGGGGGGGCTTACAATCATTAAAATCCCATATAAAATGCAAAAAATTCTTCATATAAAATAAAATACTGGATCCAGCCTGGTCAATTTAAACCAACAAATAAACCATTTACAGTTAAAATAGCATTCAAATAAAGCCATTGGAAGTCAGAAACCCCTGGAGATCCACCAGAAACCACTCAGAGATCTACTTGGAGTTCTTCAATTTATGCAGTGTGCTTCATTTAGCATGCAATTTACAGTCTGTATTGTGTTTGTACACACTGCAACCTGATCAGGTACATAATTTTCATGAATAGGGAACTTGTAGCATGAAAGAACTTGTCTAATTCCACAGCCTTCAATATGAATAGGCCTTGAAAGTCCGTCCCCCGTTTCAAAGGCCAGTTTGTCAACCATAGATGTTCCTGTTGCTTGGATTCCATGAAAAAGCTGGCTGGGTTAAGATAATGAAAAACGCAATCCATCAGGAAGGTACCCGACTGAGGAAGGCTCTTTTAAGTCTTTGAGTACGGAGGACATACCAAAAGGCCTGGGTGTGCCTACCTGTGTAGCTGTTTATTTGTGTGTTTTTCTCTCTCTTGAGGATAAACAGGGAGAAATCTTCCCTCTGATTTGATCTTTTCATCCATTCAATGCGTGGGTGGCTTGAAGCAATGCTAAGTCATACAAAGAGTACGTGGAAAAAAAAGGAGTCTCAACATGGCGAAACATGTCTGAGGTTGTTGAATTGGTCTGGGAAAGCTGGTTGTAGCTGTTAGTAGAACAGGACAAACTCTTCTGTGAAGCCCAAGGTTAAATTGATTCTGTATGCATGCCATTAGCTTGAATGTGTCCCAAGTTCTCAAGATTATTCATTGCACCTTGAAAATAATTACACAAAGATGTTTGTGCATAGCCTGTCAGATTTTAAGCCTGACAGCTTTTGCAACTGCACAAAATTCTTTCTTAAATACTGTTAGAACGCCCAAAGGTTCCAAACAGAGGAATCCGCGCAGAAACAATGCGATTGCATCTGTCCTGCCTCCTTTTTCGCAGTGGATTTTCCACCATAGTAAAAAAGACGGAAGACATTTTAGGAAGACAATGTCACCTATATGCCCCCCAACTTAAAATTCTGTGCATGAGGCAGGGTGATCTCACAATAAAAGCGCCAACTGGAAACACCCTGCCATTAACAGAACTGTAAATTCAACCACTCGGCCTGTTTCCTCAGAAAGGCCTTCTTCCATCTGGCCGTGCCTTTTCTCTGCTGAGGAAACTGCTCTGTTCTGAGGAACACCCTCTAAAAGGCAAACCACCAATTGTGCAAGGCATGGATTGGCTCATGCCTGGAATGTCACAGCGCAGGGTTCTTCAATCCCTAAAAATGGATTGAAGTGGGGATGGGGGTGGGGAAGGGTGAAGGATAAATGGAGCAAATGCTCCAGGTTTCTGAGGACCCCTACAGTGTGTCCCCCTCCTCACCTGCTCTCACTCCTCATTGGCTTTCTTGTTCTTGCTCTCACTCACCTGACAGGTGATGGTTTGTGCTATGACCCAACCGGGGCTCCACCAGCAATGCTGCCATGAGGGAGCGAGAGAGAGAGAGAGAGAGAGAAGCTGTAAAAGAGGAGAAAGGAAGGAAAGTGTGTGTGTGTGTGTGTGTGTGTGTGTGTGTGTGTGTGTGTAGTTCCTATCTTCCAGGTTGAGTTTAAAGGTGGTTTCTATGTCTTCCCACTGAGAGTTATGGCCACAACATAGCAGCATTTTACTTGCAAATATTGACACAGTGGTGCCACAGGTGTAACCCCACAAAGATTCTTTAAATCAGCTTTTCCTAAGCAGGATTACAACTCTCAGGAGTTTTCAGGTGACCAGTTTAAAAGGTGCCTCTGTCATCAGCCAATGTTCAGTTTTCAACATGTTCAGTCAATGCCACCGGCTCAGAATAGGCCAATGTTCAAAGGAATGCTGCTGTCAGGGCTAACAGGGCAAAGTTTGACTACCAGAAGTGGAGGAGAGTAAGTTGCCTCCCCGTGTTTCCAGTCGCTGGCATCACAAATGGGGCCCTCAAGCTCAAATGGAAGGATGCGGGCACCCTGGAAAGCTCCTCAGTTTTGTTTCCTTCATTGGCTTATCAAAATTGCTATTTCCAAAAGCTCTTCTTACAACATGCTCTCTGGCTTGACCATCTCTTCCTGCTTGCAGGAGAAGAAAGGAGCAAGTAAGCTCAGAACAAGCCCTGTGGAACTTAATTATGGCACTGTTCTTACAGGGATCGTTTTCATGTTTGACTTTCTGAATGCTTGACTGCTGTGTCCAGTAATTCAATGGACTGCTGTGTCATGGCCCCAACAGCACAATTCAACGTACATCTTTCCAGAAAGAAGCTGTGCAGTATCCAAAGAGGTTTACTTCTTAGTAAATGTCTTTAGGATTGCAGCTTAATTTTAGGACTGAAGATTTCTTCCTTTCATTCATTATTCATATTCCATTTCTTGCAAGGAATCTTAGTAGTAAGCCAAGCATGTAGTTCCATGTAGTTTTCAAGATTGTACACTTCCTAGTTCCTGAAAATCATCACAAAATGAAAGGTTTTGGTCTACTTTTCCCTTAGATTTGGAGACATCTGAAAATCCTATTTTTAATTTGCAACTAAACTTGCAGCCCTCACAGTAGCGGAAACATACAAGAATTTATGGTTCTGTCATTCTGCATGTTCCATGGAATGTTATGGGGATGCAGGTGTTGTCTTTCTCTTTGATGCTTCCTGTGTCTTCCCAGCACTTCTTCCATCAGAGAGGGAGGGAGGGAGGGAGAGGGAGGTGTTTCTACAGGCTGTGCTCTTGTATCATTCTGGAAATATTGACAGATTATGATTCTCAAGCCCTGAAAAGCCATAGAAAGAAGGCAGAAACATTTTGCGGTGGGTGGAAATTCATTGGCACTTCGGTGAAAATCCATGCGGCTCGGGGAGATCATATACCACCATTCTCAGGGCATCCTGTCCAGGTGTGCACGGGGGTGGAGGGGGAGCCAGGCAGTGGTGGACAAGAGACCGAAGCCTCTGGGACTGGTTTCTGGATGATAAAGGCATATCAGAATTGCAACGATTGCCTGACTATCTCAAGGTGTGGAGCTGCTATGGGAATAGCATTCCCTTTTATCGCCTCGCTTATCGCCTGGGCAATTATCCAAAGAGGGTAGACAAAGTAGGACCCGATAAGCCAGCGACCATGTTTGCCATCCTTGAAGCTGACTGTGCAAATGAACTTTCCCTTACACATGTGTGCTTTCAGAGTGAAGCGTGAGTCACAAGATTCGCAATTCAGTCTGCAGGCTGAATGAGTGCTGTGTTCTTTGCTTCCGCTTCCATTGCTGGGTCTTTTACTTCCTCAGAAAACCAAATGCCAGTTAATATGTGGCTAATAATTTCCCTTTTTCCCTAAGTATGGTTGTAGTGGCAGGAACATTGCATCTCCCTTCCTTCCTTCCTTCCTTTTTAATTTTATTAAAATTTTAAACTAATACTACAAACATCAAATATCACATACATCGGATTTACTGGGTCAACCCCCTACTACATATTTTTTAACATTCTATAGTCAGATTCAAATCAGTTTATAATAACTTGAAAACATCTCTAAAATTTACGCCAGGTCCCGTTTCTCCAGCCAATTATAGGAAAAATCCCAAGTTTGATAGAAGTCAGTGTCTTCTTTCTCCTTCAATGATAAAGTCAATCTATCCATTTCTGCACAGTCCAAAATCTTCCTTAAAATCAGTTCATCAGTGGGTAGTTCCTCACTTTTCCAGTATTGAGCAAATGCAATCCTCGCCACTGTAATTAGATGCAACATCAAATAGATTTCCTGTCTGTTCATATCTTCCAGTATGATGCCTAACAAGAAAACTTCAAGGTTTAAAAGCAAAGGGTTTTTGTAGTATTTCCTCCATCCATTTATGTATTTTAATCCAATACTTTTTCGCATTATCACAAGTCCACCACATATGATAAAAAGTACCCACTTCAAGTTTACATTTCCAACATCTATTTGACATATTTGGAAACATCTTAGCTAATCGACTTGGTGACAAATACCATCTATAAAACATTTTATATAAATTTTCTTTATACGAAGTTGCTAATGTTACCTTAATATTTCTTTCCCATAGTTTTTGCCACTTTTCTAGTTCAACATTAAATCCAAAGTTTTGTGCCCATGTTATCATAGTTTCCTTAACCTGTTCCCTTCCATTTTCCTGTCAAGTAAAAAATCATATAATCTTTTAATAACTTTCCCATCTGTTTTAAGCATCACTTGATCAAACTCTGTTAAGTCTTTGTAAAATCCCCATGCTTTACAATCTTTAGCATATCTCGATTGCATCTGCACCTTATACCACCAGGAGATATTAAGTCCCTGTTCTTGTATTTCTTGATCCAGTTTTAAGCCACCGTCCTTATCCAAAATATCGTCATTATCTTATGATTCCTTCAAAGTTCAATACATTTGGATATACAAAAGCTTCCATAGGTGAAAGCCATCTTGGTAGTTTATTATACACTTTTAACTTTAGTTTTTCCCACACTGACTTTAATGATCTTCTAATAAAATGGCTCAGAAAAGACCAATGCGACTTAGCTTTCTCATACCACATATAAGCGTGCCAACCCATCTGCAAGTCATGACCTTCAAGATACAAAATTCTCTTATTTCGCAAAGTTATCCATTCTTTTAGCCAAACTAAAACAGACGCTTGATAATACAACATCCAATCGGGAAGACCAAAACCTCCATTCCATTTAGCTTCCTGAAGCATTTTTAATTTAATCCTTGGTTTCTTTTTTCTCCAGATAAATCTCGAAATTTAAAAGTTTAGGTCATCAAGGGACATCGCATCTTTCAACAGACATTTCAGGCCCCTCTCTCCCTCATTTTCATGTTTTCCCCCAAAGTGAGTGTAAGGAAAAGCATGTAGAGATTATTACAAGTAATAGCAGTAAATCTGCTCCTACTTTCTGTTCCTTTGGTCAGTGAGTGCTAAAATCCAGGAGAAATGTGAAGCACTTCCTGCCTCGAAATAAAATGGAAAGCTCGTGCGGGTCATGGATGAAGAACTACATGAATCTCATGGGTGTCTTTGGGAGAGAGTTGTAGCCGTGGCAGTTCCTCCTGATCCAACACACATTGTGATCTTACCAAACAGAGCAGGGAGAGGAATGTTTACCAGTTGTCCTTTGGAGAAGACCAGGGCCATATATTGATTGAAAAATCAATTCATTAAATGTGGATCCTCATGTAGCCAGCTCCCACACAAGACAGAGGATTCAGCATGTTCAGGTTTACAGAATTCCCATCCCACTCACTTCTCCAAAAACCCCATCACCCCTAAAAGGCGATGCTGAAACCAAGCAATGCAGCCTGGCATTGCATGCAGAATACCAGCTGGCGGTTGGAGGGGACACTGGAAATCTGGCAGGAGGTGCGAGGGCATGGAGTGGAATATTCTGGGAAAGGACATGGCTGGGCGGCCCTCTGAGCATTCCACACTGAAGCTTCCTCTTGCAGGTCCAGCTTGAGAATTGGTTGGGTGTGGACAACACTGTAACGCATACGCTTGGCTGGAGTGTGTGTGGTTTCTGAAATGTGGGTTATTGTGCTATTTGAATCCAGCTGTGATAATAAGCCATGGCTTGTTAACTTCAAAACAATACCCCCACCCAAAACATGAAGGGAAACCCTGGTTTGTTGTTGGGTTGTGAACTGTGAGTTGGTCACAGTCTGGGCAACTCAATAACCCACGTTACAACACAAGCAGCCCTCACAGTTGTGTGAATCTAGTCAATGTTTAACACATAAGTCGTCCAACTGAGGTGCAGTTCAGCAAAACCACTTCAACTCTTTACCTGCTTTTAGATTTCTGCTGTTTTGCATCGATGTAAATGTGCCGTCTCAGCTCTCTAGTATCCCTGCTACCATGTTTGGCTGTTGCCTGGAACTCCAGCCCAATAACACCGAGTGCTTCTTCAGTATCCTCCGTCAGCTTCACTGGCTGCCCATTGAAGCCCGGGCCCAATTCAAGGTGTTGATTATGACCTATAAAGCCCTAAACGGCTTGGGTCCAGGCTACCTGAACGAGCGCTTATGTCCGTATATGCCCGACCGCCCCTTGAGATCTGCGGGAGAGTCCCTTCTCCGGGAACCCTCCATGAAAGAAATTAGGAGAGTAAGTACTCGGAGGAGGGCTTTCTTTGCGGTGGTGCCCAACCTATGGAATTCACTCCCCAAAGAGGTCCACCTGGCACCGTCGTTACTGGTTTTTCAGCGCCAGGTAAAGACCTTTTTATTTAAACATCATTTTAATTGTTAAAACATATGATCTGGCCAGGGCAACTTCTTCTTCCTTCTCTTTTCTCCTCCTATATTATTTATTTACTTATTTTATACTGATAATTTTAATCTTATATTATTATGTTTGTAACTCAGTGTATTTTTTGTATTTTTGTATTTAATGGTAATTTATCATGTTCTATTGTATTTCAATGTATTTTATTGTGTTGTAAGCCGCCCTGAGGCCTCGGCAAGGGGCGGCATAGAAATGTTATAATCATCATCATCATCATCATCATCATCATCATCTCTTTATTAGGAAAGCACTGGTTTTCCAGATATGATCTGGAGAGGTCTTTTTCCAGCAAGCAGAGAGGAAAGGCTGTGTGACGTGCATTTTATCTCTCTTCCAAATAAGCCATCACGAGTCATTATCAGCATAATTAAATAATAGCACTTTCCTGCATCGCAGAGAGTGCAAACTTCATGTGTTGTCTCCAGCAGGCACTTCATCCTATACAAGAATTTAAATCAAACTTTGCGATGAGAGTTGGTTTGTTTTCACCAAGCTCAGGTTTTCAATTTCTTATCCAAAAAAATAATTATTATGTGAATGAACTTAAATGTCTTGCTGAGGAACAGTTGCATGACCTGGTGCTACAAAATTTCCTCACGGTGATAGTTCTCATGACATACTCATGACTGAGTGGAGTTTCTTTTATATGAGCTGGAACTATGCATAAGCATGCATGTCCTATATTCATGGAATTGTTTATTTATTATTTATTTATTTAGGAGACTTCTATGCCGCCCCACTTGCCGAAGCCTCGGGGCGGCTCACAACCATAAATAAACTTCAAAATAGAATAATATAAATTAACAATATAAATTAAGTCGCCCTGGCCGAAGAATAAAATGAATAAATAATAGTAACACTTAAAATAACATTTGAATAAAAAGGTCTTTGCCTGGCGCCAAAACACAAATAACGACGGAGGACCTCTCTGGGGAGTGCATTCCATAGATTGGGCGCCACTGCAGAGAAAGCCCTTCTCCGAGTACTCACCCACGTAATTTCCTTCATGGAGCGTTCCCGGAGAAGGGCCTCTCCCGCAGATCTCAAGGGGCGGGCAGGCATATATGGACGTAAGCGCTCCTTCAGGTAACCAGGACCCAAACCGTTTAGGGCTTTATAGGTCATCACCAACACCTTGAATTGGGCCCGGACTTCAATGGGAAGCCAGTGAAGCTGATGGAGGACTGGAGTCATGTGAACATAACGCCCAGTCCCCGTCAGCAGCCTGGCAGCTCTATTTTGAACCAATTGAAGTATCCGGACCATCTTCAAGGGCAGCCCCACGTAGAGTGCGTTACAGAAGTCAAGTCAAGAAGTCACCAACGCGTGTGCCACTGTCGCCAGGCAGTCGTACTCCAGGTAGGGGCACAGCTGATGGATCAGCCAAAGCTGAAAGAAAGCACTCCTTGCCACCACTGTCACCTGAGCTTCCAGTGAAAGCTCTGGGTTGAGGAGCACTCCCAAGCTGCGAACCTTGTCCCTAAGAGGGAGTGCAACCCCATCCAGGACTAGGTTCAATTCACCCTCCCTGAAGCCCGATCCGCCAACCAACAGGACCTCCATCTTGTCTGGATTGAGCTTCAGTTTATTGGCCCTCATCCAGCCCATTACCTCGGCCAGGCACCAGTTCAGCACAGCCACTGCCTCACCTGGATTGGTGGAAAACGAGAGGTAGAGCTGGGTATCATCAGCGTACTGGTGATTCCACAGCCCACACCTCCTGATGACCTCTCCCAGCAGTTTCATGTAGACGTTAAACAGCAAAGGGGACAAAATGGAGCCCTGCGGTACTCCATGGCACAGCTGCCATGGTGCAGAGCCATAGTCCCCCAGCACCACCTTCTGGAATCGGCCATTGAGATAGGAGTGGAACCACTGCAAAGCAGTGCCTCTGACCCCCAATCTCGCTAGCCTATCCAGAAGGATACCATGGTCGATGGTATCGAAAGCCGCTGAGAGGTCCAGAAGAACCAACAGGGACGCACTCCCCCTGTCCTTCTCCCTGCACAGGTCATCGTACAGGGCGACCAAGGCAGATTCAGTACTGTACCCGGCTCTGAAGCCGGACTGAAATGTGTCCAGAATTGTTGTGATTCCTGTGGTCTTTGGTGTCCCCAGACAGATATCTGCAGGGATTGTGGTATTCCCAGCTGGTTTAAAACAGATTTGGAGCTTCTGAGAAAATTGCTGAAAAGCCCATGTTGACATGTACAAACATACTTCCAGGTCACGCAGGACTCCCTGTACTTTGGTGCTCTCACAGCTATGAGAAACAAGCAAGATCATTAAAAAATCTATTTTCCCTCTCCCACTTGTTCTGGGATTCATTGGTAAAACTATTCATGGCAAGGAGGGTACTGTGGCCCAGTTTATGCAGTATTAGTCACTTACTCTGAAACCCCATCACTACTGTCATGGCTTCCTTCCTTCAAAGAATTCTGGGAATTGTAGTTTGGTCGAGGACACACAGATAATTCCTCCTTGCAGTGACTTCTGGATGGAACTCCTAGTGCTACCAACCACTCTGCAACTATACAATTATTCTTCCTGGTTTTTTTCCAGTGGCAAATAAAAAATAAGCCTTGGGAAAACACTGGAGGGTTACAAGTGGAAGATGCCATCATCTGGAACCCATAAAATTCTGTGAATGTAGTGGGGTGATTGTCCCATGCAAGCATCCTCCGGAAGTACCTTCTAATTTCCTGGGGAGAGGGACTTATGGAGAAGGGGTGATTACAGAGGGAGGCAAATAAACCATTTTCTTACAGGGACTTTGATGTTCAAGGCAAGCTGGAGATCTGTTCAAAGCAGTTTGAGAAATTAGAACGTAGAAGAGGAAGCGGGGCAAAGAGGAGTAATACTGCTTGTGGTTTATTGCTGTCCTCGCTGGTCCTTCAGAGTCTGCAACTCGGTCTTATGAAACTGGAAGAATTGTGCACCTTTTTCCATGTGAACATGTTTGTTTCTCTACCTTTGGGAAGGGGAGGAGGCTGAGACAGCCGCTATATTCTTTGAGTTCATTGAAAACAAATGGGATATAAATCTAATCAATCAAACAATAATCTGTGTATCTTTTCATGGATTCCATATGATAATTCAGGGACTTGTCACAAAAACATTTCAGAAGCCAATTCTTATGGATCCTCTCTTTGTTGCTAATAGAGCAAAAGCTGTTTCTGTTGTTGGCACTTTGCCCCTGTCCTCCCAATTGTGTTACAGTCTGAATTTCTAGTTGTATTATCAAGGATTATACTTTGTTAAAAGCTTAAATTAGACTCTGTAATTGTGATGTGATTTGCCTAAAGGATGGCCCTAAAGTTATTTTAGATAACAGCTCATTGTAATAATGATGCAACTGTTCTTCTAATCATCCAATATTTAACCCACCTATTTAGTTTCTAAATTAGATCCATAGGACTGCAAGGACACCAACCTCATTGGTAAAGCTAACGTAGCTTACGACTCTCGCTGACTGACTGCAAAGATGCAGAACGCAGGTGCCACGCAACTCAGCTCCAGTTGATTCATGAGGACTTAAGCAAGACTAACTTGTGCCATATGTTTAGTAGATCCATTGATAAATACGAGTATATTGCTAAAATTCCCACAACCATCTCCACACTCTCCTGTAATCCTGCTAAAAGACACTGCTAATAGCCACCTTTTAGGATAGCCCATTAGATTTACATATCATGCTTCAGATGTTTGACCACCAATAGGCATTGAAGAGTATTGACAGGAGATGCAGCAGGAATAATCTTCTTCCTTTTAGCAAGAGTTGTTGCACGAGTTCTAGGTTCCCCTAACAGACTCTGCATGTTATTCTTAATTCTTAAATATATCAAATATTTTGGTCAGTAATGTCCACCAATAATTATTAGCCATTACTTTGGTTTATAATGTTTTCCAAGCCACAGTAAAGCTCTCTGGATTAGCAAATGAGGGGCATATTTTAGAAACAGAATTGATCAAGGCTCAACATAGAGATAAAGGTATGGAATTATCATCTGCAGCACTCATAAGTTGTCTTCTTTCCATGCAGTCTTTGGATTTGTAATGCGTGTTTTAGTCTTCTCCCTGTCTACCGTGGTGTAGTCCTATTTAGTTACCTGTCTGAAATCTAGGACTACTCCAGACTAGGTGGTTGAAAGTGTCATACTCTAAAAAGTTGGTCTTCAGCTACAGAGATTATTTTATTATAGGGTTTAAAAGTAAGAAAAATTGAGAAGTTGTGTAGTACTAATCGGATTTAGCTGAGCATCGCTGGCATTGTCTGTGAAAGGTTTCCCTGTCAGTGCAGTTCATCCCATGAAGCTGATTCTGGGCAGATATGGCATATAGTTAAATACGCAGTTGTTCCTCCTGAGATGCAGAGGCAGCCACCAGCTTGGACTGCTTTAAACAGCTAGGAAAATGCATGGAGGAGAAGGCTATCAGCAGGAATCAATGGCAGTTGCTAGTGGGAGAGTCTATGCATTACACTAATGTAGGCCCTAACTCCAAGACATCGTATATTATGTCATGAGTAGAAAAATCCATTATGCACATTGGGGTGCAGCGATCCAATAACTCAAGGGATCAAAGGAAGCAATGGAGCTCCTTGTACTTAAAGGGGCAGCCAGCATTTCGAAAGCTTGAACTGGGGGCTCTGGGCAGAGAGTGAAGAGCACCTTACGCAGAGGTGCCATCCTCATTAGGCCAAGGTGCTATCCATGGTGCTAAGCCTATCGGGGTGAATGAGGGCTGGGGCTCAGGGCCATGGACAGCTCCCTCGAAGGTTCGCTTAAACCCCCACATAGATGCAGCACCCCCATCAGGCAGCCCCCACTGCCATTCTACAAGGTAAAGTGGCCTGAGATAGGTAGGCAGCAGATTCTGGGCAGCACTGAAGACAGCAAACCACCCTGACATTCAATACCCTTCAGAACAACGCCGTTCTGCAGAGCGGGCTGCTCTTGGGCCACGTTCTGGACCATCTGCAAGAACAGCCTTTTCTAGAGCGCTGCTTTCATTTGCCTACTCCAAGATTTGGGATTTTCCTCCCAAGACACAATCCAGTGCTCTCCGCACACTAGTGGGATCCCCGGGCAGCATTGCACTAGGGGGAGGTAGCCATCTTGAAGCAAAGAGAGACGAGCTGAAACATTCATTTCCAGAACAGGACAAGTCAGAAGAACTTGCAGAAAAGAGCGCCACTGTCCTGTCACATTCCAGTAATGAGCAGGTCTGCTGCACCAAGTTCGGGTTGTGTTTCGCAGTGGGTCCTGAGAGTGCAAGAGCAGACGATTGCTTGCAGCCCAAGGGTCACATTCCACGTCAGAAAACCTCCTGGGGTCTGCACTCCACTGGTGGGTGGGGCCAAGGCAAAAGAGGCGGGGCCAACACCAAAAGGGGAGGGCTCACAAACCTTGTCTTTCCAATAACTAAAACTGAGGAGAGGCGTTTCAATCTTTTCAACTGGCAGTTGGGCAAGGAAGGACACTGCAGAAGAGCTGAGAAAGCACCCAACTATCCATGGTTTGCTGAGGAGGTGGGGTGGAAGTCTTGGGAACCTTGCAGGGCCAGTCTGGGGCAACAGGACAGATGGATTGGGACCCCGGGCTGAGGTTCTCCGCCATTGCACTCATGCTCCACACCTTTAATCCTGTGGCCCTTCAGCATTATCCTTCCTCATGGGGCTGTTTTGGGGTGGGGTGTTTTGCTTCTTTCTTCTTTTCAAACGTCATTCCTCTTCCTGTTCCTTGGTAGTTCTACAACACTCGGGATATTTCCAGGCCTGGAGATCCCTTCCTCTTGTTTTCTAGCAGGCCTGTTTCACCTTTCATCCTGCCAGCACTTACTAATTGACTTTGCCATTTGAAAAAATGGTAATGTTTCATTGTAATTGGACTTGCAATCCAGATTGTAAATGTTAAAGTCTCACGCTTAAAGTCTGATCTCTTCAACTCTCCTTTGGGTAAGACAAGAACCGCTCTATATGAGCCGTTCCTTGTGTGCTTCTGATTCCTTACTTAGGGTTGTTTACAGGCTCTTCAAATGATATTATGATCCTCCAATTTCCCTTCTGTTTATTCAGAGCAGTAGTCCCTCTTTTCTTTCAGACTGGGGAAAAGGGGTACTGCATTAAAGCAGGGGAAAGGATGCCGCTGTCTTTGTGTATTGGAGCCATTCCATCCTAAGGCAGCTCCTCGCCGAGGTTATGGAGCAGAACAATAGGGCTTTTGTGTACAGCTCAGATCGCAACACTGCGAAAACACCCCTCACTTTCATGTCCAAATTGCCTTTATAATAGTTCTGTTTAATTTTTCAGGATGCTATTTCAGATTGCAGTAGGTTTGAAGGGGAAGGTGGGGGATCTATTGAAATCAGTGTGTCCCATTGGGACCTAAGTTCAATGGCTTTTGTCTGGATACAGTCCTGTATCCGTGGTTCCTTTATTCTTTCTGCCTCATTGGATATAATGTTATCTACATAAATCCAATATATTCTTTGCTCTTTAAAAAGGAATTTATGAATTTGACATGCTAACCTATAAGGTGTAGTTCCACTTCACTGTGGATGCATTTAATTGTTTGTCACTCCATGTGAAGACCCAAGATATAAGTGCTTCTTTGGAATGATCATACACACAGCCTGTGCATTGATAGTTGCATTGCACAGCTGAGCAACCTGAGTTCCTGCCAAGGGCCGATGGAGAAATGCTAGGGTACGTTCTTCTCCCTGCAGCAAGGAGCTTCACTGACAGAGGATTCTGCGGGCTTTGGAATTCCCTGGAAGTCAAACTTTGACTGACTGACTCAAGACAGAGGCCTGGGATCTTATGTGGCAAGGATAATCTGCACACATCTGAGGAATTCTGGGATTCTGGGAAGTGAGAGGAGGTCACTGTGAATGACAGAGAAGTCAGACTTCATCTGACTGACTCCTGAAAGCAGCCTGTCCAAGAAATTCTTGACATGCATGGCAGACAGAAAGTGGAGGTAAGGACCTAGAGGACTGGCTGCCCTTAATTTAATACTTAATTCCCATTAGATTAACTTAATATTTAATCCCCATTAGAATGACATAGTGGGCATAGGTGAATTTACAGCAAAGTGACCACAACATATTCAAGTTCTTGATTTTAAAGGAAGTGAACAGTTAGTGTAGCCAAGTGGATTTTGGGAAAACTCAAGACAGTAATAAGTAAGGTCCTGTGGCGAGGGACCCTACAGAAAGAGAGAGTCCAAGGTGGATGGGACTTTTTCAAAAAAGTCACAAGTACAAGCAATTGTAACAAAAACAAAAGAGAGACGGAAACAGCAGAAATGACTGTGAATCCACAAAATGCTTCAAGTTGAGCTGAAAACAAAAACGGGCAGGTATGGGAAGGAAGGCTGGGTCACAAAGAAAGAATGCCAGCAGGTAGCATAGAAGTACAGAAATGAGATCAGGAAGGCTAAAGCTGAGAATGGGTTGAGACTAACAAGGGGTGTGGAAAGCAACAAAAAGCTTTTTTTTCAGGTATATGCACAGTAAAAGACAGTGGAAAGAAGGGGTGGATCCGCTTCTCAATGAGCAGAGCAAATGGATGGCAGATAACAAGGAAAAGCCCCAAGTGTTCAATTCCTACCTTGCCTCAGACGTCTTCCAAAAGCAGATCTATACCTGTCCTGCTCCCCAGCACAACTGAAGGGGAATGATTGAAGCTTGAGATTAATAAACGAGTGTCAAGGAACATCAAAACAGTAAAGGAATTCAACTTCCTAGGATCTAAAATTGACCAACATGGTGACCATAGTCCTCACATCAGAAGACACACTGCATTGGAAGAAATGTAGTGTCCAGCATGAACAACATCTGGAAAGGTAAAGATACCAGTCTCCCTACCAAATGCAGATTAGTCAACACAATCATTTTCCCAGTTGCTACATATGGCTGTGAAACTTGGACTCCGAGAAAGGCAGATAAAAGAAGAGTGGATGCTTTGAATTGTGGTGCTGGAGACAACTATTGCACTTCCCATCAGCTGCAGAAATCACAAAGAAGTCCTAGACGGAGCCTCACAAAAAATATCACTTGAAGTCAAGCTTGTCAAACAAAGACATTGGCCATTCAGCTGATTCAGGCGAAAAGTCGATCATGATGGGAGTGATCCGTGGAAAGGGAGAAGCACCCATAGGTTGGACACCATGAAGAAAGACACTGGATGGACATGGCGGCCTTGAAGGAAGCAGTGTGAGACAGAGGAGCATGGGGAGCAATGGAGGGGCTTGGCGAATGGCCAAGGCTTGGACTTGCCTGAATGACTGACAATGCCAATGGTCAAGGAACACCTAATTTCCTAGAATGAGTTCATAAGAATGAGGGTCTTATGAGCAGCATCCTAGAACAATAAAGGAACTGGCAGAAGAACTCTCCGAACCACTGCCTGTAATCTTTGAGAAATCATGGAGGATGGATGGCACAGGAGGGCACCCTAAAATGTACAGACTAATGAACTTTCAAAATGATTTTATTTCTATTTTTTACTTTTGTCAGGAAGTAATGTGTTTAATCATGAGCACCTTTGACAACACCATTGAAAACAAAATCAGTTGACTTTCCCATGAAATAGCAATCTCTTCGTTTATTTAAGCACTGCACCAAATTTTGCATACCTGCTTCAAATGTACTAAATTTGAAGTCACCAGGGCGACTTCTTCTTTATATTGTTATTTATTTTATATTTTTAATTTTATATTGTTATTTTTGTATTTTATTGTATTTTATTTTGTGTTGTGAGCTGCCCTGAGGCTTCGGCAAGGGGCGGCATAGAAATGTTTTAATAAATAAATAAATAAATAAATCTGATGCATCCAAAGGAATTATTGAAAAATATTCATCTTGCCAAACCATTGTTCAATGTCATTTTTCTTCCCTTGCTGGATCTTCTTCTATTTATGTAGTTTTTCTTAGCATTTTCAGTGGAATGCCTTTTCTGTGTTGGCAGCTTGTTTGTAGAATTCCCTCCATAGGGAAACCCTCCTAGTAGCTACATTATGGTCTTTTCAGGGACAGATATAGACCTATTAATTTTACCAGCCATTTTGGGAACTTTTGTTAATTAGTGCTGTTAAATCTTTGCAATGTGTTATCCCTGCTGCTGCTTTAAATGTTGGTCTTATTACGTCCTACTGTTGGTTTTCTCTTGATTTTATCTGATTTCCTGTATTATCACTTTATTGTCATCTGTATCCATCTTTACTATTTGTATACTGTAATAACTTTGTATAATGTATTCTATCTGTATCCTGTAATAACTCTGATTATTTGGCAGTTTTGGAATGAAATAAAATGAAATGCCCTATGTACAGTGGTAACTCACATGATTCCGCTCATCATCTTTCACTCAGTATCATGAATTCATAACAAGATCATCTGACTGGGGGAGTTTCCAGATGGATGTCTCCCAGCAGTCCAATCAAAAGGCATTGTGCAGCTATTCCATATTTCTCTCCTCAGTGGATTTCCTCCAGCAGGGAAAAAAATGGAAGAAGCAGTGGGGAAACATGGAGGTCACAAATGGAAGAATGCATCTCCAGGACTGCTATGAAATTCTGTGTGTAAAGCAATATGATTGCCCAAGAAAAGCCTCGTCTGGAAGCTTTGCGATTGCACTTTGTGATTGCAAAGTGTGCCAAATATTAGAAATATCACCCAAAACAGGACGTGCTTTTGACACGCAGAAAACCAACATATAAATGAGGTAAGTTGTTCCAGCTTGCCCTAACTTATATCCCCTTCATTCCATAACAAAATCCTGACTTATGGTTTTAGGATTATCTTCACAAAGGAAATCTACAAGGTTTGGGGTACCGTCATTTTCCTGACGTGAGGAGGAATTTTCATGTTAATACGTGCATTTTAAGATTGGATCCTTAGAATGAGATCTTTATGAATGTCTTTGCTTGAGTACAGCACGTATTAACATGAAAAAAATGAAAGCCACAAATTGTTGGGAATATCTCAGTTGAATTTTGGGGGAAACTATCTGTTGATACTTTATTTTATCACCCAGAGAGCTGTTGTGTGCCTTTGGCAGCTAAGGTTGCTTTTGCTTTAGGAAAAAAATACATTAATATTGACTTGATTGCCTGATAAAAGCAATGCTACAAAAGAATATTGCAAAACCTCAGAGGTTTGGCATGTTTTTCTATGTGGGTGGAAAAATGTACTGTAGCCAGGCAAGAATGAATCATGAGCCTGTAACATAAAGGGGGAAAATACTAGAAGATACAGTTTTTTACATAGATGACAGCTAAAATAACAAAGCTTGTGGGCCTTTGCATGTATATGCAACATAAGGAGGTTGATATAATAATAGTATGAGATGAGAAGGACGTGTCTTAAGTAACAATGTCCTCTTTCTTTCCTCATGTTGCAATTTAAAAAAAAATCTGTGCATGATCTGAGATTGGTTTGCTTTTCACACATCAGAATAGTTTAAGGGAATTGCCTTCCCCACTCTGGCTTCCTCTAGAAATGTTGGACTACAACTCCCAGCATGCCCACTCACAGTAGAATAGCTGGTGGGCAACAGGATTGGAGTGGATGGGATTGGTGGAACCCTGTGGATATTTTTCCGGGATTTGACAGAGAGAGAAGGGAGAGCGAGAGACAGAGAGAGAGCAAAATTAAGGAGAAGATGTTGGCACTGTAAATTATTAAATGCAGTTGCTGGATTCAAGGGAGACTTCACACATGACATTGAAGGTTGGGTTCTCAGGTACATGCATCCAATGCAGTGACCTCTGCAAAATGGCACATTTAAAACAGAGGCAGAACTGCTTTAAACATCAGTTCTGCAGCTACGAGTCGAAACAGACATTCCTTCACCTCAGTATCCAGCTGCTACAGCTTCTTCGCTTGTTGAATGGAAAGCTCAGTGGATTCCACACAGTTCAGAACCACCCTGTGTGTGTTTGGGGGGCTGTTGCATGGTTCATATCTAAACTGGGGTCCCTGTGCTTACTGTAGAATAAAAACAAAGATGCACAAAATAAAATGCATGTCTGTTTGGGCCCCAAGAGACAGACGAGGAACTCGTGTTGGCTGTAGGAGAGTCGACACCAGTACAGATCTAGTCTGGGGAGAAGTGGCACCAGTGAAGATTTAGACTGGCCCATATGTCCTTTTCTGCAGAGCACAGTCCTCTCTTGAAGGGATGCCAGAGGGCTGCTCGTGTTTCAGAGCTGTGCCCTATCAGAAGAGCTGTCCACATTTGGCTTAAAAATATAGAACCACCAGAAGGAGGCCTCCCAGATGGGCTGTGAAGTTCTCCAATAAATGCCCTGGAGAGCAGACTGAACAGAATGCCCCGGTCACCAGGGCAGACTTTCACACTTGGGTGGGATGAATGGCATTCCAGCTAAGGAGAATGGCAACCTCTAAATGGATATTTCTATTTTCCCACAGCAAATCGGTGCCCTCTTTTTTGGTGATACCACGAAGTAGCCACCTAACCCCGATAATACCCTCCAGCTGCTTACCTTCCAAGGCAGACAGAGACGGGGAATTCATCCTATAAGGCTCTTTATTTTCTGAGCTGAACTACCCCGTGGCACCTCATGTGAGCCCTGCACGCTTCTCTAGGCCCTCAGCCAACTGCCATTGGCAATCTAGATGTGAAAGCAACACAACCAACTTGGGCCATTGCTGAGCAGGTACCGATGAAGTAAACGCACCTTCAGCGTTTTCTCTGGAGAATCACAGCCAATGCTTGGATCATCTACAACTGGCCCTCTTTGGCTGCCTTGTCCTCACCACTCTTCCTCAGAGCAAATATTTATGCACTTCTCATTTCAAAGAAAAGAAACGAGGAATTTCAAAGCTACTTTTTGTCATGCTTGGAGCTCTTGTTGTGGTAACACGTGTATATTTAGCCCTTTTGAACTACACATGAAAGAGTAAATAGAGTAAAGAAGAGAGGCTTTTTTTTGTTTTTCGAGAGTTAAAAGAGAGCATGGATATTAGAATAAATGAGCCTAAGCTGTAAATTAGTAAGTTTAGGGCAGAGATCAGAACATTTCTAACTATCAGAGGAGTGAAACTCTAGACCATCCTCCCCCAAGGGAGGGAACGCTTGCTTTAAAACAGGGAGTAGGACCACTTGTGAAGCGTGCTGCGTAAAGACCTCCTCATTTGGAGTCTGCCTGACTGGTGAAGCTAGCAGGGGAAACCCTGCTCTTTGAGGTAATGAACAGGATCTCAGATAGTATAAGTAATTAAAAAACTTAATTATGTTTTTTCCCGAAATGAGGACGAGGGAAATGCCACTGGCTTTCATGTTCGGAGTCAAAGCGATTGGCATGTTTTTGAAGAGGGCATGGAATGCTCTTTTCCGAGCAGATCAGCCTTCGCGCTATGGCTCCCCACTCACCCCTCGCTTGAGAGTACGACCAGGCAGATTTGCCTGCGCTGCCACCGAATGCTTTGCACCAAGCAATTTCAGTCCTCCAAACACCTCTGATGAGGCGCTCTTTGCTCCCACCTACCCTTGACTTGTAGCATGTTGTGTAACCTGGCAGTAGATCCATGATATGACCTCATTCTCTTGGGATGCTTAAGGGCAGGATATTTGATCTCCCTTTGAGGGATTTTTCTGGATGATCCTCAGTTCAGAAGCCCAGTATTTCAGTCCTAGAATGATATAACCCATTGCACAAAGAGAGAGGCCTAAGGCTGCCATCGAGGGCAAGTCCACTGCTGAGCTGCTTGTAGCCACGCCACGGTGCCTGGCAGGTGTGTGCTAAAGGGGTTAGCATCTTCGTCACAATCATCAGCTTGCCTTCTTCTCATTGTTCTTCTCTTCCGTATCTTTTTCCAACCCAAGCTGGCAAACACAGCTCCATCTTCTCCTTACAACATCCACCCTGTGAGGTAGGTTGGGCTGCGAGTCTGGGACTGGCCCACGTTACCCACTGAGCTTCATGGCCGGATCTCCTGGGTCCCCAGTCCAGCACTTTAACTAACACACCAGACTTGCATTCTCCTTAAGAGACATCCATATTCAGGATGAGATCGCAGTGCCCTATCCTTTCCCACCATGCTCTGTCATTACGCCTTCCAACAACCAATTCAGTGCTCCTGTCCCAACAGAAAGGGAGTTGAAACAGGACTGCCAAGTGAGCAGAGGGAGATCTTGGCATTCTGGTGGGGATCCCAACATGTACAGTATGTTATAAATGCCGAAATCGGGCTGTGCCCCAAGCAGCCCCCTGGGGATGGAGCCTGCCGAGTGGGCATCAGAAGCAGGGCTGATGTCAGAAGGGAGGGCTACTTGCTGGGGGCAGCAGAGGGGCAATGGCAGTGGCCCCATGCAGCTGCCCCTCCATCTCTCCGCTGCCATTTGGTTGCTCCTCTGTCCCTTGCTCTGCTGCAGAGAATAGCAAAAAAGAGCAGCAGTAGATGCTATGCCTGCTTGTTCCCAGGAGGCCTGCCTGTCAAGCAGGAACTGTGAGAGCCAGTGTGGTGTAGTGGTTAAGAGCACGGGACTGGGACTCAGAGGATCTGGGTTCCCGCTCAGCCATGGAGCCAACTGGGTGACTTTGGGCCGGTCACAGACTCTCAGCCCAACCTACCTCACAGGGTTCTTGTTGTGGGGATAAGATGGAGGAGGAGATGTAAGCTGCCTCAAGCCCTTTGTAGGAAAAAGGCAGGATATAAATCAATCAATCAATCAATCAATCAATCAAATAAATAGCAACTGTGAGAAAGAGGGGGAGAGAAATAGCGACTATATTGGTGGCCAAGGAGACTCACCAAAGGAAGGGGCCTGTGCGGGCGATTTGGGAGTCCTGGTGCCGGCACTGAATGTTGAGTGCCCATTGGACAAGAAAATGGAATCCTGAGGAGACCAAACTGGTTGGGCCAAGCTCCTAGTGGCTTCTGGGATGCCAGGAGAAGGCGTGCAATGCCGGTCAGAAGCACCTGTGCTCAGGTGTGAGGATATACGGAAGTATTTTATTCCCTGATGGCAAAGGTCAGCAGAATGTTTAATAATTGAGCATAATACAAGAAGGAACTCACATAGGATAAATAAAGCTTTACAGCTTAGCATGACATAATTCTGGTATTTCAATCGTCCTCCTTAATATATTTAGCCATGTGTATATCCTACGGTTTAGATACAAGAAACAGACCTCAGGTGTTGTGGGTCAACTTCCTTGTTGTGGTATGAGTAGGGGTTCCTACAGCCCAAAGTCCACCAGCAGGACTCAGATACAAAATGGCGGCTCAGCAGGTGGAGCAAATTACATTTTGGATCCCAGGAACCATCACTGCTTATACAAATAGAAATCCACATCTGACTGGCTCTGGACTGGGGATTCTAACAGTCTATTTTTTGTCTGTAATACGGCAACAGTTACACCATTGGGAGCTAGAGTGCTGGAATGATGTATAGCAAATTGTCCAAAGATCCACAAGAAGATCACCATTCAACTTCTGCCCATTTATCCTGGGGTCAAATCAGTCCTGCCCCTTTAATTTTTCAGCATTTGATTCTGGGAAAAATGATGCTAACATTTAGTGCAACTATATTGAATTAGGGAGTTGATGGTGGCTTATTGTCCATATATAAAGACACTAGTATTGCTCAGTCACCCCAAAACAGAGTCTGTCTTCTTCATAGGCATGGCAATGGTATTGGATATAGCCATGTTGTACTTTGTGAGGTAAATATTTCCTCAGAAACAGAGTGGAAGCGTCCTTATCCTTGGCATAGTGGTGTTGCATATGTGTGTTCTGGCAAGGTTCCCAGGCACCCACGAGAAGCTGACCATTTTGGCGGGACTGACAGCTCAGATTCTGAGAATGAGATGTATGAGGGGGAGTTGGCCGATCCTGGCAGGACTGACAGCCCCAGCTCTGATAGCAAGACGGTTGTTGAAACGGACTCAGCTCCAGGTGCAGCCAAAGTGAGCCCGTTCCCACAGTGCTCCTCTTCCCAGGGACAGGGGCAGAAGGGTTCATAAGCAAAGCTTTGGATGAAGAAGGCCAGAGAGGGTTTACCACTCCACTTTGTGTATGCTCAGAGGCTTGTAAGGGAAAGAAAGACATCTGGCGAGAAATGCTGGTGAGTCTGTTACTGCTGAGTTTGAGAGGGAGAACTCTGCTCAGATAGGTGGAGAGTGCCCTAGTAGAAAAAGATGGTGGTGAATATCCATGTACTGAGATCATGGTCAGACTACAGGAAGGTACATTATTCTGCATGCTTCAACTTTGGATCCAGAATGTGTTGAACTGAAAACAGTGAGCAATTTTGAAGAATACCACTGTGAAGACAGCTTTAATTTATAAAATGTCAGACTTTTTACTGACACTCCCACATGAATTGTATATGACACACCTACAGAACACAAATAAAAAGGTTATTTTTCATTTAATCAGATGTGTGGGGAGGTTGTGTTTAAAATAACAATTCTTGTCTTCAGCTGAAAGCTGGTTCACACACGTCCATGCTTATTTTCTGATGAGCAGGTGATAATTTTAATGTGTGGATGACACATCAGGGACTTTTATTATCAGCACAGACAAAATGCTCTCCAGTCTACACATGAAGCAGAACAAGGTGGTCAGAATCTAGGAAGTTAAAATAGATGATACTTTGTACGAATGAAGTTGAGAAACATGTATTCCATACTTGAAGAAGCAGTGTTGCTTAGTGGTTAGACTGTAGGATGGACTCAGGAGATCTGGTTTCTAGTCCCTCTGTGGAAGCTCATGGAGTGAATTTGGCCCTCATTCTTAGCTACTTCGTAGGCTTGTTGTGGAGATAGCTTAGAGAGAAAGAGGATTAAGTAAGCTGCTTTGGGTTCCTTGCCTTCTCCCTCCAAAAAGAAAAAAAGTGGTACAATAAAAAAAAAACCTCTTCCCTATCAAAAAGAGACCCCAGTACATTAAGGAAAAAAATTCCATCTTAGCTTGCTGCACAATTTCTCCCCTTGTAGCACTGTATTATTCTTTATTCATTTGCAGTATGTATCCAGTACTCTTGATCCAAAAACGTTCCCAGGGTGGCTTGTAAAGATAAAAAATTGGAAAAGCTCTGCTGGATCAGCTCAAGGCCCGTCTGTCCACTCAGCAGCCCACCAGTGGCCAGTGGGAAATGGACAAACAGGACATGGGTGCAGTAGCACCCTCTACACCATGTTCCCCAGCCACAGGTGTAACTTTGGCAGCTGGACAGTTCCTGCCCCCAAGCTACCAGTCTAAACTTAAGGCATGACCTTGACTGAATCTGGGCTTGAAGAGGGAGAGCAGGCAACCTGAATTTTTGTGGGACAGCCTGGGATCCCCCATCCCCATTGACAAAGACCCTCTGAAGCATCGCTGGAACTGGAGAGCATCCATGGAGCAGAAGCATGGTGAGGGCCATCACGACCTCCACACGCAGTGCCCATATGGGGAAGGTCCCAAGGAGCCTCCATGGCAGAAGGGCTGGAGGCAGAGTAGAAAAGACACTGAAGAAAGGTGCAAAGGAAGCCATCTTTGCTTGTGAGAATAAACGTTTAGACAAAGGGCTCTTCCCTTCATTACAGATCGTGGGTGTGTAGCCATGCAACTCGCTTTTGCTTGGTCCAGTATCCACCCATCCATCCAATTTCTATAGCACCCAACTACCGAAGCTCTCTTGGTGGTTTGCAGCAACATATAAAAAACAGTATAAAAGTCAAACCACGTTGAACTTTATGAAAAAAGTTTACCATACGAAATTGAACACCAGAGTTAACACACATATAAAACACTACAATCACTTAAAGCAAATCTAAGACATGTTTAGGCAGTGAAAAAGTCCCAGTAAATGGATTAAATTCCCTGTGGTAGAGGACAGTCTTAAACTAGCACCGAAAAGAAGTCAGGTCGGTGCCAGGCAGGCCTCAGTGAGGAGCTTGTTCCATAACTCGGGGGGCCAACACTGAAAAGGCCCTTTTCCTTGTTGCTTCCAACTCGGCTTCCCTCAGAAGAGGCAGCCCAGTTCTTGATCATAGTGCCCAGGTAGATAGCAGGTGGGAGAGGCGTTCCATCAGGTACTGTGGTTCTCTGCTTCTATGCAGAATCATCTATTGCAATGATCTTCCAAAAACAGCTGCTCCCTATTCTTGTTAAGTACTCTAACACTTACAAGAGAGGTGGGGAGCAGCAGGCCAAGGGGCTCAAATCCAGCCTTTCCAGGGCTTTCCGGATAGGCCCATTTCCTTTCTCCTTGGCCACCATTGTCTCCGTGCCTTTTATGAAGTTTTTTCTCCACTTTAAAAGGTTGAAATGATTCTCTAAGTCTTTACTACTGGCAGGAAGAGCTTTAAGCTGGAATAGGCTAACCCATCATGTCTGCAGCCTTCAGATCCTTCCCCAAACCCTGCAATACAGGGTTGCATTTCATTTCTGATCTGTTGCTGTAACTACAGTTTTTCCTTGCAATGTTTATCAAATATTTATGTTTTGAATTATGCTGCCTGCCACCTTGGGCAGGCAGCATATTTTAGTCAAATAAATGCTGCTCTAGCTTATATAATTATTGTAAATGTTACCGACCTAATACACAAGAGCTCTGCACACTGAAAGAGCACTGCAGAGTGCTTTTTATAGAGAAAGTTCCAGATTCAGTCCTTGACTTTTCACATCAAAGCTGAAATCCTAGACACACTTGCCAGGGAGCTCATTTCTGAGTAGGTAGCTGCAGGATTGAACCGTGAGAGTTTCAAGTATCTGAAATGGGGAAACCCTCCCTAGAATAACCCTGCATATTTTAGTGATGCCACAGGCAACAATGCCTCATGACCCAAACCGTTCTGGATCTCCTAAAGTCATAAGATTCATCAGTATATTAAAATATTATCCAAATGTCTGGCAGGTATTGTCACGTATGTACAAATATGACCACCTCTCTTATCCCACATCCTATATACATACATGAAATAGATGCTGTGCTTATGCAAATATTTCTCACTCTCTTGCGTATAAAAGGAGATGGAAGGCGATTGTGCATACGCAAGGACGGGCGCTGCAGAAATTCAACACCCTGCTCCTTTTTCCTGCCGTGACAATGCAGTGTTTGGCAGCCATGCTTTTCATGATGGTAACTGTCAATATGGTTGTAAAGCAAATAAAGGGAGCCATGTGATGCCATGAGGGAACACTGCAGAAGGCTCACTTCTAGTCTGATCCATTCCTGCATGCACTGAGGTTGAGAAGGAACCGTTCTTCACTGGAAAATCACATCTTTGCATGCAGATGGTTCCAGTTTCCATTTCTGGCAGCTCTGGTTAGAAGGAATGAGGCTGAGAAGGACCCCTGCCTGAGACGAGGGTCACTGCCAGTCAAAGTAGACAAAACTCAGAAAAAAGGGAAAATAATCTAGTCTGGGATGAATTGCTTTCCATGTTCCAAATGATTACATTGGATTTATAACCCACCTTTTTTCTTCTTGTGAGGCACTCTGGGAAACTTAGATAGTTGCATTTTCTCCTCACATCAACGACTCCGTGAGGTAGGTTGGGCTGAGACTGAGTGACTGGCCCAGAGTCACCCTGTGAGTTCATAGCCAAGGGGGGGACTGGAAACTGTCTTCCCGGTTCCCCAGTCCAACACCCGAAGTGATACCACGCTGACTGACACTGCAACCCTACGCATGTTGACTCGGAAGAAACCCTAACACAATCCGCCTTACCTTAATTCCAAACAGATGTGCATTAAAATATTTTTTCATTAGCTCTTTTACAAGCCACAAACCACCACCCAACATTATCCAAAATAATGTATCAATTAAATGACACCAAGGGCCATTGCGTAAGGCCAAAAATATCTGCTAACCTTTCATTTCAGAATGAATAATCAAACCTTCAATGAGTCGACAGCCAAGGCAGTCTATGGAGAGACATCACCAAGAAAGAAGACAGAAGAGGACACCAGTTCATATAAAATTGCATATGCTAATATATGCATAGAGATGCAAATTTAGAAATTGTTATTATCATTTAACAGAAGTACAGTTCATCTTGCTAAGACTTGTCCTGATGGCAACTTGGAAGCTCCTGGTCCGGCATTCTGATGGTCTGTCATCTTCCAAGTGAAATCGATCTACTGAGCTAGGGAATCATTTTCAGCTAAATGGCAGTTCTTCAAAGGGAGGATTGTCCCTTGTAAAAGAAGACACACATCCACATATCAGCAAACCAAACAAGTCAGCTGGTATCAATAAAGTGAGATGATAAAATGATCTATGAAGGAATCCATACAGTCTACCAATAAAATAGGAGAACAGCTCCATGTGCGGTAGGAAAAAATGCTCCTCCCCACAGGATCCCGTCTCCTAAGCCCTGAGCCGGACAGCAGGCCTCACCCTCGTGGCCAGTCAGCTCCCCCAAGGTATTCCTTCCCTGGAATTGATTAGCGAAGTGCTGGAAACTAGTTGTGAGGGGCTGGAGCCTTCTCTCAAGGCGTTGATAGCCCATGGCACTTTTTAACAGATTAAATACGGGGCAGTGGTGACAGATGATCAGCAGTGCAGCAGACCCTAAACCCAGCAAAGTCACATTTATTGCGCTATCAACCCATTTCATTAATATTCAATCGCAGAATCATAGAATCGTAGCCCACCGAGTGCAACTTCCTGCTCCACTGCAATTTAAAGCATCCCAGGTGGCTGTCCAACTGCTTCTTGAATGTCTCCAGGCTGGGACAGCCCATAACCTCCTTAGATAATTGGTTCCATTGCTGTACTGCTCTAATGGTCAGGAATTTTTCCCCTGATATCTAGATGGAATCTGGCTTCCTGTAACTTGAGCCAGTTATTCGGTGTCCGGCACTCTGGGATGCCTGAGAAGAGATCTTGGCCTTCCTCTGTGTGGCTGCCTTTCAAGTATTTGAAAAGTGCTATCCTATCTCCCCTCAATCTTCTTTTCTCAAGGCTAAACATGCCCAGCTTTTTCAACCTCTCCTAGGGGTTTGTTTCCATTCCCCAGATAATCCTTGTTGCCCTTCTCTGAACAAGTTTGGCTTCTTCCTTCGTGAATGTGTTCCAGTTTCTCTGCATCCTTCTTGAAGTGTGTTTCAGTTTGTCTACATCTCTTGGAGTGTGCTCCAGTTTGTCTGCATCCTTCTTGAAGTGTGTTCCACTTTGTTTGCATCCTTCTTGGAGTGTGTTCCACTTTGTTTGCATCCTTCTTGGAGTGTGCTCCAGTTTGTCTGCATCTTTCTTGAATTTGTTCCAGTTTCTCTGCATCCTCCTTGAAGTGTGCTCCAGTTTGTCTGCATCTTTCTTGAAGTGTGGTGCCCAGAACTGGCCTGTAACTAGTGCCAAATAGAGAGGAAGTGGGACCTCACATGATTTGGAAGCTATACTTCTAGCAATGCAGGCCAGTATAGCCTTAGCTTTTTTTTGTAGCCACATCACATTGTGATTCATCCTCAACCTGTGATCTACAACAGTTCCAAGATCCTTCTTATTTGTAGTATTGTTGAGCCAAGAATCTCCCACCTTATAACATTACATTTGGTTCCCTTGGGTGTGGAACTTGGCATTTGTCCCTACTGAATTTCATTCTGTTGCTTTCATAGATATGAAAATTGTAATGTGGTATTATGACATAGATATTAAAAATAACTGCAACTTTGAGTGATTGATTGCAACCAATTATTAGAATGTTTGTTTGACCAAACTAGGTAAGATTTATTAGACATGGACCCAATTTGTTGTATATGTAATTGCCTGTTTTAGAAGAGTTTAAAACTATGCTGTCATTGCTTCTTTGGATGCTGAAAAAGCTTTGACAAAATCCACTGGGAATTCATTTCTGCTACACCAAGTAATTTCAGCTTTCCTGATGAATTTTTGAAACGTGTTACTTTTTATATTCCACTCCTACAACTAGAGTTATGATTAACAGTCTTTTTAAAACTTTCTTTGATACTTGGGAGAAATAGACAGGGATGTCTGCTTTCTCCATTGAGATTGGGTTTATTATTGAAATACCTGGCATATACCATTAGATAGAATGGCTTTGTGTCCAACCATTAATCTAAAATTATTCTATATGCTGATAGTCTCTTACTATTTATTTTGCAACTCCAGGCAGTCACTACAGCTTTGATGCAGTTAAGTAATTCTTCTGATTGTTCAATTAACTGATCAAAGTCTGAATAGATGCTGTTTAGAGACAATGTATCACACAGTACATTAGCTAGATGGCAATTTTGTTGATAGCTAGATTCCATTACTTATTTGAGTATACTTATCCTCTGAAATTTAGCTCTAATGGTTAAGCTAAACCTGAACAAAAAGGCTAATGAGACTGCATGGGATATGGACAGATGACCATTGCTCAAGTTGAGTTTGTGGAAGAAGGTTAAAACACTTAAACTGAATATTATACCTTGATTGAATAAAGAACATGCAGTATTCCTCAATCTACACCTGGAAAATAGTTGTGAAAACATTAATTCTCTGTTGCGTACATTTTTGGGGGAGTGGTTCTTCACTGCTGTGACTATCCTAGAAAAGCTTTAGCAGATCTCACTGTATGTCACCAGCCCTATCTGTTGACTTCTAGTCAATGTTGGTGTTCCCCACTTAGATGAGACATTTCAGCTTGGTGAATTCTGGAATCTTCTTGCCTAAATCCTCTTCCACCTGGATGGCAGGCTCCTGCAATATCAAGCTAGCTAGGGTTCCTTCCACAGTTTGTTGCCAGAGACGTGTTGTGGATACTACTAAGTTACCTTTATGGTGAAATCCAGCCTTAAAAATTGGTAAGAAAATGTTTTTATCGTGGACTTGGATAGGTGAATTGAATTTTCCTTTGGATCAATTACTGGGGGTTGAGTATGAGTTTCTGCTTTTTATAGATTTGGCCAAATAACAGTATTTTCAATGGCAACATTTCCGATAACCTGGGTTTGGTCCTACCACAGTTTTTACAGCTTCGCTGCTATTGTCAACACTTTTTGAGACTGAGCAGTTATATTGACCCATTATCAGTCTTTACAAATATTTATTATCAGTGAATAAGTATGATACTTATTGGATAGGGAATTGGATTGTCCTAATTTGGTCTAATCAAGGGATCATCTCTTTAGTGCCTGGAGCCTCAATGGAGCTCAGGTTATGTCAGCAAAATTCTTGTTTCACATTTACTGGATGCCCCGACATCTCTTTAGTTAGGGTTCATCTAAGTTGGCTAATGGCTAGAAATGTAATACTGCTAATGCTCCTTTAATCATATGTTTTGAAAATGTCCAGTAGTCATTCCTTTTGGGAAAGAGGTTATAATATGGACAAAGCTGGCACTGGAGCACTCATTAACACGTACTGATGCATGGTGTTCTTTTAAATTACTTATCTGCTTGCATGGTCAACATAAATTGATTTTCTGGAAGTTAAATGACTAATATTGCAACATTCAAAAAAACCCAAATGCTCACCTCCTATAATGCAAGGGAGAGTGTTATCACAGTTGGCATTTGGTCTACCTTTGCTGAAGTTTATCTACAACTGATAAATTAAAATCTATGCAGTGATACACCCCCCACCCCAGACTACACAAATTTAAACACACACACAGACACACCCTTCCTGCCTGCCTGCCTGCCTGCCTGCCTTTATTAGACTGTGCTTACAGCCCAGGTAGGGCTCTCTGAATGGTGTACATTTCCACTAAAACTAGAAGTAAAATAAACTACTCTATAAAATAATGCAACACTACAATTTTTGAAACGTATACTTAACTTTTTTTAAAAGGTTGTTTATACTGGTTTTCTGGCTAAGTTTCTGTTCTCTGCCCACCCACAAATCTTTTTCCTCACTGCTGTGAATGGAGTTTTTGATTTGTTGATTTGTTTTAAGAAAAGAACAAAAAACTCCTGGGTATCTCAATTTGCCTGCAAAATGGCTAAGGTTGTTTGGTAGGGGGAATTCATGAATTTGATTAGACACAATTCATTTGAGTACATTTTTGCAAAGTAAGAGCAAACATTTCCAAAGATCTAAAAATTAATATACACTTTATTTTTGGGAGAATGTGCCAACATGCCATTAACATAAAAAGATTCCTGTTTATGAAGACTTTTGGAAACATAATTAATTGTCTTGTGATTCAACAACTGCTGCAAGCAATGAAAGTTTAATTAAATTTTGGTTTAATTGTGTACTTTACAGTTGGAAATGAAAAACCTGCAAGTTTCTCAGAACCCTGAATGCTTTGTGTCTTAACACAGAAAATAATTATCAAGTAATGCGCAAAAGATGAAATATGGAAAGATAGAAATGTTTTTCTATACCCCCATTCAACTGTGCTTAATTAAAAACATGCAAAGCTGATTAACATATTCTGATGAAGCAAAAACTCCCTTCGCATCAGCACATGCCACTGAGAAAGTAAATGCATGCTCCTACATGCGAGTAGAACAGAAAATGCATTTATTCATATTTTATGGTGTGAGCCAAAGTTGATAGGAATAAATTATGTGCACTCATTAGCAATGTAACTGATTTTAGAGCAGCCCATAATTAAGTGGGAAATACCAGATGTAAAGGTATTTATTTTCTTTGATTTTTTTTTCTTTTTTGGCAAATGTACCTTTTTCTTTCTACATATGCTAGCTAGCCTTCGGCGAATGGGGCGGCATAAAAATGCTTTAATAAAATAAATAAATAAATAAATAAATAAATAAATAATGCTAATAGTAGATATTTGCTGAGTCTCCATTACATTCATGATGGTCTCATTCCAATAAAAGTGAAGTCCTGGATTTGAGAGTTCAAAGATAAGGAGATCCTTTTCATCCTCCCTCCAAAGCCCCCAGTAGTCCCCAGGCCAGGGGGCCTTAAGCAGACGAGGGGGTAGGCTCATTTATTTATTTAATTATTTGATCTATATGCCACTCTTCCCCTTAAGAACTCAGAGTGGCTTCCCTCTTTCTCCTGCTGCCGCTCTCAGTCTTATCCCCACAACAGCAACCCTAAGTCTGTGCCGGGCCCAAAGTCACCCACTTAGCTCTGTGGCCAAGCGGGGACCCGAACCAAGGCCGCCCGAGACCCAGTCCTCTGCTCTGAACCGCTGCACCACACTGGCTCATGGAGAAACCCAAGTCAGCCTGGGCTGGACTAAGCCTGTGGGCTAAGAGTTGCCCACCTGAAGCATAACGGAGGTGGGGAGGATTGTGTGCCTAGTGGGCATTCCCAAACCCAACCATGGATAAGACATAGGAAAGGAGAGAGTGGAAGAGGCTATACAGTGGGAAAATGTCACTGTATCTTACATTAAGAAAAAATAAGGATGTATGATGTACATGTCAGTCCGTTCCTACTCAAGATTTACCTGGTTCATGACTTCCAGACCAAAAACAGATTTGGACACAATCTGAATCTTGGGAGGAAGTCAAATCTGTGCTGAATCACTTTGGATTCCTACATTTTGTCCTATTTTGACTTAAGTACAGTGCTACTTTCTTGTACGATGCCTCTTTGAGGATAGCCTTCCCTTTCTCCCCTTAATCCGGAACCAGTGCCAGTAGGTATTATTGGGTGATCCTGACTTTAATATTATGAGGAGAGGCAGAATCTAATCTATCTGCCGAATCCATAATGTTATAATCTGCTCTCTTATTTCTCTGCCATCTTAGTGGTCTTTCTTTTCCTTATCCCAAGTGGAAAAAAATCATCAGTACATTTACTCTTAAAAAAGTTCAACTCTACTGTATCTTTTCCAACTCAGGTTTGGTCTGCTACCTAAAGCAAAGAAGCAAAAATTTGTGTGCATGTGTGATGCAAGACTAGCCAGTTTTGTGGCTTCCAGTTTCTATGCGCCAAACTATTTCACAAACATAAGCAGATTACTGATCAAATTCAGTCTATTCTCCAGGTACTAACTGTGAATAGGCAACTTGAAGGCCCTTGCAGTCCCCTTTGTATGGTCCTTTATCTCCATGCTGGATTTGAACAAGACAAATAGAGTATACTTTCCACAGAGGACTATGGGAATGGCCCATTTTGGGACAGAAGAGGACTGTTTGACATGCATCAGGGAGGAGAACATTGTATAACAGGTACGAAAAGTAAAGGTCCAGGCCATACCAGGTACCTTCCAGGGCTCTGCTTCTTCAGACCCATCAACCACCAGGTGCCCAGCATGAACCAAGTATGTGCCGGATAATGTGCCCCGGAATCCTTTCGAGATTCCAAGTGGGTCTGCAGGGTTTTTCCACAAATGAGGGTTCTTTTGAGACACTGCAAGGCACAGAAGAAACCGCCTTTCTTACAAATACACAAATGCTGCTTGGGATTCGTGGACATTGGTGTAATCCAGAAGGTCTGAGCTAGCTGGTGATTGCGAAGCAAGGCAGAGCAGACATACACACCTGCAAGGTGATGGGAAGGCCCTTTCGCTTGGTCGTGTGCTGCTGGCAAGCCAGGCAAGTAAGATAAGCACATTTAAGGACGGCAGCCTTGGGCATGGTTATACAAGGCCAGTCATTTAGCATAAGTAAGGCAGGGTATGCCTTCTTTGCTCCTGCTACAAAATTTGCCACCCACACCAGGAAGTCCCAGTAGGACAGAAGTGGAAAAGAGAAGGTCACTGATGGTTTAGCTGCAATGTGCTTCCCCAAAGTATAACTTTTCCAATGCTTTGTACTAGAGACCCCATCAGCTCCAGCTAGCTTGGCCAACGATCTGGGATAATGGTAGCTGTAAACCAAATCATCTGGAGATTTCTGAGTTGGGGAGGACTGATCTACAGCTTCAAAGGTACTCAAGGCATGTCCAGGAGGCAGAGAAGTGCAACTATTTTATTTAAACGTCATTTTAATTGTTAACAATATTTGCTTATTTATCTGGCCAGGGTGACTTCTTTTATATTTTATATTGTTAATTTTAATTTTATATTGTTATTTTTGTATTTTATTATATTTTATTGTGTTGTAAGCCGCTCCGAGGCTTCGGCAAGGGGCGGCATAGAAATGTTCTAATAAATAAATAAACAAACAAACTAAAAGTAGTAAAATGGTGGACTGGGTGTTGGGGATGGAGCAGCTCTGTGGGAATAGCTCTGTTGTGTCGTACATGTCAAATAAAGGAAGAACATAAGAAGAGCCCCTCTGGCCTAGACTGTCTAGTCCATCTAGTCCAGCACCATGTCCACACAGTGGCCGAAGAACTGCCCACCGGGGTCTCACGGGCAAGGCATGAGTCCAGCTGGAGTACTGTATGGGACATCCAGGCATCCGAAATAGCAGCCGTCAGTGGCCTTTTCCTTCACAAGCTTGTCCAACCCTCTTGCAAAGCCCTCCAAATTGGTGCCCAGCACTTTACCTTGTAGAAGAGGATTCCTCAGCTGAATAGTTTCTCAGAAGATTTGTCAAGAAACCTGGCAAGGAAATGAAAAGGCCCTGTGAACTTTGGAGAAAACGGAAGGTTAAGGGTTGATCCCAGCAGTGGAAGAAGTTTTGGCAGGGAATTGACAAGCAGGTTTAACAAACAGTGCTCGATTATGACGTGGGATTTAAAATGCGGTTGCTCTAAATGGTTTTTGTTGGGGTGGTGAACTTAATGCAATGGCACCGGGAGGCTTGGCAGAAAAGGCTAGGAATGGACAGATCTGTCCGCTTTGCTCCCTTCTTAAGAAATGCTCTTTCTGCCCTGCGTATAAAGACAGGTACATTTTGTCTGGTTCATACCATGCAATAAATGGAATGAGAGTCTTAGTTGTTTGTACCGATTCAATTCAAAGATACTCTAAAGCTGCCTGGCAGGTTGCCATGAAAAATGAAGAGCCTGACAGAAAAGCAGAGGTGGCAACCAGGAGCCACACCCAATTTGGCACCACTTATGTGGCTGGATAGGCAGGGATTTGAAGGCACTCTTTCAGGAGCGAAGTACTCAGTTCTCTGCTTCAGCGACCAACCGCCTATTTTGCTCTCACCAACTTGCATTTTGTTTAAATTCCAAATTCTTTCCATCTACCTCATTTAAGAAATTTGCTGCTTTGGGTAAGGTGTTATCAAAAAACAAACCAAGCAGAATTCTGACCATTCCTAACAAGGTCAGTAGCATGGTTGGATACGATAACAGCCGTATCTGTGCCAGAACAGCTCACCTCAAACCCTGATCCCATGCTATTATGCATAAATGAGAGATGTCTTAGAGAAAGATACTAAATTTACAGTTGCTTCAGTTGTTTGAGGGACAGACAGGCCCTTCCTTGTACCATGTTGCATCCTTAACACTTCACTCCCACAAATTGGTTCTGTCTCTCACTCCAGGTTGTCCTAGCTTTGTACCCTTTCTGTTTATTAAGCCTGTTCTTTGATCCACCTTAGCTGTGGCCTGCAGTCTCCCTCGGTCAATCCATCCCAGAGCTTGTCTGCGGGTGGCCTTCCAGATGCTTCTGGCCTACAACACTGGCCGGGGCTGATGAGAGATAGAGGCCAACACTTCTTGCGGGCCACAAATTGTGCATCCCTCGCCCAGTCTATCTAGCTTGGCCACTGGGCCTCCCCATGTTCACTAGGTCCCTGCCAGCCTCCACTCGGCTCTCCTGAGCCTGGCACTCACCATTTCTTTGGATATCCTGATTCACAGAGCATTGCTCAGAAGTTCAGTGGGGCAGGTCAGTAGGCGCGCAGGCTCATTTCCCTCCTCTGCAGCCAGGAACATACTAGGGATGAAGTGTGGCATTCACCAACGTCTCACTTTCCAGATGGGTTGGACTACATCTCCCAGCATGTTGGCTGGGGATGCTGGGAGCTGCAGTTCAACATATCTGAAGGGCGCCAGGTTGGGGAAGGTGGCATTAAAGGGTGGTGACTGGCTTGGTGCAAAGGTTTTCACTCATGGCGTGCACTGCCGTCTTGCACAACCCACATGGAACGGAGCCAAGGCAGGGGAGGACATGTCGGCTTCCCCATTCCAATGGGGAGGGCCAGTGGCAGCAGAAGCAGCAATGCTGTCATATTTGCCTTTGATCTTCACCCTCTGCTCAAGAGCTTTGCATTACATCAAAGTTTCTAGGCAAGGATGATGTGACTTCAAAGGAGACGACAGTCTTTCGCATGTAACGAATAACAATTGGAGAGCAGAATCTGAGAAGCGATGAATGGACTAAGACAGCCCTGGGAAAACTAATAAGCAAGAGGGAGGGTGAGTGGGGAGTGCATCGTGCAGAAAAACTTTGTCAAATGCTATACAGCAGCACCTTTGGTTCTATTGCCTGCAGTGGGCCAGAAGACCTCTTGATCAGAGCTGGTATCGCGGCATCTGGGTGGTTGGGCAGCCACAGAAGGCCCACACCCTAGCAAGGACCCGCTGGCAGCAGCACCCTGGAGTTGCTTCTCCCTCTCTCCCTTGCTTGTTGAACCCGCCTCCTCTTGGCCCTGCTTGCTCGCCTGTCTCTCATTCTGGCCCAGGCAATAGGAGTGGTGCCAAAGGATGCAGCTGATGCCAGGCCAACTTGCTCCTGCCCCTCTGCCAGCCAAGCAAGCCAGCAGGTGGTAGCAGCCAAAAAAAGACGAGGACCAAGAGCAGCTGGAGAGAAGGTGGCCTCACCTAGCAAGGAAGCCCCCGGAGGGTGTCTTGCCCAAGGAGCCATCCTAACCTGGAGCTGGCATTGCTTGTGATGTTAGTGGATCCTGGCCATCGCAAGACTCAGATGGAACTGACAGCAAAGCTAGTGGGGAGGACTCGTTCCCAACAGCTCCCATACTGATCAGGGTCATAACTGAACTCCCAAGAGAGAAAACAGCAAGAAGGTTTATCATGCAAGTCATGTTTACCCTCTAAGCCACTTCATACGTCATCTGTAAGTGGGTGGTGGCTTGAAGCTGTTGAGCACGCATGTGGATGTCCTGCATCTTTGGAAGGTCATCCGTGTCAGTTGGACTGGAAACCCTGGGTGCATGGAGCACCGTGGTCCAAATGACACCAATATGGTGAGCACTACTCTAAGACCTCATCCCAACTTGGCCCTGGCCCAGCCTTTGAGGTCAGGAGATGTCAAGCAGGCAGGATGGGTTTATGGTGCATGCCTCCAAGAGGTATTGGGTTCAAAGCAAAAACTGCCCAGGTAAGTTAGCCTGGATCTGAGAGCCAATGCCTCACTTTCTGATCATGTCCTGAAGCCAACACGATTGATCACGTTGGAAGAGTCATCACTGTTTACATAACAAGACATCAATCAAAGAGGAACTTCACGGAGCCACCTGTGCTGGAAGCATCACCAGGGGACATTCCGTCGCAGCAAGAGCATCACATGGACCCGTAACATCAATGGCCCATGTCATCCTTCAGTCTGAGGGCGCCATGTGAGAGAAGCTCTTGCTGCCGGCATTCCAGCAGTGGGTGAGCCCAAAGCAAAACTAGCAAGACCCATGGGTAACAGGGAAGGACTAAAATACAAAATACTAGCAGTGTTTAATTTAAAACTCTTATCATTTATTTTTTCCCATTCTTATACTGCCCAATAGCCGAAGCTCGCTGGCTGGTTAGCAAATGTTAAAATGGAAAAAAGGGAAAAGACACACATACACAAATTAATTTCCAAGAACAAAACCATAATATCCATCACAGCTGCTATTATTCAGTGTGGAAGCACAGCAGTGGTTTTGAATAAAACGGAATAAATAAAACAAAGTTGAAAAGTTAAACTGTTAAAATGTTGGGAAAATAAACAGGTCTTCACCTGGTGCCAAGAAGAATACAAAATAGGTGCCAGGCGTACCTCCTTCCACAGTTGAGGTGCCACAACCGAAAAGGTCCTCCTCTTGCTAGCCAGCCACCTCACTTCTTCTGGAAGAGGATCCTGGAGAAGGACCTCCCAGATGACCTCAGAGTCTGAGTAGGTATCTGCAGAAGGAGGTTATCCTTCAGATTATTGCCAGTGACTAATTCTTAAGGGGAGTACATGACCATCAGTGTGTTGATAACACACATTTCTCTATTTCTCCAGCAGGTGAGACTGTGTATGTGCTAAATCGGTGTCTGGCTGCAACGGTGAACTGAATGAGAGGTAGCAAAGAATGAGGACTCAGCCCAGCCCAGACTGAGGTCCTGTTGGTGGGTGGTTCCTTTGATTGGATGTGGGGAGCTCCACCTGTTCTAGAAGGGGTCACACTCCTCCTGAAGGAGCAGGCTTGTAGCTTACAGGTGCTCCTTTGTCAACTGAGGCTCAGGTGGCATCAGTGGCTCAGAGTGCCTTCGGGTGGTGGCCCAGCTGCATCCCTATCTGAACAGGGATAGCCTGGCTTCAGTAATCTTGAGATTAGATTACTGCAATGTACTCTACATGGGCCTGCCCTTGAAGATGGTTCCGAAGCTGCTGCCAAACACTGCAGCCAGAGTAATAACCGGGACCCACAGATCTGACCTTGTAGGACCAGTTCTGGCCCTCTTGCATTGGCTCCCTGAATGCTTCCAGTCCCAATTCAAGGTGCTAATTTTAACCTATAAAGCCTTAAATAGCTTAGGACCACAATACCTGTCAGAGAGCCTTCCCCAACCATGATCTACTTGGGCACTGCCCTCAGCCTCTGGGTCCTTCCCCCGAGGGTGGTATAGCAATGAAAAAAATAGTGGTGATGTCTGTCTGCTGGGCTGAATTCTTGATACCTCTGCGCCTGCATCGCATGCCCTTTTCACACTGTGCATGGGTCTTGTTTCTATCCCACCAAACCCCAAGTCCTGCTGTGGGATTGCACACTATAGTTGGAAGTAGCATCATGCGCCACTGGTCATTTCCTGGTTCCTCCACAGCTGTGGCTACCTCCACCACTCAGTCAGAGACACCGGCAATAGGGAACCACTCCAGTCACAGGCCTAGAAATGCCTCTGCACACACACGGCGTTACAGGTCTACCAAACCATGGCAAATGTCTTTTGGAATTCAGCCATCTCAAGATAATAAGGATAGATAAACTCAAGGAAATGGATTATAACAATTCATGACTTTTTCTTTTCTCTGCTTTGCGCTCGCTCGCTCTCTCTCTCTCTCTCTCTCTCTCTCTCTCTCTCTCTCTCTCTCTCTCTTTTTGTAGTTTGCTGAAGACCTAACAGACCAAAGGAAGTATTCTCATTATATTTATTATTCAAGATGAACCAACATCTGTTTCTAATTTGCACTGATTATTGACACATCTGGCTGCTTGGCCTCGGGAACTACAAGTTGCTGTTTGTGGCGTAATTTTCTGAATCAACTTTTCAGACCACCCGGAAAATAATACAGATGAGAAGGAGGTAATATTTGTAACAAGATTACCTTTTGGCATCGACTAACAATTGTGCTAATGGGGATTCTGTCATCTTGCGTTTTAATAAATTACAGAAATACGTTTCTTTGACACCTGTGGAGAAATGGAGGGCCTGTGGCCAAAGGGTTTATTATCTGACAAGGATGAATTGGAGTGGCCTGATAAAGACTTCAAGTCAATACTAGAAATCCAAGCGGTAGTTAAATATTTGGCTTAACAAGTCAAAGTCCCTTGCTTGATACAGAACCCAAGGTAGTTTGCTGAGTTAAAGAAACTCTTTAGATTTGATACAGCATATAAAACACTCATGAGTAATTTTTTTTTGTTGTGCAAAAATGAATTTTGCTAGGGTTGCGCTGTGTGAGGATCAAGCCAAAGCTATTCATGGTTCCTCGGGAATATTTTTGGAGGTGTCACAAAAGTTCCTTCTTCTGACCATCTTTGGATGAAACTTGCGAAAATATTTGCCCATTAATTCACATTGTCCCCTGCCCAGTCCATGCACACAGAACGTTTCCTTTCTCACTTTCTTCTGATATAGCTAGTTGCCCCTTTCTTAGAGTCCTATCTGAATGGTAAAGTTCAAACGGCAGGCACCCATCATGAAGTCCCTGCAGTCACACACCCAAGCAGAAGCCAAAGGTTTGATCCATTTCAAAGCCCTTTCAGGAGAAGCTCTTTTGTGAAGCAAATTAGGAGAGGTTCTTTTGTGAAGCAAAGGGTCTTAATTGCCCTTCCAAGGCCAGGCCACCCCAAGCTACCTGGGGCATCACAACAGGGGAAAATATAGAATTGTTGCTGGGAAAATGTTTTCCCAGAACTATGCTGACAGTTACAGGTAAATTCAGGAGGAACAAGGAATTCTGGTGAAGGACAGTCTCCTATGAAAAGTGTCAGCCCAGCTTTCCCGAGAGTCTTGGCTCCACTGAGAGGTGGGTCATACCTAACTTCTCGACCCAGCGATGGCGGTGAGGTGACACTGTGAGGAAAGTGGGAGGGGACAGATTACTAAGCAGCCAGAAATGGTACTGTTTCTATTTTAATAGAAATTAAAATAGGAGCTATCGATATAAGAGGTGCAATTTGAAGACAATAAAAGGATTATGGCAAGAATAGGGACAGTGGCTTTGTTCAGAAACCCCGCATAACAAGGCAGTCTGGGTTGCTCCTCGAAGAATCAAACTGCAGCATGGCTTAAAAGCAAGCTGTGTGCTGGCCACATCCCTTTGTTCACAAAATGCAGGCAGGATGAGTGCCCCAGATCCCACTGCAGGGAAGGCTTGCTTGGCTTGGCTTTTTGCATTGCGTTGCAGTGCTTTTTGCATTGTGTTGCCTTGCTTTGCTAAATAAGTCCCCGACTGTGATCATTTCCCACCAAAAGCTTGCCTCTGCATAGCTGCTCTTTCCCCACTCTGCAGAAATGCACACACTGAAAATCAAGGCAAATAGCAGCTTTTGGAGGACAACAGAAGGTAAACAACAACATGGGGATACTTTTTCAAATACCCCAACTCTGTCCTGTGCATTTCATGTAGATTAACCCAACCAACACAGCTGATTTTGTAAATGGAAAGGCAAGGCACCCGTAAACATGCCTAGTTGCAAGTCACTTGGCTCTTGATGTCAGCAGACAAGTCTGCCCAGCACAGCCATTCTCAGCCTTCCAGCAGACTCTGGCTCCCATCATTCCCAGCCAGGAGATGTATCCCAGCACATCCTGAATGGAGTCCTGCAGTGAGTAGGGGACTGGACCGAATGGGCTTATATTCTAGGACCCTTCAATGCTATGTACTGTTCTGTGGTTCTGTGTTCAGAGTCCCAAGCCAGCTCCTTGTGCCTTCTGAACCTAAAAGAGCCCAGCTCGAGACAACCCTTCACCTGCAAGTCTTTGCCCACCTCAGCTTCAAGAAAGTGGCCCATTTATGTATTTCCGTGAGTCCTGCTTTTCTTTCTGGAAATCCAAAGTGTAGGACCTTTTCACTCAGATGCTGGCAAGCTGGCAAGCGAAAAGCACCACTGTTTGAGAGCAGGCTGCTAGGGATTGCCACATTCCATCAGGAAAAATCTTTCATAGGTGCATGTTGGAGTTGGTGGGCCAGCCACTTCCCTGTCTTTCTGCCACTCTTGCCTTCTCCTCTCCTCCTTTTTCCCCTTGCCAAAAGTCTGCAGTGATTACCTGCAGAGGGTTCCTGAAATAAGACTAAGCTCCACATGCGCTCTGAGACCCATCGTCCCAGGCCTTGCTGCTTTGGCAATGAAATGTGCTTATCTTCCTGCAGAGCGGGGTGGATGGCTTTCCAAAATTATCCCAAAGCAAGTCTTTCTGAAGAAGTCCTTTTGATTTTCTGGGCTGATTGCTTACAAAGGCAAGATTAAAATACATGTTGAAATGCATGGTACTTGCCCCTTTCCAAGGAAAATATTATGCTATTAATATTGTGTCATCCTGTTTCTCACCTTGAGATGCTGGGATAATGTTAGCTTTGCTTTAAAATAAAAGCATGCCAGCTTGGACAGGCCGTGACTTATTGTTTCAATTCTGGTGGGGGTTGGTCTTGAATAATGCAACAGGGCAAATTTACACATACAATGAACAGAGAAATTTCTGGCTTTGTCATGTGGAATACAGATGACACTCCGTCATTAAACAGCTGTACTACATTGCAAGGAAATTATCCCCTGTGCAGACTGCAGAATAAACGTTCTGGCGCTCGAACACATCTTAAAGACATTTGCATTTTAAAATACAGATCTCTTCATTAAATTCCCACAGTATATAAAAATATCAGGATGGATTAGAAGGGGATACAGAACTTCATGGCAATGTTCTCAGAAACAAACCTTGTTGAGAACCAGATCGAATGTATTTTCTCATCAGCGGTCCTGGAAGGCGATAAAACAGAAATGAGAGAGCAGCAATAACAGCAGACAAAACAGTGTGGCTTAAGACCACGATCTGAAATATACACAAAGAGCTGGCATGCTACACTGGGTCATTGTGCCATGAAGGCCAGATCTGTCTACTCTGACCAGCAGAACCTCTTCAAGCTCTTCGGCAGAGATCTTTCCCAGTCCTGATATATCAGATTTATCATACTTGAGATGACAAGGCTCAAATTGAGGCTCTTCGACATGCAAAGTAAGCACTGAATAAAGGCTGATCCCCGACATCACCAGTTTTTGAGAAGATCTAGAGAAGAAGGACATAAACTTGAGATTTCCTTCTCCTCTTCTAGTGTTGCAGGCAGCCCATGCAAACACATCCAACTTTTTCATAAGCCATTAGCAGAATTTGGTGGCATAGTGGCACATGATCAGTTTTTTTTTTTTTTAAATGAGGACTAGAAACTTAGTTTGTAGAAAAAGAAAGGGTAAAATTTGCAGGGTTCAGCCTCTCTGCATCCTACCATCATGGCAAATGGTCAGGAATGTTGGGAAAAGAAGTGCAAAATGTCTGGAGATACACTTTCTGCCCATCCCTGGCCTAGGACTCAGTTGGAATCATTACACCATTTTTCTATGTACAATGTTCTCAGGACAGTGCACAACAAAGCAAGACCAAAAAACTCTTTTTTTAAACATCAGTATTCAGAACAAAAACAGCCTCTTCAGCCTCTAGGGGAAGATATTCTTAACCATCCCTGAAATGGAACAGGGCAATGCATCCAGTTCTGATCTCTGGGTTGAGCTTCTTTGAAGACTCTTCTATATCTAAAGAAGGGCTCTTCCAGCCTGTGCAAACCTGGGTCCATTCAGTAGTGCTTAATACAATAAAATTCCATTGGAAAAAAGGTAATGAATTCAGATTTCATCTGCCAGAAAGAACAAAGAGAAAAAGTCTCCAGCTTATATTGTAGGAGCAACACAACATCTTGTGGCAGTGAACTTCATACTCTGAATATGTGCTGTATCCTTAATTTCCCTCCATTCATCCTCATGGGATGGCCACAGAGAGAAAGGAAATGTTCTTATTCACTTTTGGCACACCATGCAAAATTTTATACAACTCTATTTTCTCTCTTCTTGTTTGCCTTTCTTTGCTAAGCTATGGAGTCCCACTCCTTGTATATTTTGTGCACTATTTCAGCCACTGATTATTTTTGCTGGTCTTTTTGCCCCCCGTGCCTCCTGTAAGATGCAGTGATCTGTTTTCCAACTACATTTGTAGCTTATATTTGTATAAGGACAGTATGATACTGACAATGCTATTTTTTATACTTGTCTCAAGGATCCTCAGCACAGAACTTACATTTTTCTCACAGCCTCATGCAGTACGGGTTCACATGACACAACAAGCCATGATGGTTTCTTGCTGAGGATGGTCTGTTGTGTCACCTGAACCCTGTCATTGCATTTCAGCATGGCATACTTGGGTTTTAGAAACCACAATAAGAAACAATGGTCTGCGTTATGGTTCCAGCTCCAGCATAGTTTCTCTGATCCTCTGAACCCAGCATCTTGGTTGCTATGGCTCTGGTATGCAGCTACCATAGAGTTCCCTGGCAAAACCAGCAGCAGCTGCAGGAGCCTGTATGGGTGGCTGATGGGATACACGCTAACAACAGGAGGACTGAATGAGGGGGATGGGGACCACATGCGGTTTTCTCATCTAACAAACTTGAAGCCATAGATGACTATGTGGGTTCACCTGGGATTTATTTTTTAAAGATTATTGCTGGATTTTTCTCACATTCCTTCAATGGGAGAAAAAGCCACTGGAGGTATAGTTCCTTGCAGAACTTGTTGGGGTGGCAGCCGCCATTTTGAAAACCCAAGACAAGACGCAAGGCAAGCCACAGGTTGTGGTGGTATATCCCTGATATCCCTGTGGGCAAGTCCAGCAAGCATGGGTTTTGCGGTGGTGAACAGGCTACCCACAAACCTAACACAGGTGGCTTGCTCATATTCCAACCACTTAATGTCAAGCGGCAACACACTCCTCTGAGGCTTGCATTTTCAAACGTGGAACGACATGTTGCAGCAACATTCGCCCCGGTGGCTTGTTGCTACAATGACAACCAAGTCACAGTGTAAGGAGATCTTTACAGTAGCAACAAAATGTTCCTCCTTCACTTACAGGCAGGTGAATAAGGAAGTCTTATTAAGTCATTGTGAAAGAACAACCATCCTCCAGTTAGTTTCATTTTTATATATGGTGGAGGATTACTCTTTGCTCATCACTGCTCAAAAAGGGTAGAAAAACAGTTAAGAAGTGAATCTGCAAAAGCCTTCATTAAAGGTTGGTGTGTGTGCTGTGATGAAACTTGAGGAAGCATTTCTCAACCTCATGATCCCCAGACATTTTGGCCCCAGGCCAGCAGACAGGGATGATGAGAACTGTAGTCCAAAATATCTGCAAGTCACCTGGCTGGAGAAATCTGCCTTAAAGGCTACCGCTACAATCCTATACATGTTAACTTGGGAGTAAGTCCCACTAAATTCAATGGGGTCAATTCTATGTAATACTGTCCATGATTCAGCCTCTGTGTCATGAAGTTTCATAAGTCCATCAGACACACAATTCTCACATTGGGTGTACATGGCCAAGGTCATTGTTTCCTATGAGGCCATACAACTGGAGGAGGGGCTCCAAAGTCTCTTGACTGAAACTGGGAAAGCAACAGAACGTGTGCGTTCCGTGTCCAAGATTCCAGATTCAATCCATGGCATATGCCATGAAATAGTCCTCTGGTGGCAGGACTAGGATAGACCTTACTGAGTTAGACTGAGATTATGACAGTGGACCAGATCCAGAGGGGTCTCTCCATGCATGGAAAGGCTTGCAGCATTTGCAGAGGGAGGTGGCGGTGTGTGACGTTTGCTGATTCTGAACCCCGCAGAGTCACATGCTGAGGATTCTCCATCCTTTCATAGCAGATTTTTTGGGGTTCATAAAATGTTTAAGGGAGTGGGCAAAAATCACCACCCCACCCCTTCCCCCAAAGGGATCATGCAGATTGTGTGCGTATCACCCAGGATTTAAGGAACGACATCCATTGTGAAACATGGTATGACACAACACTAGCCTTTTAGTCTAGCCCCTTTGTGCCTCCTCATTTCTGGCTCTTAAGAGAGAGCAAGAATGGATGCGCCTTCCAAGGTAAGGCATGCCGAGGAGCTGTGAAGGGCTGGAGAATACGAGAACATAGGAAGACCCCTGATCGATCAGACCAAAGTCCACCTAGCATCCTGTGGCCCCCCAGCTATTCACGGGGAAGCCGAAGACACGAGTGCGATAGTGCCCTGCCGCTCATGTGGATGGGTTGACTGGCGCAGAGAAGGTGGGAGGACCGGGAGCAGGGCCACAGGTGCTGGAACAGGGCAGTGCTGAGGCAGGGCTGAGCCGTCCCACCCCACCTGCAACGCCTCTCCTTGCCTGCTTTGTTCCAGAACTGAGTCCGGCTTGGAGGAAAACGGCCTGCGGGCAGGTAAAGAGGGAAGAGCCAGCGGAGGACCAGGCCGTGTTTTGCGGCTGCTGCCCCCCGTCTAGTTCCACCCCGACTCAGTTGTGCCTGAGAGCCACCACAGGTTGCGAGAATGCTGGCAGCCACCCCGGACAGCATTCTCTGTGTGCACGGTGCTTGCCCTGATCCAACAAGTTAATGGAGAACTAATAATAGGCAAAGAAACAAGGTGAAATAAATACGCCACATCCCATAAAAACAAAACAAAAAGCATCTTACATAACGTGCCATGATCTTCTTGAAGACTTTGGGGAAACTGGGGGAGGGGGGTTCTTCCAGGTCATATTTAGTTCATATTGAACACAATCGTATTTTACTTCCAGTAGGCATGCAGAAATATAGAAGAATGTGGGCATGGAGCACTGCCATTTTACCACCCCTGTAGCAAAGAAAGAAGCTAAGACTTGCATGTGGCATTAATATGTACGGTCTTTCTGTGCACAAGTCATCACAGACAGACAAACATCTTGAGTCACTCTTTGATGTGCCCAGGTACACATTGCCAAGGAAAGTATCTCTCATTTGGTTGAGTGATCGAGAAACAAAATGACTCTGTGTAGAGATTTTCTGCTTTAGCACCTCTAAATTATGGCTGAGGTAAGAGGTAGGTCAGTACAGTGTCTGGTTTTTGAAGGCCCGAACCTTCAGTAGGCTCCTCAGCCAGCTGCTATTTCTCCTCATCCCCTTCTCCTCATTTGTGGCTACCAGCTTCTTGACAGGCAGAGAGCCTTCAGCAAGGGAGCAGTTGGCATCATCCACTTCTCCTTGCCAGGGCAAGAGAGGTGGGGGAACAAGCAATAGTCCAGAGGAGGATGAGGTCCTTTTATCAGCAGACACCGTTGTGGTGTGCACCCTGGTCAGGTGTATAGCCATACCTGTCCTTGATGCTGGCCCCGAAGTAGGTCGTAGTGATGAGCGTAGGCAGCAACTCTACAGGAATAGCAACTCAGAGGACTGGTTTATCCAAGGAGTGGGGGACAATGAAGCTCTAAAGGAGTTCCCTTAGAAATTGTCCATGAGTTTTCCTTTCAACCTTAACCATTAGTTCTACTGATTGATGCTAACGGAGAGCACCAGACTAGGGAATCTTGGGGGCACCAAACCTCTGGAGGGAACTAAACTAGGGAAGCCTGTCCCAGGCCAGTCTCGCCCCATCTTCAGCAGAATTGCACTGCTGGGCAAGTGAAGGCGTTTCGCTGTGTTGTCCATTAGTCAACCAATTGCTTCGGCTCTGCCTGCATCAGCAGCATGAATATATTGGCATTAGCCAGTGGCGATGCTTCTTGTCCTGCAATTAAACCCTTCCCATGCTGATTTCAGAAGATCAAGGCACTGGTAAAGGTACAACAGCAGCGCACGAGGCCCATGTGGGGTGTTTTTCCACACCCAGTTGACAGTCCTTCTCTTTATCATCTCTGGCCAAGAGGCATTAGCTCTAGCCTGAAGGATGTTCACCCCCTCAGCTGCTGGCTCACGGCATCTTATAAACCCTTGATAGCTTCTCGAGGAAGGGCAAGGGAAGCCTCTTCTGCTTGGACATCTTCAGGGCATGTTGTACAGCGGGAAAACTGAGGCTTTCAAGTGGGCAACCATCAGAAACCATCTGTGGGCAGAGTGGGTGGGAGGGAACGGTGAAGCTCTCCAGGCACTGACAGGTCTCGTAAAATGGGCCTCTCTGGTTGCAGTCTGCATAAACGCGCTCTTTCGGTTGCGCCACACTCACAGATCTACAATTCGTGACAGGAATGCAGTTTGGATCGCATGCTATGTAAGCAGCTGCAGATGCTCCACATGCCTTGGTGCATGTGATCTAGCTGCTCACTATAACTCCGTCCCTAAAAATAAAGTAACAAGTGAACAGGGAGAGGTATTAACAGTATAGCGTGTGAACAGGGATGTACAGTCCCTTACCTCAGACTTCTTTTAATAGCACTCAGGCTATAATTACACCCGAAACAAAAAATAACACCCTGGAATTCTATTTTTGAATTCTCTGGTGGTAGAATTCCTTTTAAAGGTTCCTTTCCTTTTTTTTTCTCCTTCTTTAAGTGATTGAATCCTGGAGAAAATATTTGTGCATCTGTGATGTCACTAGAAATGTTACTTAAAATATTACATCATCAGAGCATTTCTTCATTAATTAATATTTACTGAATGACTGAAACTTAAAATTGATCTATGGATCTCAGTAAGTTTCAAACTAAGACAGGTCTGGAGAGTTCATATGAATCAGTACTTCTCTAATGCATGCAGACCACAGGAGAATTCCTAAGATGCCTTGAAAAATAGATTAATGAATTAATTAGACACTTCTACAAGGCCACACTTATATGACCTGTTTTATCACCACCTCCTGAGTCCGATCCAGATTTGGGCACATTTAGACCCACTAAAATCTATGGATCTTAATTTAGCCACTAAGTCTCTTTGATTTCTGCGGTTGTCCTCCTTACAAAATATGGATCCCCGGATTCCTGTAATGATGGATGAGGCAAGTCAGCGATGGGGTCCTAGTTGGATTTGCTCAAAAGGAAGCCCCAGTTGCGTTTGGTGAGGCCTTGAGACAAAGGTGTCAGCTTTATTCATCCACCATGGTGATTCTGATGCCACCCTCCACCAAGAGTTCTAGGCAGCTTTTGATCATTATATTATATTATATTATATTATATTATTTATTTAAAGCTTTTGTATGCCATCCTATTATACAAGATCTCAGGACAGCTTACAATATTTAAAAGAACAATTAAAACAACAATTTCAATAAATAATAGAACAGAACAAACAATAAATCACAAAACAAGCTGAGCGACTGAAGGTTAAAAGCTGTTAAATTTTAAAATACTATTTAAATAAAAAAGCACACAGAAAACAATCTTTTTAAAGCAGCATTCGAAGCAATGTAAAAGAGCATCAAGAATTAGTTGCGGGTGCAAAGCATCCACTGCTAGCGCTATTGCTGCCGCCGCCGTCGCATGCCATCAAGTCATCTGAATGGGGGCCCTCCGAATGTCCTGCTCCACCCTTCCAAACTCAAGCCTGCAGCTTCCTGAATGGAGTCCATCCATCTCACGGTCGGCTCCCTCGTCTTCTTCCTCCTCCCATTAGCCAGGGGGAAATGGCTGCCTCAGCAGACGATTGGAAACATCATGAGAAGGCAGCCAAAAGATGCTTCTTGGATTTATTGTCGCTCCATTTTACTGCCAGGAAAGGAAAGAGGTGCTTGGGCATTTTCTGCCTTGGGGGCCAAAGTAAGTTGGATAGCCTTGCCTATGACGAGGAAAGGGGACCCTCTGCTGTTTGCACTTGGGTTGGGCCCAGAAGCAGCCGTGGTGATGAAACAGATGGACTAAACGCCCTTGAAATGGAGGCAACTGTAGCTTACCATGGAATCCTGTACTTGTCTACCCAGAAGCAAGCAGAGTTGAGCTCATTAAGACTCACTTCCAAGCAAGGTCTTTCAGGAGTGGAATGGTTCATGCCATCAAGCCTGCAGGCAGGTTTCAGAAAACCTTTGCTGCCTTTCCTAACTGTTTCCGATAGTACTGCTTAAATGTATGAGGCAATTATAGCTTGGATCCGGACTCGATCCTGCTTAGAGGCACAGGTAAGATACAACAAGAATCAATAAAAGCAGAGAAAGCAGAGAGAGTTCCAAGGGCCACCGGATTTCTCCGATCAGCCCTGCCCGATGCCATAGACACTGCTATGACTACATGGCCTCATCCCTCCCTGACCTCGCAGCCTCCATGGAAAGAGCCAGAGCACTGAAAATGGACCTCGGAGGCCTCATAGAGATCAAAAGGCGTGTATTCTCTTGGGTAAGAAAGAGGCCTATTTTGTTTAAAAAAAATCTTATTAAAGAATACCTCTATCACCTTTCCAGGCCCAACCTCTCAGTTCTTCTAGACAGGCTGAAAGTCCCATCTTGAGGGAAACATTGAAAAGGATGATGGAAAAACCAGCAGGGCATGGGATGCACAGAAGTCTTCAGAATGAGCCATTTCTGTCCAACGGGTGTCAGTTTGGGAGGGTTGCACCAAAACTTGCGTGGAACGTCCCCCATTGAATTTAATGGCTCGATTCTAAGCAGGATGAACTTTGGATCCAAACCTATTTGTTGGTATTGTTTGACAAATAAACTCCCTCTTTTACCTAACCTTTCTCCACGGTTTGTAGGTGTATTGTCTCATTTCAAGGGGAAGCTCTTTGGGAATGTTGTCTTTTTAGAGGAAACTTTGATCAAAGACCTATTTTTGGCTACAAGGAAAGAAAAAAAATATTACTTAACCTCACTTGAATGAGAGGAGATTAAAGGTTAAAAGCTTTAAAGACCTGAAAATGCATTAGTACCAGAACAGTAAATATAGACCTTGGTGATATGGACAAATTAGCAAAACAAACCTTGGAGAAGAAAATGTGCTTTAAAATGTGTTGGAATCTCTACAGATATTTTGATTTGCAACACAGATTTAAGTGTTATGCTAAATATTTTTTAAAACTCTGCATTTCTGCGGTGGAAAAACTGAGTGATGTTGTTCTCATTCTTTACCTTAACTGCACAGGTGAGAGGCCTTCCCATACATTAAATAAGAAAGACTGCAAGTGGACTGTATGCAAGTTCAGAATGTCTCTTTGTGGGGGACCAGATGAACTCAGAGGAATGGTAATTGGAAAAGGGAACCTTTCCTCATAACAAAGAACATCTCATCATAATATTTGTCCTCTAGTTCTGTCTTTCAAGTTATCATGGGTGTGGACCATGAATGGAATGATGCTCTTCTAACTTAGCTTGTAAAAATATTTTGTACAAAATTGTTGTTGCTGGAAACTTGTCTGTTTTCAAAAAAACAACTTCTTCCATTTCATTTATATTCTAAGGAACGGATGAAACAAAAATCCGCCAAGCAACTTAAATGTTGGGCTGTTTTCCCTCCCTGTTTTCTGTTTTCCACCTTGAATGATCCTTGTTCTTTTTAATAACTTCCATTTTAAGAAGAACATGATTTGGGCTGAGGACAGATGTTGATATCTCTGAAGAACAATAGGTCTACTCCATGGGTGGGCAACTTATATAGCCCACCAGATGTTTTGGTTCATAGCTCCCATCAACCAATTGTGAGGGATCATGGTAGGCCCAAACATCTGGAGGACCACAGATAACCCATTCCTTGTCAACTCCAGAGGTGGCCAGAAAGTAGACATCAATTCCTGGCATTTCTGACCACTGGCCATGCTGGAAGAGGTTTCTTGGAATTCAAGTTCCAAACACAGGAGATCTACCTTCTTCCCATCCCAGTGTGTCCATCTCTTTTCATGCTTTCTGTACAGCACTGATATCTATGCAAGTATAATGCGGGTGTAGGAAATGTTGCCACATAAGGGGAGGCCTTTTAATTTCCATTTTCATTGCTGTTATTTACAGCTAGTAGTGTTAAAGCAGGTGAAAAATGGTACAGATGTTGATGAACTGTAATTCCCATCAGTTCTAGCAGCATAGCTAGTACTGAGGGATAGTGGGAGATGTAGTTTAGCAACATTTGGTGAGCCATACGTTTCCCAACTTACTGAGAAAAGTATAATTGGAAACCACAACTGCACACACTCACATGCGCACACACACACAGGGATGCTTCTCAGAAGTGGAATGCCTGTTGCCTGTTGGAACAGGCCGTGTAGCCCATCATTCCCCATGAGAATCTGGCTCTGGTTCAAAAATCTAATTTAGGCATGTTCAAGGGCTTCGGCTTGGCCAGGAGGACGTCTGACATTTTTCCCTTGAGTTGCAGACCCCCATGCTATATCGCAAACTACTTTTGGAAGGCCTTCCCTCTCAAGACAATCGATGCAAAACAGCTTGCCATGAGGCACTGGAGGCGACCGAATGAAAAACGGCAGCAGGCATATCACGCAGTTTCTTGGAACCCAGCCTCTGTCACTTGGACGCCTGTCCATGACCTAAACAGCTTCACTTCCTCCTTTAATGGGATGCCATGTGGATCAGCTCACTCTTTTATTGAATCTGTTGAAAAAATATTTTTTTTAAAAAACAAGGAAAGCATAGTTGCTGACAGGGAGAGCTGAACTTAAATATTTTTTATTCTCCTTTTAGAGGGCTACATGTAAAAGATACACATTCATCCTTATGTATAGAGTTTTTAAAAAAGGAAATTCATACTGTTTTCTTCTTTGCAAGTGATATGCTCATGTTACTAGTCAGGGCTACTTAGTGATGTAGAAATCTGCAACAGATTCAGGTCTGCAACAGACTCTAAGAATTTAGTCATGACTTCTGCACCAGACTGACTTTTCTCAAGACTTGCAGAATATTTTTTAAATTCCCTATCATTAATATAAATCTAATTATAGAAAACTATGCATTTTTAAAAAATAAAAGTGACCAACATTGCATTTAACTCATGGGCTGAAAAAAATGCATATTTTTCAGGGATTTGTATATTTAGGGTTTTTGCACATTTTCAAGAGTACAAACTTTCACAACAGTGAGGTTGTGCAAATGTGTGCAAATGCATTTGCACAAAATCCATTCCTGTCAACAGGCAATGGAATGAAAGTCTTCTGACAATCTGACAATCCATGGAATATACACTGAACAGATTTAGGACATCTATGTATGGGGGCTGCCCTATAATGCTCATAACCGTTACTCCAAAGCATCTGTTATGTAGAGTGCTGAGTGCTGAAGATCATTTTGCTGGGAGCCACCATACAGCTCTCCATGGGTATTTCTTGACCAGCTACCTCTAAAAGACTTCTTGGATGCAGACAAGGCCAGGAGAGAAAATACAGCAGAAAGCTTAGCCTTCCTTGACCTAGAATCATAGAATCATAGAATGGTAGAGTTGGAAGGGGCCATGAAGGCCACTGGGTCCAACCCCTGCTGTTGCAGGAGACCAAGTCACACCTTCCCACTCAGATGGCTGCCCAGTTTCTTTTTGAATGTCCCCAGTGTGGGAGAGCCCCCACCTCTCCAGGCAGCTGCTTCCACTGTGGTATTGCTCTGACAGTGAGGAAGCTTCTCCTGATGTCCAGCCTGGATCTGGGTTTTTGCAACTTGACTTGATTATGTCCTACACTCTGGTATCAGCAAGAAGAGGTCTTGACCTTCCTCTTTGCGACAGCCTTTGAGGTACTTATAGAGGGATAACATGTCCCCCTTCAGTCTTCTCTTCTCAAGGCTGAACATGCCCAATTTTCTCAGTCTCTCCTCACAGGGCAATGTTTCCAAACCCTGGATCACTTTTGTTGCCCTCCGCTGGACACTTTCTCATTACCTGCATCTTTCTTAAATCTTGGTTCCCAGAACTGGACACAGTATTCCATTCGATGTCTTCCAAATGTTTGAGACTACCACTCCCAGCATTTCTGACCATCGGTCATGCTGGCTGGGGCTGATGGGAATTTAACCCCCAAACACCTGGAGGGTCCAGGTTGGAGGCAGCTAAAAGAGGTGATCACTGCTCTAAAGCAGAGATGACTAACTCAAGGGCAACATGTCATTCCCCCCCTAAATAATGACTCCGATCCGTTGATTTGATTACATTTCTTTAAAAAGTGGAATTCATAGTGGCTATGGAGCACCCAAAGAGTTCACATCGGCATGCAAACAAGCTAATGTTGACACTTTTGGTGAACCACAGCCACAAAAATACCACCTTAATTTAAAAAAAAGTTTTGGCAGCTGTGGGAGCAGTATTGGCTTAGGGATGGGCAGAAAATTGGTCTCCTGGATTTCCCAAAGTTGCCCACCCTGGCTGCGATTTTTAGGTAGGAAGTTAAGGTCTTATATGTACTTACATGAGAGTAAGTTCTGCTTAATGCAATGGATCTTATCTCTGAAGCACTGTAAGAGTTCCATATTCCACCAAGGTTTTGATAAACTGTTACACCCCTGCTTGCACCTCTGTTTTGTTGGTTTGCTTTAATACCTTCTTGTTTTGAGACTTCGTGTGACTGTGATTTTATAAACTTCCTCTATTTGATAGCTAAAAGGCAATATAAAGTGATTTGATGGATGGATGGATGGATGGATGGATGGATAAACCGATTACTTTACAGAGAGCATTAGGTCAAAGAAGAAAGAAGATGCACATGCAAAAATTGGCATGCAAGGCATCCAAACTAATTCACTAACTTTCCATGGGAAAGACTGCAATGTGGCTACAACTACATACTGCAGCAATCCAGGGCAAGTGTATACATGTGGTATAAAGACTTGGTGCAAAGAGATCAAACCAGGCAATCCTTGTTGTGAGCCGCTCCGAGGCTTCAGCGAATGGGGCGGCATAGAAGCTCGCTAAAGGAAGGAAAGAAGGAAGGAAGGAAGGAAGGAAGGAAGGAAGGAAGGAAGGAAGGAAATCAACCCTGACTGCTCTTTAGAAGGCCAGATGCTGAAGATGAAACTCAAATACTTTGGCCACCTAATGAGAAGGAAGGTCTCCCTGGAGAAGAGCCTAATGCTGGGAACAATTGAAGGCAAAAGAAGAAGGGGACGGCAGAGGATGAGGTGGCAGGATGGAGTCACTGAAGCAGTCAGTGTGAGCTTAGGTGGACTCCAGGGGATGGTGGAGGGCAGGAAGGCCTGGAGGAATGTTTGTCCATAGGGTTGTGATGGATCGGGCATGACTTTGTGACTTAACAACAATAAAGACTTGGAAGGTGCAATCCTATGCATGTTTACAGAAAAAGCCTGGGCCATGCTGGGACCTGTAGGCCTTTTCTGGGCTAAACATGCATAGGTTTGTGCTTTCAGCTTCTTATTTGTAATCCTTTCCTACAGAAAACTGTTTTCAGCAAACATAAGCCCCCCTCTCTTTACTTTGGGCCTCTTGGTCAAACTAGGCAAGATGAGTCTTGCTTGGCAATTGCTGAGGTTGCGTGCCATCAGATTGTGGTGGCCCCAACTTATGGTGACTCCATGAAAGGAAGCCCTCCAAAATGTCCTGTCCATGACAGCCCTGCTCACCCCCTGTAACCTCAAGGTGGGAGCTTCCTTGATGGGGTCCCTCCATCTCATGTTTGAGCTCCTTTCCCTCCTCCCGCCTTTGGCTTTTCCTAGCAAGACCAGCTTCTCCAGGGAGTTTTGCCTTCTTATGATATGCTGGGCTATTATAACATGGCTTTCTAAGGAAAGCTCTATACTAAATGTTATTGCCCCTGAAATAATCAAGGGAACCCTGGTTTCAGCCCCCACCCCATCTGCAAAATGGGAATGAAAAAAATGATCTGCCTCAAATGCAAATCTGGAGCCAAATCTGGTGCAGCAAGCATCCCACTCCAGTTCTCTGGGGTTCCCCTGCACCCAGAACCCCAGAGAATGTCAGAGCTTGGCCTCTTCGGCCCCCTTCTTTCAAGGGTCATGTGCATTACTTCAGTTGTGACGCACCGAACTAGCATTTCTTGGTTCCCTTCGTTCACCCACCATCTCTTCTACATCCCTTACAGGTTTAGAGCAAAAGCTCCCACACAAAATAAAACAAACTGTTTGCTAACCTTATTTATTTATTTATTTTTGTAACCTCTGGAATGTTGTTTCACATTTTAATCTCACTTAAATTATGGCATTATCACAGCGGCAAGAATAAATTGGAATTTACATGTCCTGCCCTGATGCTAAACACATTTTCTTGGGAATAAGCATCCTTTTGTTAGAGAAAAGGATAATATTTTTAAAGTACATATAATAAAATAAGTAAATATAATCAAAGTAAATAGACTGAAAATGTGCTGGTTGGCCAGCTGCCAACTATAAAGTCTTTGGGAAAAAAGAAATAAGAAAAATGATGCTGTCGTGATCAGTATCAGCCCTGGAGAACCCTGGCATGGGGGTCCCTTTTTCTGCTAGATGACCCTTTGGGATAGCCCTGGGCTCAGGTCCCTGGACCTCAGCTCTGAAGTTCAGCCAACCTCTCTGCATTCGTGCTGTTGGCCTCCTGTTCCTGCCACATCTGAGATTCACCTGGGATGTGTACAACGATGATCCATGAAGTAAACAGATCCCTCCTCTACAGTGCTTTTTTTGTCATAGAACGCACCGGAACAGAGTTCCGGCACCTTTTTTCAACAGATTTTCCAAGTTTTAAAAGTAACTTTTGAAAATTTGATGTTTGGTCCCCGTGGATTCGAATCACCCTGTCGAGTGTAGCGGGTCAGTGGCAAAATCATTAAAACGGTGCATCGAATCCGATGCGTGCGTACTTCGTCCGTGCTGGTTGTGATGGCGCTGCTTGGCTTGTGGCACTGCTCAGCTTGTGATCGGTTGTGTGGTCGCACGCTGAATGCTTACTGCAGGCGACAACCGTTGTTTCGTTACACAATTGACGTGTGGGTGTGTGCACAGTGATTGACTATGTGTGAAAGATAAATTCATAAATTTACAGAAAAAGTACTGCTCCTATACCAACCTCCCACTGTTTGCTGTTCCCATGATTCCCTGGAAGGCTCCATAGCAGTCCTGCAAAACTCTGAAGAGGCCACAAGAGTTTCCAGATTGCTTCCCACTTGCTGGACATTGAAGATGAGGGCCAGGAGGAGGGCATGGCTAAAGGCAAGGTTAAGGTGGAACTAAGTAAGATGCTGGAGGGCTGCTCAAAATGGCTGCTCCATACCAAAACTTACCCAGGTACTCTGCCCAGTTGCTTCCTTGCCTTGTTGGCGAACATCTTTGCCTTGTTGGGCAAATTGATAACATTATGTCACTGGGTGCAGTTAAGTGATGAAGGGGAAAGGGAGAATGCAGCCGAGGCCTGCCACTTGGAGTGATGACTGTAACCTGCATTTCTTCTTCGTTCTTGCCCTTTGTAAGTGGTGGCTTCCAGCTCAAGAAGAGCGTGTAGCAAAGAGAGCACACACAGAAGTGGATTGGAAAGATGCTGCACCGCGATCCTGGAGAGGTCGATGTCGTTGATGATTCCATTTCTATATCACTCCTTAGCTGAAGATGTTGCTGGAGTCCCATCTGCCCCACCTGATACGGCCGATGGTCAAGGATGATGGGAACTGCTATCCCCTTGATCTGAAGAGCCAGGGCTTCCCCATTTCTGGTGGAGGGGAAGGATATTTCCCTCATGCCTGTACTTCTCTTTTTGCCTCTACACATTTCAAGGCAGCAGCATTTTTGTGCAAACAAAGTAAGAAGATTATCCTTGTCAGGGTAGCGCCCATGTTTCCGTGAAGATATTCAGCTGTTATCAAGTTTTAAAATACTGGTTGTGCTGAACTCTAAATCTATCATAACATGAAATCAAGGACAATTGATGTCTTTCTATTTTAGCAGCAACACCGTAATTAAAATGCAACTCTTGATTAATTTTTCACACACACACACACACACACACAATGTAAAACAATGAGCAACTTGGAGAACACGCAAACAATAAGGTGGATATTTTAACAAGGTCTGAACTTGCTTTGAACTTTTTATTTTTATTAGAGCTCTGTGCTCAGGAATCTGGGAGGGGGAGCATAGGGAAAAGGCTATTTGTTTAAATTTGATTCAGAACAAAGACCTAGCACTTGGACATCAGTTGTAAAAAGCTGCTGTCCAGCATTTCAAGGGCTTGAAAGGTGCTGGTAAAACATTCTCCCAAGGAAGTCAACTCCGTGAACAATAAATGGTGCCCATTCTCCATGATCTCCAGAAAGAACTAGAAGTGTGGAGCCTAGAATGAAAGGGGATGGTCAGCAGCGCTGGCTTACAAATCAGTAAAATAGATTCATGTACTGTGGCCTCTATGTAGCGCTGCAGTGCAGTGGATCTGTGAGGAGAAGGTCCCTGGTCTGACCCCTGATGTCTCCGTGTCAGGCTGGAAAAACTTCCCGAACTTCCAAGGAGGCATTGCCAGTCGGTGTTGACTATACCGGGCTAGTTGGAGCCATGCTTGGGCTCAAAGCTGCGTGCTTTGTTCTGACGTTTCTCACACACCGTGGTGGAACTTCTAGCTGGTACTGGGCTGCTGGCCAAGGGCCCAGAATGCTGAAGCAAGTCCTTGAAAGATGGGGCAAGAGTGTGGAGGTGGGGGCTCTCTAGGAGACATTGTTCTACCTCTCCTGTGATCCCTGGTCATTTGCCATGGTGGTGGCTGCAGCTGATGGGACTTGGAAATCAACGGTATGTTCTGGGCCATGGGTTCTCTGAATGGTGATGACTGTTAAGTCAGGGTGGGCACAGATTAGGATCTACCCTCCCTCCCTCCCATTGCACCAGCAGGAGCCAGGCACAAAATAGTGGGTCAAAAAGGTGGACATGGAACTGAGGAACAACATGACAACATCTGTCAGCCCAGAGGTTTATTTTCAGAACCAGAGCCAGAGCTCTCACACATCCATATTCCTGTTTCCTCTCCCCAGTTTTTCTAATTTTAGCAGAGGGAAGGGTTCTTCTCTCCCTCCTGTTGTTAATCAATTTCTAGGAATCCTGCATATCACCCAGGGATCTTCCAGGGGATCCTGAATCAGCTTCACTGGGGCAAACCTGCAATAAGATGCAACCCGAGCCTTTCTACACAAGGTGTGGATTCTGCACTCAAGACCCCTCACCCGCAGGAGTTTGCAGGTGCTTTAGAAGACACTACCTTCCTCCTCTGCCTCTTTTATGCTTTGCAGCCATTCTAGTGGGATCATTTTGCCTAACAAGGAAGGTCTGGTATTTGCATCAATGGCAGTGTGGAACCCTAGTATATTTGCCCAATTTTATTATGCCATAGTCCCACCTAGTGATTGGGCAATCCAGCACAGAGGAGGGTGGAGAAAGAAAACCTCTGGAAAGGGGGAAGCCATGGATAAAGAACCTGAACTTAGTTCTGCAAAGAATCCAAAAGCAGGAGCCTCCATGAAGTGGCAGGTTAAAATCCTCATGTAGAAAAGCCCCAAATCAGGTCGGGACTGCAACAAAGAAATCTACCTTGGGAAATCCTGGAATGCAGACAGGCAGAAATGGCTCCTGGAAAACTGAGAAGACTCCAGATAGCCAGGAGAAAAGAAGAGGCATGGAAAAGTGAGGTTCTACCTCTGTGGTTCATTAACAGAAATTGCAAAAGATTTTCCAGCTGCTAAGTTTGTGGTGGGGCCTACAGATAAATGCAGTACCAGCCCTTTCACAAGCACGTTCTCCTGATTTTGTGAAAAATGCTGAAGTACAGCTTGCTTACAGTTTATAGATACCTTTCTGAAAAGTGCTATTGAACACGAAAGGAAATCAAGTTTAACTGAGAAAGCATTTCTGTGGAAGTCAGTGGCTAATTGCTCCTATGGTGAATGATAAAAATCGTTGCTCCAGTCCAGCTTGATGCACGCAGACATAGGTGTCCAATTAAATTTACATAGCTGGATGCAAGTGAGTGCTGTGCATCCAGTTCCCCTGGTCCACCTGGCTTTTGAGGCTGTGTGCTTGCATCTGCTCATATAAAGTTGGAGACTGTCGGTCAGCTGCTGGGCAGGGCTATATTCAGCTCCTCCCATTGACCCTGAGCAGCTGATCAGAAATTCCAGAACTCTGGTTGCTGTGTGTTCTCCTGGAAGACACCTTTGAGCGAGAAATACAAGGAATTAATCTTTCATTTGGATGAAAAAAGCATTGGCAACCTGCAACACAGAGCAAGGGAAGAAGAGTGTTCATCTTTGGATGAATGCAAATGAAAGGGGATGGGGCATGAGGCGAGACGGAGGGAAGTGGGTCCCTTCAGCCTGGAGAAGAGGAGACTCAGAGGGGATCTGTTGGCGACATGCAGGTATGTGAGGGGAGGTCACATGGAGGTGGGTAGAGACTTGTTCTCCCCTGCAGAGGAAGGCAGGATGTGCTCCAATGGAGCAAAGCTCAGGGAGCCAAGGTTCCATTTAGATGCCAGGAAACACTTCCTGACAGTCAGGACCCCGAGGGTGTGGAATGGGCTTCCACAAGAGGTCGTTGAGGCCCAATTGGTGCGGGTGTTCAAGGATAGGCTGGACGTCCACATGGTGGGCATGTTGTGAGCGGAGCCAGCTGGTGCCAGAGGTCAGATTAGATGGCCCGGGAGGCCCCTTCTGACTCGCTCTGTTTCTATGTTTCTGTGTCCATTCTGTGAGTATTGTGTTCAGTTTTGGGCCCCTCATTACAGGAAGGATATAGCCAGGTCAGAGTCAGTGCAGCGAAGGGCCACAAGGTTGGTGGCCGGTTTGCAGGGGATGCCATATGAGGCGAGACTGAGGGAACTGGGTCTCTTCAGCCTGGAGAAGAGGGGACTCAGAGGGGATCTGGTGGCGACATACAGGCATGTGAGGCGATGTCACACGGAGGTGGGTAGAGACCTGTTCCCCCCTGCAGAGGAAGGCAGGACGCGCCCCAACGCAGCAAAGCTCAGGGAGCCAAGGTTCCATTTGGATGCCAGGAAGCGCTTCCTGACAGCCAGGACCCCAAGGGTATGGAATGGGCTTCCATGGGAGGTCGTTGAGGCCCCATCGGTGCGGGTGTTCAAGGATAGGCTGGACATCCACATGGTGGGCATGTCGTGAGCGGAGCCGGCTGGTGCCAGAGGTCAGATTAGATGGCCCGGGAGACCCCTTCTGACTCGCTCTGTTTCTATGAAAGGAGACAGTAATTAGAACTTTGTTACACCAGGACATCTTGGGAACAGCACACCTGAAAAGGAGGCGCTTACCCACCAGATTCCCTGCAAAAGGTTGGGATCTTTTCCATGTGCATGCAGAGAGAACTAGTTCTGGTTTTGCATTCACACACACAGAGAGATACACCACTCTTTTAGAAAGGAAAGGAAAGTTTATTCAGAAAGAAATATAGAGCAGGCACAGACTTTTACTTGATGCTGTCTAAGTAGAAGGTATTCCTATTGCTCCCAAATCTTACTAAAAAGATAAAGAGCTTCCTTTGTCAATTATCAGCCTTTCACAGGAAATATTACATAGTGGCCATTAGTGTGTGTTCGTATCCAGCAACAAGGTAAGAGATATCTAATTGTGTTACCTTTCTGAAATGGAAATATCAATGCATGCTTGCATTCTCCCTCTATTTGCCTGTAGTGATAGGATTTCTTGGCCAATCTCTCTCTTCCTCCATCTCCATATTGTCACAAAACAAAAAAGCTTTATTTTAAAACCCACTGTACGTGAGTGGAATGTTTTTATGATCACACGCACAGTTTTCTTGAAAAGCAAATCCTATTGTTTGGGTCAGAAGAAAAACAACAACGCTAATAAAACAGAACGGAGGAAAGTGTTCTGAGAGAAAAGCATCCCCCTTCTAAAGCTGTGTATTTTGGAAAACCATCATCATAATCAAATCTTTTGCCTTGTTTATGCAAAAAATATTAAACATGAGGAATCCTGTAGGGCTTGTTTGATTTTTCATCTCCCTCTTGGAGACAGAATGCAAAGCGGAGAGAACACAGACAACTACTGTAATGTGTGCAAGCATCTTTAAAACATTAATTTTCTGAAAGTTTTTAAAAAATACTTTGGACTTGAGAAGTATGCAGCTGCTACAAACCTTCTAACCTGGATTATGAACAGCTCCCTCCTCATTGTATGCTGCAGATCAGAAAAACATGAGTTTTCCCTATGGAAGCCAAGGACTCTCATTTCACTGCTGAGAACTTAATGATATAATTCTATATAGCAGGCATATGGGCTGTGGAAAACATATGATGAAGAGATCGTGAACAGAAGAAGCACCAAAAGTAAAATGGCAAAAAGTACAGAGAAGGCAACGGGGGGAAGAAGGCCAATAGGTTCAAAATTCGGGAGTTTCAGTGACATAAAAGAAGCTAGTGGGGAGAGACATTCAGGAATTTGGGAGCACATCACACTACAGCTTGCCTTCACAAGTAATTTCTTCTTTCCAAAATTCTGGAAACTAGTTTCATGGGATGGGCAGAAAGGTTAGGCTAGGGATCCTTAATCAAGAAATTTCAGGATGTTTTGCCGAGAAGTTGACCAGTTGATCCACACACCTGTATGTCTGTAATGCAGACAGCACCTGTGAGTAGAACCGGACAACAGATTGGAGTGGTGAAAACATCCGTCTGGATGTCTGTGATGCTGGAGGGAGGTCCTGCTATTGGGTCACTTCATATTCCAGAGCAATGGGGTTGGTGCCCATGGAGAAATCCATTTCCTTTGGAAAGAGAAGACACACCATATTTTAAAAGATCAGTTTGTGTGACAAACGCATAGTTTAAGGTGGGTGCAAGTAGAATTTCTCATTATGGAATGCAGACATTGTATTAGGCATTCGCTCTCTCTCCTAATATCGCAACCTGGGGTCATTCCATGAAGCTGATCATTCATTCATTCACATATCGATATGCCGCCTATAACTGCCAGAACAGCCTCCCTACCAGTTCACACCATAAAACAACACAAAACAGTTAAAAGAATAAAATCATAAGACATCAAAACAGTACAGTATAATAAAACCAATAAAGGTCCATCAGCACTCACAAGGGCTTAGATATTAGGCTGAGTGGGAGATTCAGGACTGGTAAAAGGAAGTAGACACACAACACACAATTAAACTATGGAATCCATCCATGCAGTGATGGCTACCAGTTTGGATGCCTTTCAGCTTGAAAAAGAAAGCCATTAATGGCTACTAGTCGTGATGTCTGAGCTAGATTATAGCTAGATTAACCACAAGGCTCAGGAGACTATAGCCCTTGGGCGAACATTGCTAGGGGATTGCTAGCTGGCCTAGCTTTCCAGGTTTCCAGAGATGGAAGAATAGGACTCTAACACTTGAGGAACTGGAGATACTACGTGAACTATCCAGGCAGTTTCCAGCCATCTCGTGAAAAATGAGCCTCCTTCCATGGTGTCGAATAGTTGCACCCATGGCCAACCTGTGCCCATAGACAGAAGTTAGGAGCGATGACATGAATGCAGAAGAGACTTCCTGCTAGCTCCCCCTACCGAACTTCCCACTCTGTCCTCACAGAATAGCAATTATGGCCCACAGAAGACACCGGGAAAACCCTGAGCATTAGCATGGCTGCCATTGCCCAATCTTATGTCTAGCCACCAACAACAAGTAGCAGGAATGGCAGGCATTCATGTTCTGTCTAGCCCAGGTCGTCTATGCCAAAAACTGTTCTCTTTCAGAAAGCATTAAAAACAACCACACCCTACCAATGCCAAGGAAGTCTGCCATTATATTCTACGTGTGTTTGTGTGCGAGGAGCTGTGGCACTGTGGGTAACTCCAGGTTACATCACCACAGCAAAGCAGTTCCTTTTGCCAGGAGTAGTCTAAGGTTGTTCTCCAGTCTGATACTGGGTTGGAATGGTTTCTTCTTGGTTTTTAAGGAAATGTAGTGTGTGTGGAGTATGTGTTGTTGTTGTTAAGCGTTTACTATCTTTAATTACACACTTTCCTACCTTTAATCTCCTTTAGCCTTCAGTGTTGACTAGGCTGCCCACCTCATAGGTGTGCCCTATGTAATGAATCCATAAGCCTGAAATGCCCCATCATGTTTCAGGTATCTGATGAAGTGGATTATAGTCCATGCCCATTTATACCTGAATAAAAAGCATTTGGGTTTTTTTCCCTAAGGTGCTGGAAGACTGTTTTTGTTGTTGTTCACTTTTCCTTGAGCTAACGTTCAGGCAGAAGATGAAAGCATAAGCGAAGCAAAGGGGATGTTTTTCGAATTTTCTGTGTTTAGTATGAGCTATAAAACCTGGTGTCTGTTTTCACTCTTCAAGAGAAGCATTCATGCACATGAATGCAAGTAAGTGCCCAGAGTTCTGTGATGCATAGATGGCCATTTACATGCTAGGAAAACTTATATACAAAGTGTAAAACAGTGAAAGTCATTATGTCTTTCGAGTATAGAACGACTTACAGAAGGACACACACACCCCCTTTTGACTTTTCCACATTTCGTTTTGGTGCAACCTGGGACTGAAACACATTGTTATTTCTTGATGTTCTCAAGACACTCAACATAAAGAAGGTGCAAAATATTTTCATTGTGGTTGATATAACCAGCATGCAAAAAAGAGTTCTCTGGTTTGATAAAAACGGGTTTGATAAGACCAGAATGGAGCTCTGGGCTTTGCTGCAGAATGATTTGTGTGGTGCAATGTCCACAGGGCTGATCACCCTGAGCAAAACAGTCAGGACTTAAACAACCCTTAGGAGAAAACCTAGAAGATGGATGCTAAAAACTGCTTGAAAAGCACAGGGGATTAAAAAGCCTGAGTGAATAAGAAAACCTTTACCTGCATGCAAAAGGATAATAAGGCAGGTGCCAGAGAGTCCTCTCCATAACTAGGCAGCTATTCTGGAAAACACCTTCCCTCAGGTAGCCACCTGCCCTCTCTCAGCAGACAAAGACATTCTGCGCAGCCCCCCTGCCCCCCCCCCCCGATCATGGTCTCGGGGCTCAGGTAGGAAGAGTTGGTCCTTTGGAGACCATGTGGCCCCATGCAGCAGCTCAAAGCTATTAGCAGCCTTCAGGATGTCCAGATTTTTGTGACTTGATGCCAATTCTGAGGCTTTTGGAGGAGTAATCTGATCCCTCGGGGCATTTTTGGGGTAGATATTTTGTAGGAATTACTCCAGATAATAAGTGGTTTGGAAGAGAGAAACGAGAGTCCAGAGGGTGTTTTCGGCTGCCCACCATGAGAAATGTTTCTGTTCCAGCTTGGATTTGATGAAGTAATGCAATGAAATGCAGTCCGGAGTTCTTGTCAACAAACAACTACCATCATTTTACTAACAACTACAACTGTTCCAGTGTAAACAACAGCTGTTACAACTTTATTTCAGAATCATTTATAAAAATTACTCTCTACGTTCAGGACTGTAGTTGGCTATTGTATAAATCCAGTCTGAGTACGTTTTCTAGTTATACTGTGCATCATCGTAACATGTTCTTTTCATGTATTATTTTTTTACTACCCTCAATACCCTCTTTATATACTTATACAGGTTCTTCTGACTTTGAGAATTTTTAGCTGATACAGACATAGTATGGTCATACACCCTGTTCTAGCCCTACTTCAGCTGACAGGTTTTATATCAAATGAAATTTCCATCCACGAAAACATCTTGTCTGGTTTGCACTTCAGACTATTGGCCCTCCATTTCCACAGTTAAGTGTTGGATACGATGAGGAAGATCAGATTGCAGATCTATGTTAAATAGGACTGGTGATAAGCTGGAATCCTCGGGGTCCTCAAAGCAGAAAAGCAGTGGAGCTCAGCAGAAATTCTCCAGTGCCTCCCTCTGGAAATGGACTTCTAAGTGTGTCACCCCCACCCCGCTGAGAAAACCTCTCTGCACTGAGACCATGGTTGATGGCCGGGTGTGTGAGGAACTTCTTGGTGGGGAATCTGCTGGATTCCGTGGGCTTGGCTCCTTGGACTTCAGCCCACTTTCTTGCAGCCACAAGCCCGAGTCGGTGAGTGTGCAGAGCATTCACAAGGCACATAACCACTGTGCAAGACTCGTTCCTCTTCCATGCGCATGACTTGCAAGCCTTGTTTGTGCTGCACGTGGCACCGAAGAGGGTAGTTGGTTGTGCAACCTGACTTCCAGGAGTGTTTGCAGACTTCCTCTCAGCTCAGCTCACCTTCTAAGACCAGGACAAGCATGAAAGGAAGTCAATGAACTGAAAAGAAAAGGATTCCACCGAGCTGCATCACAAAACTAGTTGATTGTACTGAAAGTTTCAGAGAGATTTAGAAGAATCAACAGGGCTGCATTCCTTCTGCCTTTCTTATCACAAAGGGCACTCCACAAAGTCATCAAAGTAGTTTCAATACCAAAACAATGCCAAGCCCCAACTGAAATGGGATCTAGAAAATCTGTTTCATCCAAGCGTGCCTACATCTGATTAGCCACCACCCACTCACCTAGACCACTTAGCAGGATGGGTAAGTTAGTTACTGCCCTATTCTTGCTCAGATCTTACAATTTCCTGGACTAATCCCTTGCTATAAGATGTAATAAGCCATGAGGGGCAAGGGTTGAACAAGCAGGTGATTGGTCAAGGGTGTTTGTGCACCCTGTACCTGAATTGTACCTAAGTCCTGTTGGATGCAAGTGACTTTCCCCTGAAAGTGTCCTGCACATATGTCGTAGCATGTCGCTGAGGTCAACAATGAAGAAACTAATTGTGAATGATTTTGCAATGTTGAACCAATCAGTGGTTCCGTGTCCAGTTCTCACTGTTGCTTCTTGACCTCATATAGGTTTCTCAAGAGACAATTAAGATGGTCTGGTACTCCCATCTCTGGAAGAGCTTGCCACAATTCGTTGTGATCAACAACAATCAAAGGCTTTAGCATAGTCAATGAAGCAGAAGTAGATGTTTTTCTGGAACTCCCTAGCTTTCTCCATGATCCAGCGTATGTTGGCAATTTGCTCTCTAGTTCCTCTCCCTCTTTGAAATCCTGCCTGTACTTCTGGTAGTTCTCGGTCCACAAACTGCTGGAGCCTAGCTTGTACGATTTTGAGCATCACTTTGCTAGCA
>NW_025335780.1:6810907-6965422 GCF_004798865.1 Varanus komodoensis
TGCATAGTCAATGAAGCAGAAGTAGATGTTTTTCTGGAACTCCCTAGCTTTCTCCATGATCCAGCGTATGTTGGCAATTTGCTCTCTAGTTCCTCTCCCTCTTTGAAATCCTGCCTGTACTTCTGGTAGTTCTCGGTCCACAAACTGCTGGAGCCTAGCTTGTACGATTTTGAGCATCACTTTGCTAGCATGTGAAATGAGTGCAATGGTGCGGTAGTTTGAACATTGTTTGGCATTGTCCTTCTTTGGGGTCAGAATGTAAACTGACCTTTTCCAATCCTGTGGCCACTGTTGAGTTTTCCAAATTTTCTGGCATTTTGAGCGTAGCACTTTTACTGCATTGTCCTTTAAGCTTTTGAATAGCTCAGCTGGAATACTGTTAGAAACATAGAAACAGAGCGAGTCAGAAGGGGTCCCCCGGGCCATCTAGTCTGACCTCCGGCACCAGCCGGCGCCGCTCACGACCTCTTGTGGAAGCCCATTCCACACCCTCGGGGTCCTAACTGTCAGGAAATGCTTCCTGGCATCCAAACGGAACCTTGGCTCCCTGAGCTTTGCTCCGTTGGAGCATGTCCTGCCTTCCTCTGCAGGGGAGAACAGGTCTCTACCCATCTCCATGTGACATCCCCTCACATACCTGTATGTCACCAACAGATCCCCTCTGAGTCTCCTCTTCTCCAGGCTGAAGAGACCCATTTCCCTCGTCTTGCCTCATATGGCATCCCCTGCAAACCAGCCACCAACCTTGTGACCCTACGCTGCACTGACTCCAACCTGGCTATATCCTTTCTGTAATGAGGGGCCCAAAACTGAGCACAATACACCAGTTGCGGACGCACCAGAGTCGTGTAGAGTGGTAGTAATACCTCTCTTGATCTAGAAGCCATACTTCTGGCTATGCAACCAAGGTTGGTGTTTGCCCTCTTGACCACCGCATCACACTGCTGACTCATGTTTAGCCTGCAGTCAACCAGTACCCCGAGGTCCCTTTCACAAGTGCTGCTCTCCAGCCACTTGTCACCTAACCTCTACTTATAACACCTATTCCTATGCCCCAAGTGCAAGACCTTGCACTTATCCACATTGAATGCCATCCTGTTGTCTCCTGCCCACTTCCATAGTCTGTCCAGATCCAAAAGGATCTGGAGTACCTGCTCCTCAGTTGTGGGCACTGCTCCAGTTTTAGTGTCATCTGCGAATTTGATCAGCAGACTGTTCACCCCTTCTTCCATGTCGTTAATGAAAAGATTAAACAGGATCGGCCCCAGGACAGAGCCCTGGGGAACCCCGCTTGTCACTGGCCACCATCCCGATGATTCCCTGTTAATGGTTACCTTCTGCTTTTGGTCAGTCAACCATGCCCTAATCCACCGGACAGTGCTTTGGTGTATCCCAAAACTCCTCAGTTTCTCCACCAGGATATCATGGGGCACTTTATCAAAGGCCTTGCTGAAATCCAGGTATACCACATCCACTGCATCCCCTCCATCTAGCCATCTCGAAACCTCGTCATAGAATTCCACAAGGTTTATGTTACCTCCACTAGCTTTGTTGTTGCTCAGACTTCCTAAGGCCCATTTGACTTCACACTCCAGGATGTCTGGCTTAAGGTCAGTGACCACCTCGTTGTGGTTATCAGGGACATTAAGCTCTTTCTTGTATAGTTCTTCTGTGTAATCTTGCCACTTCTTAATCTCTTCTGCCTCTGTTAGGTCCCTGCCATTTTGGTCCTCTATCATGCCCATCTTTGCATGAAATGTTCCCTTCATATCGCCAATTTTCTTGAAGAGATCTCTGGTCCTCCCTATTCTATTTTTTTCTTCTATTTCTTTGCACTGTTCATTTAGGAAGGCATTCTTATCTCTTCTAGCTATTCTCTGGAATTCTGCATTCAATTGGGTGTATCTTTCCTTTTCTCCTTTGCCTTTTGCTTTCCTTCTTTCCTCAACTATTTGTAAATCTTCCTCAGACAGCCATTTTGCTTTCTTGCATTTCTTTTTCTTTGGAATGATTTTAGTTGCTACCTCTTGTACAATGTTGCGAACCTCCATCCATAGTTCTTCAGGCACTCTGTCTATCAGATCTAGTTCCTTAAATCCATTTGTCACCTCTACTGTATACTCATCAGGGATATGATTTAGGTCATACCTGAGCGGCCTAGTGCTTTTCCCTACTTTCTTCAACTTAAGCCTGAATTTTGCAAGAAGAAGCTCATGATCTGAGCCACAGTCAGCTCCTGGTCTTGTTTCTACTGACTGTATAGAGCTTCTCCATCTTTGGCTGCAGAGCACATAGTCAATCTGATTTCTGTGTTGACCGTCTGGTGATGTCCATGTGTAGAGTCGTCTCTTGGGTTGTTGGACAAGAGTGTTTGCTATGACCATCGTATTCTCTTGACAAAATTCTACCAGCCTGTGCCCTGCGTCATTTTGTACTCCAAGGCCAAACTTGCCTGTTATTCCAGTTATCTTTTGGCTTCCTACTTTAGCATTTCAATCTCCCATGATGATAAGGACATCATTTTTGGGCGTTAATTCTAGAAGGTGTTGTAGGTCTTCACAGAACCAGTCAACTTTAGCCTCTTCAGCACCAGCGGTTGGGGCATAGACTTGGACTACTGTGACGGTGAATGGTTTGCCTTGGATTCGAATTGAGATCATTCTGTCATTTTGGAGACTGCATCCCAGTACTGCTTTTCCTACTCTTTTATTGACTATGAAGGCTACTCCATTTCTTCTGAGGGATTCTTGCCCGCAGTAGTATACCTGATGGTCATCTGAATTAAATTCACCCCTTCCTGTCCATTTTAGTTCACCGATTCCCGAGATGTCGGTGCTCAGTCTTGTCATCTCTGGTTATGTAAGGATATGGAATTTGGACAGTGAAGAAGCCTGACAAGATGAAAATTGCTAGATTTGCAGCACGCTGCTGGAGAAGAGAATAAATATCTTGGATTGAAAGAAAGATGAACAGGTGATTACGCCAGAACTTTTCCTGGAAGCTGAAGCTGAGGTTGTTGCACTTTGGGCATATCATGAGAATGCACAACTCCCTGGAGATGACAATCATGCTAAGGAAAGTTAGGCAGAAGAAGGAAGACCAAATCTGAGTTGGATTGATTGTATAAAGGAAGCCACAGTTTGATTTTACAAATTCTAAGCAAGATTGTGAAGGACAGGATATTTCAGAGGGTAGCCATAAGTAAGAGATGACTGATGGAACATCCTGCAACTGAGAGTCCTCTCAGGTCTCACACTGGGAACCCAAAACGGATGGCAGTGGAAGAATATGATGAATAAGCAGGAAAAAAAGCTTCTTCACCCTTACCTCTAACATGGAGCCAGCTCTGCAGGGAACTCTTTTTTGTGCTGCTTAGCATCTGAGAGCGCTCTGCAAACCCTTAGTCCAGCTGCCTCCAAGCTTTCTTTGGGGCTCTCAGCTCAGATGCATACACAAGAAGCAGCAGCACAGCATTACAGAAAAGTTACCTGCCATCACCAGTACTTGCCTGAGCAAGTGTGCATGCACAGAGCACCAGACACTGGTGAATAGAAATGATATTTGTCTAAGATGCTGGAGAGTAAAGAATCGCTTATTTGCTTTTATGATCCTCCCACTCAGTGAATGCTTAAATCCTAATGTTTCAAAACATCATCTGTGTTGTTTTAGGGATTAGCTTTTGAGCGTTTCAGCAAAACCCTCCCTCAAACCACAATGGAAACTGTTGGTGGAGGGATTGGTGGCTGTGGCATGCATACTCACTTCTGGCTGTCACATTATTCTTCTTGGGGCTTCAAAAAGCAAGCAAAACTGACTTCCCTGCAGAACCTGTTTGTTGTGAAGGACGAGTATGTGCCCCATGACTCCCTTGAAAACCATTACCGTCCCCAGAATGGCACAGCCAGGGGATCCATCGTGCCCCGAGAATTGTGAGCAAGACACTGAGAATTTCTAGAGGGTTCTGAAGAAGGCTAGGGAAGCCCCTGGAGGCGATACACAGAGGCCCTCAGTTATCACGAGTCCTTGACTTTATGGGTTGACCCTAGACTTAGTCATCTTTTGTTCGTTTCTTTCTTTCTTTAGTCACAAAGTTGTGCCCGACCCATCACAACCCCATGGACAGCATTCCTCCAGGCCTTCCTGTCCTCCACCATCCCTCAGAGTCCACCCAAGCCCACACCCTCTGTCCAGTGACCCCATCCAGCCACCTCAACCTCTGCTGTCCCCTTCTCCTTTTGCCATCTATTGTTCCCAGCATTAGGCTCTTTTCCAGGGAGTCCTTCCTTCTCATTAGGTGGCCAAAGTATTTGAGTTTCATCTTCAGGATCTGGCCTTCGAAAGAGCAGTCAGGGTTGATCTCCTCTAGGACTGACAGGTTTGATCGCCTTGCGGTCCAAGGGACTCGCAGGAGTCTCCTCCAGCACCACAGTTCAAAGGCCTCAATCCTTTGGCGCTCAGCCTTCCTTATGGTCCCGCTTTCACAGCCATGCATTGCAACTGGGTAGTCATCTGTAGACCCCTTGAAATCAGTGAGACCCAACCAAATGATGCTCCACTGATTTCCTTACATCTACTCAAACCGTGACTAAGTCTGGATCCAACCCAACCAAATTACTGTTGGTTTATGCCTCTTGAAAATTGTCTCTAAAATGCACTTTCATCCATGAAGTGAGCTGTGGACCACAAAACTGGTCTTGTGCTTGCTACATTCCTAGATCTCTGATAACTGAAGCTCAATGTGCAGTTTTGCCAAACAGTTGTACTGACTACTAAATGAGTTAGTCCTTATGGTGCCACAAGACTCTTTCATTGTTTTTACTGGAGCAAACTGCCAGGGCTAACCCCTTGCAAATCCTCATTTTAACAACTTAAGATTTCTTCAAATGGTATTAACTGCTAATGTAAACAGTGCAGTAACCATTAATTAAGCATTGTTCCTGGCTGCTGATGAGCAATCAACATGTATCTGTTGGATTGTGCAGTCCTGCACCTAATCTAAATATCCAAACCCTTTATAATAACAACAAAATTGTTGCCAGCAAATGGAATGCCAGCAAAAAAAAACACCTTTCACAAATACTGGTTCACCAGATCACTCACATCTTCTTCAAGGTGTGAATTATCCCCAAATTACAGGTCTCACCTGCAGGGCTTGCTGAAGGCTGAGGCCAGAAACAGAAAGCAGGAAGAAGATTCTGCTTTGGCTGAAGTAGTTGAACTTGACATGGACAGTAAAGAATGTTGCAGATTTATCATGAAGCTTTCTGGTGACTTCTGGTTCCCTCCTTTCTGGTGGCCACCAAATTCACAGCCATATTTTTGCTGAAACAACATTTGTCCTTCTATAGTTTTGAAAGAGCCAGAGCAGTGGCCTAGGGCAAGTTTGCCAAGATAGTTTGTTGCCAAGAAGTTTGTTTCTGCCATTCTTGGTGTGGTGCCCTCTACATGTTTTGGACTTCAGCTACCAGCATCCCCAATGGCTGGGAAAGCTGGGCATGATGGTTCAAAATATCTGCAGGGCACCCAGGTGGAGAAGACAGTTATGGGTTATTTCCATGGAACCACTTCTGTTGGCTGTCTCGGAAGCCTCTGAACTCACAGAACTTCTGGCTACCCACGAATGCCATCACAGTCCCAGGCTGTGGACGAAGACTCCTTTATTCAGATGCTACAGAACAATTCTGGAACAGTCTGACTGCCTCAGTCCCTTGAAGACTGCAAACCTCAAAACATCTGAGCTACTCATAGACAACAGAGTCACCAGCACAAATAAGTCATATAATATCATGGGCTGAATCCACGCTGTGCCATACCTACAGTAGATCCACTGAAATCGTGGAAAGAAGTTAAGTCCCACTGATTCCCTCATCTTATCTTGTCACGGTTCAGAGCCAGAATGCGGACAGCCAGAGACAAGGCTGAGGCACAGGGCAACAGAGCTGGGGGGGAGACAGGTGGGGGGCAGTCAAGGGGGGCAGGACCTCAAAATGTATTCATCACCTATTTTAGCACAGAGTGCAGCCATGGGTGGGTTTGTATCTCAGGATACCCAGGCAAAGTGTCTCCATGGAGGCTAATTGTTAGATGATTATCCTTTTGTCTTCTAAAGAGATAAAGAATACACGAAAGAGGACAGGCCTTTCTCTCAGCTAATCCAACATCTGTTGGGTTCACACAACATGATAATCCAGGATGGGTTGCTCCCAACAATGGTTTGTGGTGTGGTGTGAACCCAGAATAATATCTGCAGTATGGCTTATTTGAGGTCCACAAGCCCCCTTGACAACCCATGGTTGTTCTTGGTGGTTTTGTAGCCCAGTGGGTTGCTGTGCAATCCAAACCTGGGCAACCCACCCAGGATCGTGGGTACCCAGGACCATCTACTGGCTCACTTGTCAAGAGCAGCAGAGCTTCCTTGCCAGGCCATTTGCCAAAGCAGACACCCAGCAAACGTCCCACGGGCTTGCTCCTTTGGCCTTACTTCCCCAGCGGCGGCAAAAGCCGGTTTGACAGGCAACCCCATGTAAAAATCACTGACAGTCCCTTCAAAGTGGATTGTCAGAAGATTCTTTTGCATGCAAAATAAATAAATAAATAAATAAATGTGAATATGGGGAAGTCAGACAGCATCATAAACTGGGTTTGGATGGGGGAAACCACACCTGACACACAGCACCATTTAAATCGCTCACAGTGACTCTTTTCCACTGTACAGCTCAGCCCAGATAGTTGAATTTTGGGGTTTTATAGGCTAACAACATTTGCAATGCACAGTCTTTCTCTGAAGATTTGCCATGGGCCAATGGATTTGGCTGCTGGTTGGAGCATTTAAGCTGTGCATCTACTTCAGCATATTGTTTATATTTGTTAAATAAAGTCAAACATTACGAAAGTAAGTCCTAAAATCATTTCCCCCTGTGCTTTGGCTAAATTCTTCAGTCACTATAACTCTGTTTATGAAAGCTTTTCCCATTGATGAAACCAAAAACCAGAACTAGGCTGTTTTGAAATAGATACTGAAGTCATTCAGTTAGTTTCTTTGAATGTTTTTATTGTAGGAATAAGATAAAATGGGTAGCAACCAAAACACAAACACAATGAAATACTAAACAATGGTGTGTTTTGTGTATTGGGTTGCAATCCATTTTGCATCTAACAAATGGAAAAAATATTCTTACAGTTGTGGAATTATTTCACTGGTTTTATTAGGCTTTTTTTTTTTTTTTGCTTTTTTAACAAAAATAAATAAATCTTGATTTCAGGTTTCTGTTTTGTAAGCTTCCACAAGACCTTATCTTTAAGCTAGACATGAGCTGTAATAAATTAGTCTAAACATTTCAAACAGACTTTAAAACAAAGTTTCGAATCTTTTGCATAATCTCAGAAGGACCTACTCAGAAATAATATATTTCTGCATTTAGATTTTTACACTATGCTCAGAAATATTGATGTGTGATTCCAGAAAGGGTGACATTCTGACCCAATTTGCTGAAATGATCTGACTTTTGAATATTCTGTCCCTGGAAATGTTTTCCAGTTGTCCTGCCTTGCCACTTTATGGATTGCAGAAGATTCTTGGGACAGAAAGTGTTTTATGGAGCACACTCAATTCAGATGAAACGAAAAGAAGCAAGGCCTGCTGTTCTTCTTGGAAAGTTTCATAATTTAATCCATATTTTCGGAGTGATTCTAGCATACTAAAATCTGGAGCAGTTTGGAATTCGGATTTACATATTTAGTTCTCTCTCTCTCTCTCTCTCTCTCTCTCTCTCTCTCTCTCTCTCTCTCTCCATGTGTCTGCCTCTCTGTCTTGAACAAGCAATACTTGGTCAGGTAGCTATGAAAGTTTCTGGAACGCTTCAAGTACTTCCTTGATAGCAAAGTTAAAGTAATAAAATTATCCTCTGCATAACCCTCTTTTCTGCATTTTCTAGAGATGCCGAAAAGGCTTACATTTTCCTATTACTCCACAAACCCTGAAGGCAAGCTGTAAAACAGCACTTCTCAAAACACTTCTCCTTCTGTCCGCTCCGCCCCTTGGTGTTACAGGATTTTTCATTCTTTATAACTTATATTTCAATAACCTTTTATCTTTCAGCTCTGGAAAGGTCGTCAAAGCTACCACACTGCCATGAAAACCATGGGTCCTAAATTCGAATGCTGAGGATGAATTATTTAACCGATAAAATTGAGGTAAACTGGGGAAAGACAAAGGAAGAAGAAAAGGAGGAATGCCAAATATGAGATGAATGGACTCCGTTAAGGAAGCCACTGCCTGGAATGGGCTTCCACGGGAGGTCGTTGAGGCCCCATCGGTGCGGGTGTTCAAGGATAGGCTGGATGTCCACATGGTGGGCATGTCGTGAGCGGAGCCGGCTGGAGCCAGAGGTCAGACTAGATGGCCCGGGAGGCCTCTTCTGACTCGCTCTGTTTCTCTGTTTTCAAGAGCAGAGCAGGGCTGCCAAGGACAGGTCATTGTGGAGGGTTTTCATTCATAGGGTCGCCATAGGTTGGAGACGACTTGATGGCGCACAGCAATGACAGCAGCAGCACAGGGGCTTATTAATCCCACCTTGGTCAAAATCAGACCCAAAGAAGGAGCTGCCAATCAAAGGACATCTTCTGTTAATTGTATGAGGGTTAAAAAATGTCCCCATTGGCACCTGTGGAGCTTTCCCCCCTTTATTTAACCACTGCTCTGGGTGGAGGCAATTTCAGGCAAAAACCTTAAGGGAAAGGTATTTATTTATTTATTTATTTATTTATATCCTGCCTTTTTCTGACAAAGGGCTCAAGGCAGCTTACGTCATTCTCCTCCTCCATCTTATCCCCGCAACAACAACCCTGTGAGGTAGGCTGGGCTGAAAGTCTGTGACTGGCGCAAAGTCACCCAGCTGGCTCCAGGGCTGAGCAGGGACTAGAACCCAGGCCGTCTGAGTCCCAGTCCCACACTCTTCACCACCACACCACCCTGGCTCTCTTAGCCGTCGCCTCCTGGTACATGGTGGTCCCTGTCTGAATTGGGGCTGTTACTGTACAGTAAAAAGAGAGTCACTTCAGTGATATGCTACATAATTATCATAATACGTCCTTTGTGCCATCATGATGCTCATGCCTCACCGTTGGGGACCCTCTGCCCTAGGTCGTCTCCCAACTCCATGGATTTATATCAAGCCTGTGGTCTTCCAAGAAAGCTGAAAGAGAAGCTCAGACCTCTCCAGGACCACACTCGGAAGTCCAAGGAGCCTGAGAGTTGGAAGTCAAGGCCTAGTGGATGGGGCAAAGGCTGCATGGCCAGGTGGAGGAGGAAGGTGGCACCTGTTGGGTCAGAAGCTGCTTCAGGGAAAGATCCTTGTTCTATCTGGTATCTCAGAGGGTACAGCGTGGTGCACAATGTGATGGAGAACAAATAGAAAAAATATTTAGGGAAATATCCTTCTTCCCTTTGGTCGCTTTGGTTCTTTTCCCTAAGATGATTTTTAAAAACTCTTCTCTTGGGCCTCAGGGGAAAAAAAGACTCAGAGCCTGAATGTTCAGGAGAAAAGGCTGATATTTGAACAGTCCCTTATTTTAGTTGCCCTGAAAATAATCTGGAAACCTGCGCCAGCATTTCACTGCCATGCAATATGGAAAGCACTGCAGTTAACCAATTTGGGAGGTCTTTCATGTAGGGTCGAGCCAGGAGGTTTTTGTCAAATTACAAATTAGAAATGGGATTCTTTCAATCTCGATGCACCTGGATCTTTCAGAAACACAGGTCTGAATTTTTTTTCCTTTATAACTTTCATACTAAGAATTATAGTAGGAAATTTGGATTATTGTGCATTCACATACTGTTTTAAAAAAGAGGTTAGACTGGGATGGCCATGGATTTGTCCCAAGTAACATTTGGCCACAATCAAAGAAAACTAAATAGCTCATTAAGCAAAAGAGATTGATTTATTACACATAATGTTATTAGGGAGTTGTAGGCATGACTATGAATGTCAGTGTTCCTTTCATGAAAGAGAACACTGTAATTTCCCTGCATGAAATAATCTTCTATCATCATCATCTTCAGCATAATCATGATCATCACTGTTTTTACCATTACAACCTGCACAAAGGGCACAGTAAACAAAATTATCTTTACTTGCCTTCCACAAAACATTGATGAAGGAGCCTGGTCTACATCTCTAGGGAGAACATCACTCAACAGGTGCCCACTGAATATAATATTGGGTTATTTCGGACTAAGCCCACTTAGTAACCAGCAAGCCAATCCTATGGCACATGTACTTTGGAGTAAGTCCCACTAGTCAGTAGGGCTTCCTTCTAAGTTTAGGATGATTGTGTATAACAGGAGTGGGCAGACTTCAGGATTTCTGCTATTGTTGCTGGAATCCCAAGATACATCTCCTGAAGTCTGATGTATTAAACCAGGCTTCTCTAACCTTGTGCCTTCCAGCTATGTTTTGACCGCAGCACCCAGAATTCCCAGGCAATGACCCTGCTGGATGGGAATTCTGGGAGTTGCAGTCCAAATGCTTCTGAAGCCCACCAGGTTGGGAGAGGCTGAATTAAACCATCTACTTAGAATCGCAGAATTCTGAGTAAGCCAAGAATGGCTTTGAGGAGCAGAAGTGACGGCACCATGCATTCCTTCACACAAACCCTCTTCAGAACATCTCAAGCTTTCCCCATTTCTGCAATGTAGGGTGTGGGGATAACTCATTTTGTTGCTGCTATTGTTAAACATTTAGGAGTAAACATGATGCGAGGTAATTGCATGTGGCCAAACTGTTGCATTCTGGGGATTAGCATTTATTCAGGAAGTCACATGACAGGAGAGCAAACATACAGGGACCTCTTTGACTCACCTCTGCTAACCTTTCATTTCTTCCTTTCAACTTGCTCTTTTAACCATGTGGAATCTTAGAAAAGAAGGCAAGCTGGTCGTTAAGAGGAATGTTCACATGCAAACATTTCTGAGCAAGCCGGACTCTGTAGGTATGTTTTCCATTGTAAGCCGCCTAGGAAGGCCTCGGCAATTATAGGTGGCCCATAAATATATGCAAATAAATACATACATAAATGCATAAATACATAAAATACCTGGCCAGTGGTTGAACAAGGGGAAAGTCAACAGGATGAAATGTTTCCAAAATCAGCCACAAGCCAGGTTGGCGGCAGCGAGAGCCAACAGCACGGGGAAGGCAAAGCGTTCTTCCCATGGGCCAGTTCTTCCTTGCCAATCGCCTCATTTGCATCCTCCTGGAAAACCTCGCTTTGGGCAGATAGTTTTGCTGAGATAAATGTGGCTCCGCCCTGTGGAACAAAATGAATCCTAAAAGAGGAACTCTCACCTGACAGTTTGGTGTGCGCCTTTTGCCCTTCCGGAATGGTAAAACAGCGATCCCATCCCATTTGCATGGAAATGAGACTGCCCCGAGACACTGAGAAGGGCAGGATAGAAAAGCTTCAAAGCAATAATGAATAAACAAAATAAATGCTCTGTCGTGCCTAACAGCCTTGCTGTGCCTCCAAACAGCAAGCAGTGGAGCAATTTACTTATTTTTTAATTAATCAACTCTCTTAGTTCTAACTCACCCCACATCCTTATGGTAACCAGAGTGTTGTACAGCAACACAGCCAATTAGACAAAAAAGGAAGCAAACAAGAATGACCAAATTACTTACAGAAAACTTAAACACATAATTAAACTGCAAACAACATTGTCATAATAGAAAAGCTGGAAACTTGAACAGGTGCACAGACATGCTTATGTTTAAAATGCCTGAGCAAGTAGAACATTTTGATCTGGGGCTGAAACAACAGCAGGTTGGTCTTGTTGTGCCTCTATGCGAGCCAGCAGCCCGGGGGCAGAGGCCTCACCTGCCCCCTCCCACAAAGATGTCTTCCTTCCCATTTGCCAGATGCTCTGAGCAAGGGCACCAAGCTGGGTTTCTCCACCATACTGTATTTCTATTGACATAATAGTTATTACTTCAAAATTGCACCCAACCCTAGACATTTTCATATGCATATTAGGGTGTCCCTCTTTTTTGGCAATTCATCCCTTTCCCCCCATCTAGTAGTGGACTGATCTCCTTCACAGGTTCCTCCTCTTGATTTCAAGAGAAGGAAGGAATATTAAGAGAGAAGATGCTGGACCAGGTCATAGAGGGCTTCAAGACACGTAATCAGCAGCTCTGAAACTGAATGGTCCCCTGAAGTGAAGCAGATGCTGATTTCTGGAAGAGCACATGCCCCACGTACATTCATGTGCTAATCCCTAAAGCAAGTTTGTGGGTGTGTTTGCTTGCTTGCTTGGAGAAAAGGAGAAGGTATCTCCTGTCTCCAATTTCCTCCCAAAAGGTTCCTCCTCTTGTAAAACTGACCTGCCTTTCCTAGGCACTGCAGCATTTCTTCAAAGTCGTAAGACACAGAGGTGGAACAAAAGGTGACTCGCCACCTCAAGCAACTAACTCCAGACAGGGAACGAAAGCTTCGGGGCCAGGTTGGCTTACCTTGCACGACCTCTGGTTCTGCCAAGGGCAAAATCCAGCAAGAGAGCCACATTTGGAGAAACACTTGTAAAACACCGCTGCGACAAACATGGCTTTGGAAAGAGATGCAACCGCAGCACAGTGTGTCTCCAGACATGTTTTATTGTGGTGATGTATGCCAGGCAAGAATTCTCCAGGCAACAGACCTCCACTGTTTTGGGGCCCCGGCATCCACCTCTGAATGCATAACATTCATTTAGTTACCTTGGCTAGTGGCCTTTGAATAGTTCGATAAAGTATTGTGGTTGAATTTGACTCACTCCCTTTTAAAAGCCACCTAAATTGCCACATTATGCAGCAGAGAGTTCCATCAGTTGTGCAAGTGTACAGTGAAGAAAACATACTTTTTTGCGGGGGGCACCAGTTTCAATGTCTGACCCCCCACCCCAAGCTCTAGCACCATGGGAGAAGGAGAAGAGAATTCTCTGTTAGCTTTTTATGCATCATTTTACAAACCTCTTCTGAGCCTCTCTTAGCTGCCTCTTTTTGAAAAAGTCATAATTTGACTTGCCTCGCGCAAAAGCTTCTCCAACCCCTTGATCATTTTGGTTGCTTCCTGCTGAGCCTGTACATATTTACAAATAAATATAGTGCCCTAAGTCACAACTTCAGCTTATTTTGCCCTGGAATTTTCCACAAGTTGGGAAGGTGAGCCTTAGGACACAACGGTAGCTCCCCAGCTCCTGAAAACCAACATGAAATATACAAAAATATCTCATAGAGAGCAAAAAAGACTCTACTTTAAATCCAGATCCAACAGTTATGTCTTTTCTTGTTGTTTTGCTATAAAACAGGGGTGAGCAGAAGGTAACCTTCCAGGTATTTTAGCCACCAACTTCCAGAAGCCCTTGTCAGGATGAATAATGAGAAGGGACGCTGGGGCTGGAGTGCAAAACATCTGGAGGCCCATTTCTTGCCCACCCTGGTCTAGAGTAGGCACAGTCCCCTCCATCTTGCTTTTAAAAGCCCACCACCTGCTGTGCTTCGGTCCTGATCTGAATCAGATGCCCTGCACCTGCTCCAGAGTAAATATGACCTACCCTCCCATACATAACATTGCTAGATCCAGCTTTCAAGCAATGTTTATTTTGGCCTTTGGAGCACAGCTGGGGGACCTGCAATTCCAAGGAGCTGCTCTCATTTTTGAAACGATTACAATCTAACACCTTCAATGACCTTCCCTTATGTTTCCATAATAGTTCCTTATTGTTTGATCTTCCCACAGGTTCTTTTTCTGGTTGATTTGCCCATTCAGTGGTTGGCCAAGAACGAACCCTTCCCAAGGACATTCAGCTTTTCTCCCCATTCTGTAATGCAGTCTGTATGTGCTTCCAGATGTCACTGGACTGCAGCTCCCATCAGCCCCAACAATCCTGACCCATGGTGAGGGATGATTGGAGTTTTTCTCCATCAGTATATGGAAGCCCCTAGTATAATTCCTTCCTGTAGGAGGGCCTGGAGGAGTGTTGTCCATGGGGTCGCGATGGGTCGGACACGACTTCGCGACTAACAACAACAAAGTATAATTCCGTATGTTCAGCGTCCATTTATTTTCTTGCTCATCATATGGAGCAGTCAACAAAGGAAGCTGGAGCCAAGAGTACTTCTGGAATATTTATTAAAACATTTTTTAAAATTTTAATATTCTCAGGAAGAAGGTCCCTAGGGAGGTTTGGGGTGGATGGGAACTGTCACACAAGATCTAGGGATACATGGAGCAGTAGGCTGTTGCTTGAAAGGAGTGACTGAAAGAAGTGATTGGTTTAGCTGAATTCAGATGAAGATGCCTCCAATATATAATTAAGTCTTTGATACTGACTCTTATAAACCACTCAGAGAACTTTGGCTGTGGGGCAGTAATTCTCTAAACTTTGCAAAAATTGCTCATCTTAAACCTTTGTACCAGCACATTAGAATGTTCAACTGATAAACATTTCATTCATGAACTGTTCACCATGAAAGTTGGCATCATGGCCTTCAAATGGAATAGGGTCAGTCTAACTTGCATCCAGGAATCCGAGATCATTCAGTCCTCTGGAAATGTATAGTAATTCGGCATAGGATTAACATACACCCAATGCCTGTTTCCATGAGTGAAAAATGCAAGGCAAGTGAATAGCAAGCCATGTGGCAGCAATTCACATCTGTCAGAGTCAGCAGCCAGTTGCAATGAAAGTGCTGCTTTTGTGAGCCTGATGCAAAAGTGAACAAACATTGCATTTGGCCTGGTTCACACATTCATGTTTGCCACGTGATGACTGCAGCCTTTTCTAGACAACTTGCATGTGTGAATTAGTAATCACAGGTCTCGGCCTGCATGTGGAACATTCATCTCACCAAATCTTATTTGTAGCACGACGCTTTCTAATGCAGTGAGGTCAAATTACACATTCAGCTGCCAATTACGTGTTGAGCAAATCAAATAATGTGAAACCAAGTGATACGCATATGCATTAGAGTTGCACTTGTCATTGCTGCTTTTGGAGCTCCTTGCGGGCAGAAACCTGTCTGGGCTGCTTATTAAACACTGCAAGTGCCATGAATAGTTGTGACTCTAAGAATGACTCCATTTGACAGAAATACTGGGATGTGGAGGGAGGCGCCAATTTCCTCATGCACAATCAAATTCAGCATTCTGCATTTGAACTTATATTTAAAATACACTGGTTTTAGTAACAGAGAGAACCCACGTGTTCTGTGTCACAGACATAGTTGCTCTCAACCGGAGGCTGCATAGTTTTGGAAGGTATTTGGACTCACTCGTTCTTGTGAGCAAATGAATTCTTTGGTGAGAATAATACAAGCAAAGTTTAATGACAGCTTGTGCAATAACAACCCATGATATAGTACTTGGATGGAGAAACAACTGCATTTTAAGCCAAAGGCTGGGGGAGAGCACTGGCGGGGAGCGGGGTGGGCTGGGAGAGAAAGTCTTCTTGTGCGTGAGAAGTTTCCAGATGCCCCGAGGCAACTTCATATAACTCTAAGCCAGCAGGTAGCTTCTTGCTTAGCTAATCATGGCATCAGTGCCTAAAGCAAGTGGAGGTAGTTGACAATGTACTTGAGTTTCAGAAGAACTCGTTTGTGAATGATATCAGTTTAATTCTCTTTTCTAAGCTCTGGAGCAGACTCCTATCATCTTTACTTTGCTAAGTCAGGAATGTGTCCAGGGATGGGCTACATAGCACTGTCCATCTTAACACTAATGAGTGCAGTCCTGCAAAGATGGGAACATTCTGATGTCAAATGAACACCTGAATCCAGATTTTTTCTTGTTTAATATTTGTCTGTTTTTAAAAAGCACTTTGCTTAATTATTTGACGGTTCTAGAAAGTCTGATGTGCAGTAAATTGCTCGTGAGCTCTGTCTTTTAACTCTGCAGTGTTCAATGTCTTGAGTTATTTTTTCAAATAACAGCTGGATTTTATACTCTGAGGAATGGAAGATCCAACCATTCTCTCTTTCTTGCTCCCAGCAAAGCCAGGTCCAACATGTAAGCACCCCATAACCTGCAGAGCCTAATTTGAATGTTGGCAGACACCTGTCTTCCTCGCTTCATCTTGGGCCTAAGAACATGAAGACTCTGTGACTTCACCAAGTCAGTTTTTCTTCCTCTCCCCTATAATTTAGAAATAATAACTATAATTCAACTAGGAATACATGACATCTCACCATAATGGGGAAGACTGGCTAGGCAGGCTGTGGGCCCCCTGTCTGGCAACTTCTGCAGCTTCTCCACTCTTAGGAGGGATTTGATATTGGAAGACAGGGCTGCCAGCAGTCGAGCCTTGGACTGGGCATGTTTTGCTGCTGTGGAACATCAGAAAGAAGGTTTAGACTGGACTGGTTTGGCTCTTCCGTGGCTCATGGTCAGATGACTGGCTGTAGCAAAGCATCTTCTCTGGGGGTGAGTTCGCAGGACTGGGCATTTATATTTCTTATGATCCACAGAATATCTGGCTTTTCCAGACTTACAATGGCCAGATGTCTCAACAGAGGAGAATGAAGAACAGACAGTTCTGTGTGAGGAGGTATCTCGTCCAAGTTTGGCTTAAAGTTGCAGAAGTCCAATGAGAAGGAAGAGCCTTGAAGTCGTATACAACGTATAAAAATATTAGAATCTTGTGCCTTAAAAGCCCCCTTCTCTCACTTTACCTTTTATGTCGTGCAGATCACTCTGCATTGATGCAAACCACCCAGGAGGTAGAGTTCCCTGCTCATTTTTTAAAAACACGCACCCACTTGATATTAAAGTGGTCACAAGGCCACTTTGCCTACAAATTTCATTCAGTTCTGCTAACCATTCATTGATTTCCTGTTTGATGCAATGGAGGGGCATCTGGAACGCTGGAAAGTGGATGACTGCAAAGCTGCTGTATTTGCTCCAAACTGAAACATCATGCCAGTCTTAGGCTTTGAACTAATCCTCCGTACTTAAGCCTTTTCTGCACATATCCCTAATAAAACGTGTCAATCATAAAAATCATAGAAGATTAGAGGTAGAAGGGGTAAGGGAGACCTCAGGCCCAGTCCCAAGCTCAGTGCAAAACTCCAGCTGAAACCTTCCCTCCTTGGTCCCATCTTCGTATTTACTGGAGAACAAAGCCTGCTTACTTCTCCTAATCCAAACATGTAAAAACTCCCCCACACTATGAAAATGGTATGCAGAAATCAAGCCATAATCATGCCAGCTGTCTTGAAAAATCAGGGATTAGGAGCGGGCTAAAAACGTTAGAGCCGTCTGAGGGTCTCTTTCATGGAGGTTGAAAGCAACTTGCTTTCAAAAATGCTCAGCAGTGTGAGAAGGGGCGGAATACGACATACCAGGAAGGCGACTTGGCCAGCTTAGGGTTTCCTAGGTCACAAACCTGTCGACTGCAATTTGCATTTTTTAAGGCATGCTGCAGAAGAGGGCACACCTGCCCTGGATCCATGGCTTGCTTTTCACTCCCAGCAACTCGGAAGTCCTGTTCAGAGAGTGACCAAGAGGCCAGAAGGAAAATGAAGCTGGTGAGGACAGCGAGGCCTCATTCTGCAGTATTGGTGCTGAAGGGTATTTAATGGGGAGTAAGGATAAGGATGGGGATAAGGATGGGGAGTAAAAACAAAGTACTTGAATTTAGCAAGATGAATGACATGCTTTTTCACAGCAAACCCAGCCTATAAATGTGTGTGTACCACTGGGCTTGGGACGGACAAGAAGTGCACAGTTTAGGAGAAGTCCTTGAGTTTTCTATATTGGGTACAAAACTGCCTTGGACTAGCTTTTCTCCCTTCTGCCATGCATGAACAGCCAAGATGCTCCACACGAGCTGCAGTGGGTAGAGTGTTGGGCTCGGAGCCGGGAGACCTGGGTTCTTGCCCCCACTTGGCCATGGAGGTCATTGGGTGACTTTGGACCAGTGGCCTTCTCAGCCCAACCTACCTCACCGGGTTGCTGGTGTGAGGATAAAATGAAGAGAAGGAGACCCTTGTAAGCTGCGTTGGGTTCTGCGAAAGCAGAAGCAAGGCAGGTTATAAAGGTACTGATAAATAAAAGAGATTCATGCAGGGTGAGAGGGTGCGAGGAGGGAGAATTGGTTCCTGACTTAGCACATTGCAGCTTTATATTGCTCTCCCTTTCTCTCTTATAAATGATACTGTTCATGACATGCAGGGGAAAACGTCCCGGCTCTGTCCCACTTGTGCAGCAAAGGATGCGGCCTTCCTGAAAAGGCTCCACAATCTTGGGACGTGGCAGTCGGGCACAAGGCCGCCCCCACTGGCCAAAGAGGCAGCTTCCCAGAAAAAGGAAGTGCGGATTTGCTTTCTGTTGCACTTTGGGAGCCGCACTGCAGACGGTGGTGCCGCAGTGTGGTTATTCCTTCCTTGGAAGGGTCTTCAGGTGACAGGATGGACCAGTGGTGTTCCACCAGGAAGCTCCTGGTCTTGGTTTGTCTCTGCATTTGCGGTAGTTTGTTGCTTGTGGTTTAAAGACCAGACCGCTTGCTGACTTGTTCAGCCTTGGCACCCCCTGGGGTTTCAGGAGCTAGCTGTGCCTCATCCCAGGCAGCAAATACCTTTAAGGTGCTGCCGTCTTGACTGCGGAAAGGCAGAGCACCTGTTCCGAATGTCGAAGCAGCTCCAGTTAGAGTGTCAAGCAGAACAGCACGGGAGGAAGTTGCCTGGGCTTTCCTCTCTGATGGAGGTGTTGGAGGGCTCTGTCGGTCCCTGTGGGCAGCACCGGATTGGCTGAGTCACTGGTCTGACTCAGCACAAAGCAAGCTCATCTGCTGGGTGGCACGGTGGCCACAGTCGCTCAGGGGAACCGGATCCATGGCGACTGCTGCAGGTGAGGGCCTTTTTGGTTCTATCTTGCCTCCGCCCTGCCCAGGCATGATGGGGCAGCTGCAGAAGGCCCAGCAGGGGCCCACAGGTACCGGTCCCCTGGCGTTGCTGCTCTCCTTCCCCATCACAACCTGCTTGTTCTCCGGCCTCTCCTTCTGGTCCAGGCAATGGCCTTGGTGAGAAGGAGGCAGTGGGCACCACGACTCCTTGCCCACTGCTCTCTGATGGCCAAGCAAGCAAGCAAGCAACAATGCTTACGAGAAAATGGATGGGGAGAAAGAGCAGCTGAAGAGGGGAGCCACCAAAGGGCAGGCCATGGGGATTATCTCACCAAAAGGCCCTCAAAACCTGGAGCCAGCATTGCTTCTTCCTCAAGCTGAAAAGGTGGCCTCGGGCTTCAGGCAGCCTCACCACAGCACCCCTCCCTCTGCAAATAAGTATAATAACACCAGCGACTTTACAAGACTGTTGTAAGGATTGCAATCGTACAGCATGCTCATTGCACTCTGGAAATAAAAACGGGCAGTACAAGATTATTGTTAATAAACACTTTGACTTAACTGCATAGCTAATTGGGGGGTTAATCTGCATTGCCCAAGAGCATTTGGCCCAGTCTTTGAAGAGCGGCCCAAGCTTTCAAATCCTTTGAAATGATGCCTGGAGGCAGATGAACATTTTGGTTTAGATCTTAATGTAAGATAATATAAAATAGCCAGCGATGTTCCTCCTCTTAGTTACTACTAAGAGTGTTTGTGTCTTGTGACTTTCCCAAATCGACGAAAGTAGGAATACTCCGTCTCTTGAAAAACCATGCAGTGACAACTCTGGCAACAGTTTTTAAGTTTTGAGTGGAGGAAACTACTGGAGGCATTTTCACATAGTGAGTTAAGCTGATTTGTGGTGAACTTTACTCGGCTTTCCAAAAATAGGAGGGAGAAAGGTTTGCAGGGAATTCCTGATCTAGCACATTCGGTTTTGAAGTCCATTTGTCCAAAGCTCGCTAACGAGCGTAGCAACTGGTCTGGCTGGCCAACGTCTATGCCGAGCAAGTTCTTGTATCAGATGTGTAAATACCGCCACCCAAAGTTACTAGCCCAGTTTTCTTCCTAGCCACCTGTTCATGCAGGTGCCATTTGTGACGCACCAGGGGTCTAGCAAAAATGGTTCAGATCCAGATTTACGGAGTGATGTTTGAAAGGAGGCAGAAGGGATTGCCTCGATGGGTTAGATTCACATCTAGTCATAGTTAATCTGCACTCATTGAAATCAACGGAGCTTCAACTAATCATGACTAAGTGAAGTGCCAGTGATTTCAACAGGTCTACCCTAAAGAATGACTAATCTGGATCCAATCCACTGGGATCACCCCCATTTCAGAAAGCATTACCTGCCTACTCACCTTGAGTAGCCATTTTCAGGTCTGCCCCACTGAATCATAGAATCATAGAAGAGTTGGAAGAGGTCATGAAGGCCATCATGAAGTTGGTGGAGGTCATGAAGGCCATCAGACTGGTGCAGGACATCAATTTACACCAACCCACTCAGACGATGGTGCAGTTATGCCTTGAATGTTTCTAGTGCGGGAGAGCCCATGACCTCTCTAGGCAACTGCTTCCACTTTTCCTGGTATCTATCCTGAACCTAGTCTGTCAAAACGTATGCTGGTTATTCCATGTCCTACACTCTGGGATCCGTGAGAAGAGATCTTGATCTGACCCTTTGAGGGACTTATAGAAGGATATCATGTCTCCCCTCAGACTTCTCTTCTCAAGGCTGAACATGCCCACTTCTCTCAGTCTCTACCCACAGGACAGTGTTTCCAAACTCTGGATCATTTTTGTTGCCATCTGCTGGACCCTTTCTAATTTTTCTGCTTCTTTCTTAAATCTTGGTGTCCAGAACTGGACACTATTCCAGATCGAGTCTGACTAGTGAGGAGCAGAGGGCAACTACTACTTCTCATGACTTGGAAGTAATACTTCTATTAATGCATCCCAAAATAGGCAGCTGCATAGTATTGTTGGCTCATATTCAGCCCGTTATGTACAATTAATCCAAGGTCTCTTTCTTCCCAGCTCTGTTGAGCCACGTATTCCCCATCTTGTATCAATCCATTTGGTTTCTGTTTCCCAGGTGGAGGACTTGGCAGTTTTTCTTATTGAATCTCATTCTGTTGCTTTCGGCCCAGTGTTCAAGTTTATCAAGATCGCCCTTGAACTTCATTCTGTCTTCCGGGGTGTTTGCTATTCCCCCCAGTTTTGTATTGTCTGCAGATCTGATTATCTTTCCTTGGTCCTCAGGAGCCCTCCTGGCTCCTGGCTCTTGGCTCCTTCACAGTGCCTTCTACCTAGTCCCACATCATCTGAACTAGAATTCTTAGTCCATCTTCCAGGGAACACAGTCCTCACTCCAAACTGCAGGACAGTGAGATCTAAGATCTGGGTTCAACCACGGTTCTTCCTTTTCCTGACCGCCCCTCCTTTGCCTTTGTGCCATGCAGGGGATGGAAAGGTCATTGTCCTTCTCTCCATTTACTTCTATGAAATGAAGGAAAAGCTGTGAAGGAGGAACCTCACCTGCCTGCTGTGTGTAACAAGATAGAAAGAGACATGTGTGTGTTTGTGGTTTTTATGTATTGCTCGGGACAGTGGCCGTCTTGTGTGAAAATGGCTCCTGGCAATCCCAGGGTGGAAAAGCTACCAAAGGGTTATTCTATGTGGGCAAAGGGCCACCGGGAAAAGCCTTCCATGCTGTGGTTCCTTCCTGTCCAATTGCACCTTTCCAGAGTGGGACTGAATCATGCAGAGGGGCTGTGGAACTGCAATATGTGTGCATTGCTTAGCATAAAGCATGCACTAAGCCCTGTGAGAATTCATCGTCATTCTGGTGGCTGTCAAAATTATAGGGTTCCGCACAGAATTTAATTGAGCACTTATGAGCTAAGGTGACACTGTCTAGAAATAACTTCAAGGCTTTGGTCACGAAGACAGCGGCAATCATGAGGCGAAGGTGTGGCCCCTTCCCTTCTTTTTCTGACGAAGTGGCCAGAGGCATATAAGATGCCTGGGAGTTAACCTGTTTGCTGAATGGCTAGAGACAGGGTGTGGCAGCACACGCTGCTTCTCTGTACTGTTTTTGTCTCTATATGGAGATCCCATTGTAGAGAGGCAGATGTGTCATCGCCACAGGACTAATTGAAACTGTGCACAGACAACTGCGCTAACTTGCAGGCCTCTCTTTCGTCTGTCACTTCCGCTTCCAGGACATCTCCCCTGTGATCAGACTATTGTGGGCCATGGAGTTGCCCCTCAACTCCCCCTGTCAGGGAGGGGTAGAAACACAGAAACAGAGCGAGTCAGAAGGGGCCTCCCGGGCCATCTAGCCTGACCCCCAGCTCCAGCTGGCTCTGCTCATGACATGCCCACCATGTGCACGTCCAGCCTATCCTTGAATGCAGGCACTGATGCCACCTCCTGTGGAAGCCCATTCCATACTCTAGGGGTCTTCACTGTCAGGAAATACTTCCTGAATCTTGGTTCCCTGAGCTTTGTTTGATTGGAACGCATCCTGCCCTCTGCAGGGGAAAACAGGTGTCAACCCACCTCTGTGTGATTCCCCCTCAAGTACCTGCATGTCACCAACAAATCCCCTCAGAGTCTTCTCTTCTCCAGGCTGAAAAGATCAGTTCCCTCAGTCTCTCTTCATATGCTTCCCTCACAATCTGGCCACCATCCTTGTGTCCCTGTGCTGCACCGATGTTGAAGGCCACATTCCAGTTTGAAGAATGCAGGGACCATCATTCCATGGAGGATGGAGCCAAAATTTCCAGCATGCTTGAGCTTAAAGTGGCAAGCAACCAGAGTCTAGGAAACAGTCTAAGATTGAGAATGGAGAAAAAGCCGTGCAACAGATGGGAAATGATGGTTTGGTGCTTGGGGCCAGAGGAAGGCGGGATGGCCATCTTGGGAATCCCAGAGGGCTAGGCGGGGATGTCAAACAGGCAAGCTTCGGCCACTTGGCCTGGAGCTCTGCACCCTTGTTGTAAAGCTCCATCATGTGTGTTTGACTATGGCATGCCTTAAAGCTCAAGCTGCGCTAGCCTTGGTGAAGTTAAGCCTTGGTGTGGTCAAATTCTGGATGGGCAACCAGCAAGAAATAAAGGTGAATTAGTAATGTGGTGCAGAATATGACAACTCTAATCCCACAACAGCTGGGGAATGTGCCTTCTTCCATAAAGCTGCACAATGATAATGTGATAATAATGATACAATGGTGATGATGATGATGATGATGATGATGATGATGATGATGATGATAATAATAATAATAAATCAGCACCACTTCCATTTCCAGCAGTACCCAAAAGAAGCACCTGATGCTTGGATTCTCCTCTGCTAAAAGTCCATTCTCTTTCAATTCCAGGGTATGCATAATTTCCAGACTGCCTAGGGGGGAAACATTCACAAAGAACCCTGGGGAAAAGAGCCATCACATACAGCAGTCTTTCCCACACGTGTGCTCTCCAGATGGACTACAGTGCCAAGCAGTCTCTTCCATGGATTATGCTGGTTAGGGATGCTTGGGTCTAAAATATTTAGTGGGCACCAGGTCTGGGAAGCCTGGAGTACAATATTGTGTTCTGATAAAAGCAATAATTGGAAACAGTTACATACAGTTCTCAAAGCAGCTTGAGAGAGCGCTCAGGCAGTCTCCCACCTTGATGCTGGCCCAGAACAGGGCTAAGCAACCTGTGTTTCGACCAAATAATTGGGGCACAGTCCTGGAACTATTTGCAAGTTAGCCTAGGTCTGGCAGTTGCCCTGGGACTGCCAAGCTGAACCACGCTGGTCTCACCTGTCAGCTGGGACCACCAGGAAGCTTCACTTCCTACCTCCAAAAAAAATCCCATGGCAAGGGAGAGACCAAGCTGCCTGGGATACCCTTCCTGCTCTCACACCTGCGTTCCTCTGCCCTCATCATTTGCTTTCCTTTTATATCGGGTCTATTGTGATGAAAGGTTATAGCATCTTGGACTCCTTTCTTTACAAAAAAGAGGGGTTTTAGTAAAATTCTGCACAGTGTGGAGAAAGTGGATAGGGATACGTGTTTTCTTCTTCTCCCATCAAGCTCTAACTCAGGGTCATCCCATGAAGCCGGGAGGTTCAGGTCAAATAAAAGGAAGTATTTATTCCGAGAGCACCTAATGAAACTATGGAATTTACTTCCTTAAGCTGTAGGGATGCCACCACTTTGGAAGAGGGCAAATTCATGGAGGAGAAGGCTGTGAATAGGTACCTGTGCAGTACTGGTGGCAATATGCTTATGCACAGCAGTTGCTGGGGAACATGGGTGCACTCATGTCCTGTTTGTGGGATTTTGTGGGCAGCTGGTTGGCCACGGTGAACAGAACAGCGAACTAGGCAGACCCTTGGCCGGATGCAGAGGGATCTTCTTCTGATCCAATGGCTTTCGCCTTAGATGGTGGGCAGGTTCACACAATACAAGACTCATGGTGAAATCTTATCATTGCGGGTCTGCCGTGTGCTCCAGATCCAGTTCTGGAGTTCTCGCATGGTAGGGTTAATTTTCTCAAACTCTGGAGAGAATCCACAGTCTCTTCTAAGGTTTCCACACTTCACTGCAGCTTCTCCAGTTCTCTGGACCTCAGATTGCCATTTACCATCGTTGGTATGGAAAAATGATAGAGTCCTCTGGCAAGACTAACCATGGAAATGAACACTTCCAGCCTTTGACCTTGACTGCCCTCAGGTCCCTACCAAGACCCCCTTGGTCATTTTATTCCCCCCTTCTTAACATTTTCCCAACACTACACCAGCTTTGAAAAGCCAGGACTGTACACAGTATCCCAACTGTGGTCACTCAATAGATCAGGGTAAGAGCAATGCAGTCTTTTACATTTTTTTATCTTGAATTTTTTTTCCGATTATGCCCCGTGCGGCACTTTCCTTTGCCAAGGCAGCTGTGCACTGGGTGAAGTGTTCCCTTGTCGCACAAGAAGAGAAGATGCAGTGGAAAGAAGAACGGGCTGGATTACATGTTCGCTCTGGATGGGTTATTCAAGACTTTATCGGAATGATAAAATGTGTCGATGAGGAGGGCATCATGTTTCTTTTCCGGCTTCTTGCAGTTTCTGCCTTTTTCTTCTCAGCAATCATTTATTTCTGCTGCACATTCTAGGATGTTCTTCCCTCCAAGCAGCGCTTTAAGCTCAGTGTGGCGATGATTGCAGGAGGTTGTGGGTTTTTTTGTTACCCTAACCCTGTGGGACAATTAATGTTCTCTGTCGTGCAAGAACCTCACTCTTCACTTAAGCAAGGCTGGTAAGATGTGACTCGTGAGGTCATGTGACCTACTCTTGACAAAGGGAGGATCTCCAAAACCGGTACCCTCCCTTCCCTAAAGTGAATTCCTGTCTAACTAATCTTGTCTATGCAGGTGTTGAGACGAGATGTTCTCAGATGAAAAAGGGGGAAATGACACACCAGGTCACGTGGCAGTTCTTGGGACATACTTGAAGTTTATCCTTTATAGTTTTATAAAGGCTAGCAAGAGGAATTAGGTGTGTTGCATTGACAAAACCAGCAGGTTTCTAGCCATGCAATCCTATGCATCTTTACTTCTGGGGTCAAACAGACAATGGGCCAGTTGTTTGTCACCAGAAGCCAACCTGGACAAAAGCCATGGTGAGCTGGCTGTTTGCTCCCCAACCCATATTACTCCTGACGGATGCTCAGAAACGCCGTGACTTGTCTTGGCTTGCTTTCTCCTTGCTTTTCCTGCCCACTCTAGAATATATCTCATGGGTATTTGTGGCACAGTCTTAGAAGTCTATGCTGCTACATGAACTCATGAGTTGAGCTGGTGGACTTTTTTAAGCTTTGGGGAGTTCTGTACTTATTAAACATAATTTATTTTCACCTTCAGGGAAATTTGCACATATTTAATGCAATTTGCTTTCACTTTGGAGGAGTTTTAGACAGAGTGTAATTTCTTCCACCTCCAGGAGATTTGCACGTATTTAACATAACTTTTCGCATTCAGAGAGATTTGAACATATTTAAGATTTTCCCCACTTTGGGGAACATGGGTGCAAATGTAACTTTAAAGGCAATGTGTGCAAATTTGCTAAACTGCAGTAAGCTGCATTGCCCACTTGTGTAAATCTCCTTGAGGGAGCTCAGGGATGGGATGAAGCTGAGATTGATGAGTGTGTTCTCAAGATCTAATAGAGAGAGGAAAGTATGAGGAACACTTAGTGAGACTGTGAAGAGCAGGTGGGTTTTTGCTGCTCTTGCTGGACAGCTCTGTAGCTCTTTTTGAGAGGCCACACAAAAGTCACTGTGCCAGGTTCACATGTTACAACAAGCCACCCTGAACAACCCACCAACAAGCCATAGGCTCGCAGATGGCTTGTGCATGGTCAACCAAGCACAGAGCAGAAACCACACCAGGTTCAGACATCTAAAACAAACATGGCTGACAACCCACTGTAGGGAACTGTGTTGTACAAACCTGGTCAGTATGAGTAGCAGCTATATTCTTCCATTTTGACTTTTGAGTAGGTGCAGGGTCCCCAGCCCCGGTTCCCCAATGCTAGGGTCTAGACTGGAGACCCCAGGCTGGAAGCCCCATACCTATGTTCAAGTAGAAATAGGGAAAGAAAATATTTAGTTGCTAACTATGAATTTAAAGTAATATTTGTCATGTCCCTTAGAGACAAGCGGAATGGGACTTAATCCCAATTTAAGTATACGTACAATGACAGTCTAAGCTGGCATGCAACTATGATGCATTTTCTTACCCATCACAACAAGCCATTGTGTTTTGCGGTGTTTATACTTCACAGTGGAATCGTATCCAGTCTCTGCTTTAGGAGTGCTACATTCCTTCCTTTGGTATTCACAAGCACAGTACACCTGAGCCTCTTTCTTGGATGCTGCTCATGGTGAATGCTCACTGCATCTCCAAGCAATTGCATAGCTACTGGGGCAGGTCCTCAAACACTGGGAGTGAGGAGGTTCCAGTAAGAGCCTAGTTGGAGAGATGAATGGATGTGTTCCCACCACCGAGAAGGTGGCCCGGTGATCCAGCCAGCTGAATTTGACCATGCAGATTATTTTGACAGCAACAAGGCTTTGAATGTGTCTGCTGTACTGGACCTGGCCAAGGATCAAGACCCCTTGGTATTCGCTTCCCATTTCCTCACTAAATGGAAGGCAAATACTCAGCCACTTCTCATGAAAATACTCAACATCTGATTGAGCTTCCATCTTGAAGCAGCAGAAGAATCAAAACACAAGCCAAAGAAACTGGCTTTGGTAACAGAAGCCAAATCAAATAATGACACCCCCAAAGCAAAAACATGCTTAGCTGACCGTGAATTCTCAATTCAGTCTGGAGAGACAAAGGGTTTTTTGTGATCTCCAAAGTGAATATGAAGTACTTTATTTGGGAAGTTATTTATATGTTTTTGAATGGCTTGATTATGTATGAATCCCAATTTAACATGCCTTTCAACACGTTAATCCTGTGAGTGTTTAAAAATATTTCAGCTGGAGGATTTTTTTTTTTTTTTGAAAAGTTTTTCATATTCTGGCTACCCTTTTTCTTCTGCCTAACCTTCCAGACAGATGTAAGGTCGCTAAATTTTACCAGGCCTTCCATAACAGCTTCATCTGCAAATATTAATAGGCCATAAGCCTGACCTGTGTACTGTGAAAAGGTCCATTTGGTGACTTCTCCGAGCCACGGCATAGGGGTCCCTGGCCCAGGATATCGCTGCGTGGGTTGTCCGTTTTAACAAAGAAGCTGCTTTAAGAAGTTGCTTACAAAACTGCTCATAATGTTGCCTCAGGTGGCGACACCGAGTGCTTCTTCACAGATGACATTCCAAGGGCCCCCATAAAAACTAGAGACAGAATGTGACTGACACAAGAGTAACGCCAGATATATTTGAAGGTATCTTCTCCAGAAGGCTGGGACTGCGTGCAGTGTGGAGACTCATTGGCTCAGGTAGACTTAATGGGAAGTCGCCATGGATGGATTTCCCAGTGGGTCTTCCTGTTGCAGCAGCAGCTGCCATGTTGAATATTTAGGGTGCGGTTGTGGTGCAGTACAGCTGCATACAAAGCCAGTAAGGAAATGCTGCGCAGGGGGCTGCAGGGAGCTAGGTTCCCCCTCATGTCTTTCCGACAGCTCCTTTCCCATGTACGTCCAGCAAGCTATAAGCTACATCCAGCAAAGAGCAAGGCTCTGAGCGTGCACAGAGAGGTTTGCTGAACCCAAACCCAAAACCATTACTGAGAACACTTCTTTTGAGCAACCCTGGTCCCCACCCCCTGGGAGTGCCCCTCTGGACAGGGGCAAGCCCTCTGGTTGTATGCAGGGCCTCTTGTTGACTAGCCCTTCTCTCCTGATGCCACTTCAAGGGGTCAGGGAGCACACCGGGCTCTGCTGGCTCCTCTCCCATGTGCACTTCCAACACTTCCAGACCGTTGGTTCCCAGAGTCTGCCGGGACAACTTGGATTGGCAACCTGGTACCTTGGGTGCTGCAACCCACCGTGACTAATAAGCTATGGCAGGATGCAGTGGTTGTACAAACCAAGCCATTGTTTCTTAGGAGTAGAGCCGTCCTCACGAGTTCAGCACCTGGGTGTGGCGGTAGAGCTGGATAATGCTCCATCTCATGGTCAAACTACATGCTACATTAGAAATGTGTGCCCAGTTCCCTTCCTGGTTTTATTTTCCTTGAATGCTCATGTGGGTGACTGATTCAGCTTGCGATTGCAGCCCCAGGAAGGGGAGGGTTAAGCACCATTTCCCCACTGTTGCCACCCCATCTGGAGACCCCAGATGTAGACAATACTGACATAGATGTACCCAAGATCTAACTTAGTCTAAGACAGCTTCCTGTGTTAATCCTACTGCCTATGTTGGCTGAGAATAATGGACCCTGCAGTGCAAGACATCTGGGGAACACCAAGCTGGAGAAGGCTTTCCAAGATCTGTGGTGGGCAGAAGGTAGATCTCCAGATGCAGTGGGACTTCAGTTTCCATCTGCCCCTGCCAAAATGACCAATGGTCAGGCATACTGGGAGCAGACATTCAAAACATCTGGATACGACTTTCTGCCCACTCTTGTCCTAGATAGATTATACCACAAGTTTCTTTCTTTTTTTCTGTTTTTTGGTAATTACATGTCTAATGAAATAAATGCTTTAAATACTTTCTTTATTGTTTGCAGTTGTGCGCTGGTCAATTGCCCAAGTAATTTTTGACCACACAAATGGCTAGCTTGAACAACAGTCACATAATATAAATATGTATTCAGTTAATGCCTTGTACCAATGGATAAACACAGGAAGAAATATACAAAGTGGAAAATCAGTCTGAATACCTCTAGGAAATTTTAAAAAAACCATATACTGGCATAGCTTTCCTAGGTTAGAATACCTGAAAACCTCACCTGTTCAGTCTTAATGTCACTTCCATGAAATTGGCCACTGTTCACCCACTGAGAGTGGAAATCCTTACTCTGTATGCAGAAAGCTTCTTAGGGGCCACAGTAAGTACAGAGTCTTCCTGAATGAACAGGTCTCAATAAACAAAATAGGACTTACTTCTGAGTAAACTTGCACAGGCTTACTCTGCATACATGTGAATGAAGGTTCTCTAATTAAAATCACCTGTAAACCTGCAGACTTCAGCCCTGTTCACACAACCAACACAGTGGGGGAACATCTTGCTTTCTCCTCTCCATTTCATCAATTATGTCAGTATGAGAAAGACACGCCATGCACCAGTGCATGATGGGTACCAGGTGGCTATCTGCTTGTGGGATTTTTTTCCTCCAAAAAGCGAAAGGAAGGGAAAGGAAAGGCTTAATTTGGCACTGAAATAGAATATGTGGTGCATAATCGCTTTATTTGCATGCTGGACTGGATGGGCACATGGGTGTGTTAGGGTGGCCAGGTGTCCCCTTCTACAGAGAGCAGTCCTCTATTTGACAGGCTGCCAGAGGACTGACCTCTCGTTGAAGGGCTGCCTACTTCAAGTGAGGCTTAAAAAAGTGCAAGACGCTGCGAGGAGGAACTGGCATCTCCGCAACGTCTGGGGCAGAGATGCTTCCCGCAAGCTGCTTCCTGGTCCTTTCAGGGATCTTCTGCGGGCCGTTCCCAAGCTCGTCCCCTGAACTCTGCTCCCTCCCTTGCAGTTCTTGAGTTTTGCTGAGGCCTGGCGAGCCAGATGCATCACAACCAAGCTTTGTTCTGCTTCGAAGGGCGCATGCCGGAAGCCCTGACATGCAGCACATCAGCACCAGTCATTTGAGATGCCGTGCAAGGGCCTTGACAAGCTGAGCACTTCCTTGTCTCATTTCTCCAGCGATCCCAAAGACAAAGGACAGGTTAAACCGATGCGCAGGAGTGTTCTGTTCTGGTCGCAAAGACCTGGCCAAACGGTGAACAAACCCACGTTGCCCTGACGTTACCCAGCCTCGGGCGGATTCTTAGCTCAAGAATGTGCAAAAGAGTCTATCAGGAAAGCAACCTGCTGCTCCAGGCGACTGTCAGTGAAACCCTCATCACCTTTTCTTGAGGCAACAGCAAGCCAGGTGGCTGAAGAGCACATTCCCAGAATTGGTGGATTTGCTTTCAGTTCCAAATTCCGAGAAGCATCTGAGGATGGTTTGATTCTGCATCATTTTGTTCGAATTGCTGCTTGACAGCCTCCTCAGTTTCGTTCAAGGGTTTCAGGCCACTGAGTGGCTATATTAGCTTAATGAGCTAACTAGAGAGTGGGCAGAAAAACCTTAATATGGGAAGAACTCAAGGCCAGAGACTGTACAAGGATTAAAACTAGAAGCATCGCATTTGCTTAGCAACTGAATGCCATCAATTTGCAGAGGGTGTGCATTCTGGCAGAATTTCCCAAGATCTTTCAAGAACAGTCCTGAGGCCCATCCGTCCCCTGTATGCATTTCATCCAGGCAGGGGAGATTGGATTAGGCCAGTCTATTAAGAGAAGCTATCTGGCACACTGAAGACAGTAGCCTCAGGCGCTGTTGTCGGAGAATGTAGCCTTTCTTTCGTTGCACTGGTCTCCCTTTTCCCAGGCCTACAGCGAGTCTCTGGACTCGGCCCTGGGCAGATAAACAAATTCCATTCTTCCTAGCTCCCCTTAAGCATCTAGGCACATTCTCTACAGTCAGAGACTTGTGCATTTTTCAAAGCCGGCGTTGCTTGGGGCTGGTGGTGCAACTGCCACAGTGGGGTTTGCACAAAATCTACTTCCTAGCTATGCTCCCCATGCTGTTTGGCTACCTGTGTAGACCTTCTTGATCAGCTTCCCTCAACCTGGTGCCCTCCAGTTGTGCTGACTGCAGAGTCCAGTTTCTCCCAGTGCTCTTCCCTTGGTCTTTGCAGTCTGTGACACTTCACTGTATTTCCTTTAAGAGCAGAGTCGCTGTCCTCTCCGAGTGGGAAACCCCTTTAAGAGCAGAACGGGAGCCCTGCTGGAGTGGCCAGAGCCTGAGTAAGACATGCAAGGAAATATGCCCTCATCTTTTCCTCCTGGTCATTTCGCAGCTCACCCCCTGCCCCTGGCTGGCTTTTCATCCATGGAGGGAAAAGTTAAGGGCCAGCTTTACCATCTCTGTAACTTTTTCTCCAAAGATGGAAAATCAGTTTGGGTATATGATTTGGAACTGAAAAGGTTTTGGGGTGAAAATGAAAATAATATCTCCAAAACCATAATGTTCTCCAGGGGGAAGGTCTTTCTTTTTAATCGTAATGTGGGTGGGGTTTGGCCCCTCCAACCCACCTATGGTATTCATTCTTATCTTCATTGCCCTCTTCCATCAGCCTTTCAGCTGCTGTTACAAACAAACAAACAAACAACACACACACAACTGTGAATGCACTTTGGCCTTCCGATTTTGTGAGGAATTAATCAGTGGATAGAACCAACATTGCTGACCCTACAGAAATAGGGGCATTGTTGTTTTCCCAAAAGTTGCCATTACAGATATTCTTGGAAAGTCACAGAACAATACCCATCTGTTTGGAGTTGCCCTCGAATTTCCTGTGAGGGTGTCGTTTCTGAGTAGGATAACTTCATCTCACCTCTGTTCCCAGTTGCATGTGACCCATCCATGCGGCCCATCTTGTGTAAAATGCTTTGGACCATAAACAAACTACTATGTGTGTTCGTTTTTTCTTGTGCTGTTGTCAGGAAAAACATTCCTTCTCAGCTTATTAAATCCTGCTAGATGGCCCCAGTCCTCCTATCTGGGGAAATAACAAGCTATCTTCCTGAAAGGAACGTGCAATTACCCATGTGTGCACACACACGCTGTAAACTTTTTTTTAGAACAGACCTTTCTGGTTTTTGCATCATTTTTATATGATGCAAGAGTGTATCTAATAAATTCCAGTTTCTTTTTAGGGCCTTTGACCATCTAGGCAAGATTTCATCTGTCAGAACTTGATACTTAAGTGTGAAATGGGCATCTTCACAAATGTTTGTACCTTCCTGAATAGGATTTATAGCCAGGTCTTTTGATATTTTCCATTATGTTTGTTGTAGGGTGTTTAATTACCAATCATGGGATTACACAGTCTTGAATGTTGTTGCAAAGTATTAAAGTCTCTAACCAGAATCCCCCAAAGACTGAAAAGTAGGTTCCACCACCCTTTGTGAGTCAGTGCAATGGATACAATTACATGGGAAAAGAAGGACTAACACTTCATTCTGATGTAATTTGTTATAAGAAATACAGAAAACTACTTGTTGCTGCATCTCATAAAATGGGATTATCTGGTCCATGCAGTGGTGTTAATGCCTTTTTAATGGCAATGTTTTTGTGAATGTGAAGCTATTAATTCAAAAGCCTCTGCAGATACCTCCTAGAAAAGTGAGGACAACCCTCCTGGGACATCATATAAGGTTGTGTCCAGTGTTGATTCTACTTTGAGTAGACCCATTAAATGAATGGGATTTAAACCAGACTACAAGCCCTGCCCTAAGGAACTGGTTCAGATGGGGAGGAATTATATTCTTATTTTTTCTACCCGGGGGCAAAGCAAGGGCCCCAGACCTTTTCACGTCAGAGGCAAGATTTTGAATTCTGAGCATCATAAGCACAAAATTGTTGCAGCAGAGATATCTTGCCCATTCACAAGGCACCAGTTTTCCCAAGGCAAAGGGTTAATGGCTTCATTAGAAAGGCATCGTGCTACTTGTATATCAAAGGGCAAATCAAGAGAGCGAGAGAGAAAATCATCATCAGAACAGCACAGTTAAATTAAGCACAACAAAATTGAGTGGCCCTATTCTCAAATGAAGGCTCCCAGCTGGAACAATTTTCCTCCACAAATGCACGCTATGGAAGATTCTCAGCTTCTTAAATGCTGTAGTCTTATATTCCGAAGCAGTCTCTACATGAATGGCTCCTGAAGAAGTTGTGTTAGCAAAGTGACCAAAAGTATTATCTTTTAACACTCAAACAATGCTTCCATGTGGTGATGAAAGAGCTGCATCATGGTTAGATTGTTGGATGGAGGCTTGGGAAAGCCAAGTTCTGGCTTCCATTCAGCCATGAACCTCATGGGGTGACTTCAAGCCAGTCACTCTCTCTCAGCCTAACCTCACAGTCTTGTTGTGAGGATAAAATGGAGAGGAAGAGAAGGACCGTGCAAGTCACCTTGGACTCCTTTCAAGAAGAAAAAAGGCAGCCTAGAAATGTAGTATTAATACTAACGTTAATGTACGAAGGAACACTTAGTACTGAAACAAGGAGTTACAGGGGCAAAGGAAGCAATGCTAATACTCTCTTGTGCAAATGAACACAGTAAGGGTTTTTTTAAAAAATGTACTCGATGTTTGAGGAGGGCTTTCTGTAAGGCATCTAGCCAATCCAACCCCCTGCTTGATGTGGGAATTTCAGAGCTCTAAGCATCTCCAAAAGATGGCTGTCCAGTCTCTGCTAGAAGGCCTCCAGTATCATCTTCAAAGGCCAGACACAGATACTGGAAGGGAAAGAGCGCCCTGGCAATGTTTTTGTAGGTCCATTTTCCAGATGCCATTTCTCCGTGTCGGACTTGGTTGCTTTGACGGGCAAAGATACTGCGTGAGCGTCTAACCTCTGTGCCACCATCAGTTCCTGAGTGACACATTTCTGGTTACTATCGTGCCTTTAGGCATGTCTTTGGATGGAATGTTGCCATGTAACTGGCCTTCCATGAAGAAACATGCAAAATGATGAATGAATGAAATCCATGAAGAGGATTTTTCCAGCCATAAATAACTTGCCAACCTTGAGGCCTGTATTGCATCAGCCACTGGAGAGTAACTGTGTATACAAGAGGAATGTGCTAAACATGGGGACTCCTATTGCGTAATCGCAGAGGGAACACTTTATGGGAGAGCGTTATCTCTCCACATTCCAGCTTTACGTTAACACACATTTTTGCAGCTTTTCAAGAAGTTTCGGAAACAGAGTCACTGCACATCCTATTTGCTTTGCCATTTCAGTCATAAACTCATAATGTGTTCAAGTGACTACTTTGTTTTGCAGTAATGCAAGATTTAACCCAAGGAAGGTGTTTATTTGCCCCAAGCATTTTGGGGCTTCTCAATATTATTTATTTATTTATTAAAACATTTTTATGCTGCCCCATTCGCCGAAGCCTCGGGGCGGCTTACAACAATAAATTAAAAAATAATTATAATAGTAAATTAAAAAATATAAACAGATTAAAAATACAAAAATACAATATAAAATAAGCCACCCTGGCCAGATAAAATCCAATAATATTAACAGTTAAAATGCCGCTTAAATAAAAAGGTCTTCGCCTGGCACCAAAAAACAAATAACGACGGCGCCAGGCGGACCTCTCTGAGGAGCGCATTCCATAATATCAACTGAGTTAGTAATGGAACGAGATGAGAGAAGAAAGTCCCTTCTGGTAAACTAAAGTGCTAATTCAAAAGGTTTCTTTCATGTTAATTATCCATTCATAATATTGAAAATTACTGTAGCTCCTCATGTACTGCCCACTGCAAATGTTTTAATATTTAAAAAGCTTATATGAAAACATGTCTAACATGAATAACTCAAGGAACTGGAAAGAAAAACTTTATACCTTGTTCTGGTTCAGTTGTAATGATCCCAAGCTGATAAAGCGTGGTTTATTGGCCTTGGACGGAACCATGGGTCTGCATCCTTCCTCATCACCCTCCTTTCCTTCCGCTACACACCTGGCTTTGACGCTTCTGTTCTCACTTGATAATTACTGTATCTCATGATGTCCAAGTAAATCAATCCCAAGTCCATATTCTGGCACTCCAGAATCACTCTCCTGTTTTAGATGTAATGGAGGCCTCTGGTTTAAGAAGCCAAAATAGAAGCACCAAGGTTGGGTGACCCTATGCCCCTATATTTCAAGTTGGGTGACCCTATAGCCCTATATTTGAAGGGCTACTAGAAAATACTCCTCTTCCGGAAGGGCTCTTCGGTTGGAAGCAATGTACAAGCAAGATAGAGTTAAAGATAAACAACCATAAAAGGGAGACCAGGAGCAATGACATTATCCATCAACACCAAGTATCTGGATGGCAGGTACACACTTCACTGTCTTTCTCGTCATGAAATTTTTGTACTGCTACATTTAATGCAACTCTATGACCTCTTTTATATATGGCTGCCCTGAGATGTGGGGAAGGGAGAGATGAAAAGAAACCATGTGGGTTTATTGCCCTGAGAACATTTCATTGAACAAAGACATCATATGGGATATTTATTTTATGTTTTATGAGGTATTCCAATAGTAGTTGCTAGAGAACTTAAGCAGGCCTAGATCTTATCTAGATTTTTGGACAGGAATGGAGGAGTTGGATCTTGGCTGTGTTTATTCATGACCATAAAAACAAGAGCTGATAGAAATTTAAGAATTTTGAAACCAGCTCAGCAATGACCCTCTCAAAATTAGTGGAATATGTCTGGCGACTTCACCAAAGGTCTCTGAAATTCATCCAGACTGAAAGGCAGGGCAGGCGTGACCCCAGTGTCCAGTGTGGGTAACCATTATGTGTTCCATATTGCAAACTGAGGGCAATTTCACACTAATTGTGGAATTTCACTGCGAAGGTTAGCGTGTAGAGACCTTCGTTCCATCTGTGTGTGCTTTCCACACCAGCCCTATGGATTAGTGATCCAGACTGTGGGAAGATAGACGGTGCATCCTGCAAACCTCACACATTTGGGGTTGACTGAAGAAGGGAACCTGAGTGTGCTCAGAGCAACAGTGGAGAAAAAGTTCATGGCAGCAACTCCCCTCTCTGGCCAGGAGGTAGCAGCACTAAGAAAATGTTGGGAGGGGGATCCCTCTGTGGGCTTGTCGCATCAGCAGGAAGGACTGTTAGCTGTTGAGATGCCTGGTCAATGTTACTTTTAATAGAGCCGAGCTGGGCCTCTTTGGCTGGATCATGCGTTGCTGCCAAGGTCAGCATCAAGGCTAGGCATGACTGGGCACCTGCCAAAGGATCGCACCACAGCATGGCCCACGGAGAAGCTCTCCTGGGCCTGCCTCTCCTCTTCATCGCTGCAACTTGCGCATTCACCTGCTCCTTGCTTCAGCCTGGACAAGGGTGGTGTAGGATGGAAGAGCAGGAGATGCTCTGAACCGCCCATCGAGCGAGGAAGCGATGGCACCGTGGAGGACGATGACAAGGAGTTAGAGTGGCTGATGACCGCAGCGGTGAGCAGGTAGAAGTGGGCCCACCAAGGGTGTCTCAACCAGGCACCTCGTAAACTTGGAGCCAGCACTGGCCCTTCCCAAAACATTGTGGTACCTTTAACCTAAAACCTCTGCAATACAAGAACAAGTTCTTTTCTACCTCCACAAGGCACCCTCCCCAGTTCTGCCCTGCTGACCTTTTCCCTTGACTCGTGAACCAAAACCTTTTCTTGCAGATCATGCCTGTTGTATACCAAAATACAATTCCATGCAGTTTGCATGCCATAAAATGAAATAAAATGCAATAAAATGGCATGGAAATATTGACCTGGATCTTATGTCATTTGTGACTGATGTAACCTTTGCTTCTTGTTTTAGAACATAATTGCACAAGGCAGGACTTGTCTTTTATCACCAGTAGAACGTTGTCTTGCACAACCAGCTGCCATGCTGGAAATTGTTCTGAAAACAGCGCCATCATGCACATCATACACACTTTGCAAGGAATGCTCCTTCCTCCAAAGGCAGCCCTCACGTGGCAGCTATCAGCTGCATGCCCCTGAGGCTTGATGTTGTTCTGGCTATGAACCCACAGTGCAAATCCTCAGTCAGGGCCATTGGGAAACCCCTAATGAATTCATTCTCAAATGTCCTGCAAAGTCAGCTCCTCTGCCTTGTGAAGTGTTTGTGCAGCAACCACCTATACAAGGAAACACCTGCAAGGTGCGCCAGTGCACACCTGGCTTCTGAACTTTGCAGCTTTCTCTCCATCCACAGTTGGGTCAGATTCGCAGACAGCCTGAATCTGCCAAGTAAGAGTGCTTTGAGCAGTTACGTCTCCTGGGTATCTTAGGACGATGCTTCCTCAGCCACCATTTTCAAACACTTTACCTGAGAGGCATGAATTACCTTCATAATTGGACAAACTTCCTGGACTTCAACTTCCAACAGCCCAAGATAGCATGGTCAGGAATGCTGGGAAATATCCTCCAAAACAATGGAAGGGTGCCATGTTGGAAAGGATTGATCTGCAGAAGGCCAGTACTAGAACTGATTCTATTAAAAACCCCCCGCAACTTTCATTTTTGCTTGTCATTGCTAATTGCTTGCTATTGCTTTGCAAGATGCACGGAAAGAAGGTACTTGAGAAACTCCGACACTAGCCTCTCTCCCAATGTTAACACCCAGTTCACCAGGCCATGCAGCCATTCTTCAGAGAGAGAGAAAGAGAGAGATTCCAGCACAACACTGCTAATTTGGAATCCACAGAGAGATTTGAAGCCATCAGACTTGTGCTAAATAAGTGGAAAATACTGATAAGATATAGAACCCTCTTTAGCTGTTTTTGGATACTGTTCGTATTTCACTGTCAGTTTATGCTAACAAGTTGCAGATAGGCATATTTGCTTTCTTGGATCATTTGTGGATTGATCACATCGACTTTCTTGGCTCTTTTACAATTTTCACTAGATCTGACTTTTCTTTGAGCCCTGCCTGGTAACCCTAAGAGTGGCTTCTGTCTTGCCCAAACAAAGGAAATGTATCACCAAAAAGTAGAACAGAAAGGGACACCTTAGTCTGCATAGAAATTGCACATGCTAATTTCTATGTAGAGATGCAAATTTAGAGCTAATATTGGAAATGAAATAGATATACAATGCATCTCACCCTGGGCGGGGAAGACACACCAGGTGACCTGAGAGTTTACTAAGTGCTGATGAGCAAGTTCAAAGCCCCTTTTCTGAGCTTTTATCCCTAAAATGTATTTGAACTGAACAGTTCTCCAAACAGGGTACACTTTCCAATAGAGAACAGTCCTTTGACAAGTAGGACACCCTAGAAGCATTTGCGCTGTCTACTCATACGTTATACCTACCTACTCAAGTGCATTTGACAGTGAGAGCTGTGATCTACTGACATCTATGCCACAATAAATTTCTTAAGCTCCAGGACAGCTCCGGATGGATCCCTACATCTTTAGCCTTTGTGCAATCCTTTTTCAGTTACAACCCTTAGGACCGAGAATGATTTTTGCCAAGTTGCAAATGAAGGGTTAAACCTGTTGATATTAACTTTGTTTGGAGACACACAGACACTCACAAGTGAGGGAAAATATTTTCATGGTGGTTATGAACACTTAACAGGTCTCAACAGATTCCTATACCAGTCATGGATATTCTAAATTAGAAATCTTGCTTTATTTAAATCTTAATAAATATCTTTTTGTGAACGATGTCAAAACAAACTACCAGATATCTTTAGTGGATTCTTTAAACAAATAACATTCAGCTCACTTGAAGAATCCCCTCCAGGTATTACACTAAGACATCTGTTTTCTTCAGCAACCTCACCTCTCATGGGAAATAAGTTCAAAGCTGGGAGAATAACTCACAAAAATGGATTATTTTGCCAAGGAATGAATTGCAGCCAAATCCTACATGCAGAGGTAGAAGACGAAGAAGAAAGACAGTGATGTGCATGCATATACAAAAATAACCGTGGGGAGTGAGCGAGAGAGAGAGAGAGAAAATTGGAAGATTAAGCACCCTCAGAAGGAAGAGCAAGCCCTTGACGTTGCCCATCAGCCACAACTGACAACAGACTGAGCAGCTCGCAAGTCACTAAGTCCCAAGTCTTCTCAATTGTGGTTGAATGCACTGTATTTCTGTTCGAATGAGAGCAATTGTTTCTCCATCTGCAGATATACCAGCCTAAGCAGAGTGTATGCAGATCAGCGCAAATGGCTCTGTTCTGTTTTGACGAGGCGTTTCTTCTTCGCTTGCAAGTCGTATGTGGCCAGCCTGAAGCAAAGCTACATGCGCATGACCGGGTGCTGGTCACACCTTGCAGGCACACCTGAGGGCTCCTGGAGGAGTTGCCACCTTGCAGTGGCTTGCATGTCCTGGTGCCCATCGGAACCATGTTCATCGTGTCCACGGAGGCCTTCTGGAGAGGCTATTCATGAAAGGCAGAGGCGGCGTCGGGAGGTTGTCCACTAGGGCTGAAGCCCCAGCTAGGGGAGGACTTGTACGTGGACGCTGGCTGATGCAAAGGTCCTGGAGCCCTGATGAACTCAGCTCCTTCTAGATTAGCTGGCTTTCTGCTCACACAGGTCCCACCTCCTGCTGCCCCGCTCCAAGGCAGGTTGGTCCTGCCCCTGCTGAAATCAAATTCCTTCCACTCTCCTGTCCATAAAACTAGGAGTAACTTTTGAAGACAATGTCCTCTAAAGCTACACACACAAAGAGAGACTTTAAAACACATGTAAGTTAGCATATGCTCATTTGTGAATTCTGGGGGAAGTGTGAGTCTGAGCCCCAAGTCTATTTGGTACCGCCTCTGACGAGAGGGACAACTTTTGTGGCAGCCCAGAAAGGAAAAGCCAGGAGGAAGAGAACTATGTGCTGCCTTCCGTGATCTCAAGGTGCAAGGGGGGCGAGGGAGGCTGGAGGAATTCATGCTCGCTAAACTCTAGATCAGGCTTCCCCAGCTGGGTGCTTTGTAGACTCGTTTGAACCACAACACCAGAATTCCCAGTCAATGGCTCTACTGGAGGGGGATTCTGGGAACTGCGGTTCAAATGCCTCTGAAGGCCACAGAGCTGGGGAAGGCTGGTCTAGAGCAAACCGTATCTCCTGCCCTGATTTTGTGCTTTGCTGACTGCAGTGATATAATTGGCGGTTCAAAAAAAGAAACCCCCCCCCCCAAAACTACAATTCCTGTAACAACGCACATTTTTAGGAGAGGCAAATAATACATGCCTATTTTTAGGTATGCATTTTGAACTGCATCATTAGAAAGTAAATAAATTTAGAAATGCATATTGTGTTAAAAAATATGTTAAGGGTGCAATTCGATTGCTGCCTCGGCAAAGGCTTGAAAGCTTCTGATCCCGGAGGCTGCTGAGCACCCCAGGGCAGACAGCCGGTTTTTGCTATTGCTGCGTCTTGAACCCTGCCGTTTTTCTAGGCAGCTCCCGATGACCGAGACTCAGCGCTGGTGATGGTGAGGGAAGGAGACTGGGCCATTGACTGGAACTGGCATCACCCCCCTCAACTCAGCTTGCCCCCTTTTCTCTTCTTTGAGCCCCAGCTGCAACTTCAGAGAGGGGCAGCTGGTGTCAGTTTTTAGGGGGCAGGTGCAGGCACAGCCATCAGAGTCCCAGTTCTGAGATGGTAGGAACTCAGAAATGGGGCTCAAAAAAACCCACGACCCCCCAGAAGATGCTGCGGGGTTCACCTAAAATATGCACTTGAATGTAGATTGCCAGGGAGGTCTGTTCGCATTGAAAGAGAAGATCTAAACCAAACGCGGACAAAAGGACTTGTTGGTGAAAGCATGTGACACTGGCGCACACTGGAAAGACACTGGAGGAGAGTGGGAGAGACCGGTGGGCCTCGTGAATGGAAGCAGCCCCCAAGGCCTTCCGAAGTTTTCCCTTTTGATTCCCAGAGGAAGCAGTTGCACATGGACCAGGGCTGGGGAAGATCTGCTCAAAGTGCCAAAAATCCCGCTGGATCCAAGTAAATTTCATGTGAGCCTGATGCAGCTCTTTCAGCACAACCCCTGCCATCCACAAGGCCTTCCTAATTGGCACAAGAAGATGCTGTGATTTGGAGGCTGGGGAGATCTGGGGAGTGGCAGAGCCCAAGATCTGGATGCAGAAAGGCCCAAGTTCCATCTTTGGCATCTCCCATTAAATGGACCACATAGCAGGGACTGGAAGAGGAGACTGGGAAGTGGCTGTGAAAAGACAGTACCACATGGATGTAAACCTTCAGCACATGGGCCAAATCCATGTAGCCTGAAGTGCCTGATCCTGCCTAATCTTGGAAGCTAAGCAGGGTCAGGCCTGGGCAGAAGTGGGATGGATGACTTGAGTGTATGAGTCTATTGCTGTCAACTGCCTAGAGAGCTTTGGCTATAGGCAATATAAAAATGTAATCATCATCATCATCATCATCATCATCATCATCATCTAGCCCATCAGGGGCCCCTCAGCAGTGGTCCAGGTCATCATATATCCTTCTGCCTGACCCAGCCCTTTCCTCCAACCTCCAATCACTTGGAGCTTTTCTGATGGCTACAAGGGCTTCTGTTCATGAGGCATTTCTTGTATGCTCCTGATTCCCCAGTCATAGAAACACAGAAACAGAGCAAGTCAGAAGTGGCCTGCCGGGCCATCTAGTCTGACCCCCGGCTCCAGCCAGCTCCACTCACAACATGCCCATCATGTCATGGTTGTTTGCATGTGCTTTACAGAATGTCATCCTCCTCCAGGGTATTTCCAAGCATTTCCAGGACTTTTATTGAAGGGAGGAATGTCTGGTATTGTCTGAAAGTGGTCAATGAACCAGAATGAAGCCTAAGGAAAGCAATAGATTAAAAACGTATCAAAAAGTTGAACGCCTCTCCTAATTTTTAGGAGCTTTTAGATCATTCTGGCAGGCATATTCGTATTGTTTGTTTGCCTTGATTTTCATTCTGGCCCACCGCTTTGCCTTTGGCCGCTCCTCTTTGACCTGCCTTTCCACCTCCCCCCCTCCTATGCAACATTCAAGGGCTTCTGCTCAGTGGAATCGAACCCTCAGGCCAAAGGAGTCCCAAAACCTCTGCAATACTGAGTTGGGTGGCCCAATGGCATGCAGCTTCCTTGGGGGTCCTGCATTTGTGAGCAACTGCATTGTTCCTGAACTCTACGAACTTGGGAATCCACTAAGATCAGGTCTTTGAGCTGGGCAGAACCTCTCACTCGGCGTCCTCTTGTTAACGTGTAAACACGCCACGGCTCCCCAGCAAACCACCGGCGGGAACGCTCCCTGGGAAGCACTCCCCATCACTGCTCAGCAACTCAAGAAGTGAAACGATATGATTGAGGAGCAGAGGATAGGGGATGGAAAATGTTAAGAACGCCTGTCCAGGAAAAAGGTGGCTCTGCCAGCCCTACAGCAGTCTGACCCCCAAATAGCCCCAGAATCAGGTCCAAAGCCAGCACTGCAGTTGTCAGTGGAGCTATCAATAACCAGATGTGGCTGGAAGAGGGGGGGGGGACCTTCTACAGTTCAATTGTATAATTTCTAGTTATGACCTTGGAGCCTTTGTTTCCATGGAATGTACAGGGGAATGAGGCGGAATGCCAAAATTCGGAATAGTATGTGGAAGTTATTATCAGAGAAATGTGCCTGTTGGTCACTGTTCAGAAAGCGCACTCCGGGTCCGTCACCGGTCTGTCTGAAGCTGCGGCAGGTCTTAGGAAGCACTGAGGGAGAGAGCCACTGAGCGATACTCAAGGAGCAGGGCATCGTTTCGGAAGTCATTCCAAAGCTGCACGGCAGTTATCTATTTATTCTATTTATACCACACCTTTTTTCCTTTCAAGGAACTCAAGGCGGCTTCCATCATTCTCTCCTCTGCTCAATGTCATCCTCACAACAAGAACTCTGTGAGGTAGGTTGGACTGAGAGTTTGTGACTGGCCCAAAGTCACCCAGTTGGCTCCATGGCCGAGCGGGGACTAGAACCCAGATCACCTGAGTCTCAGTCCCTGCCTCTTAACCACTACACCATGCTGTCTAGCCACCAAAGAAAACGCAATCCGTCATTCACAGCCTATCAGTGCCCCAGAAGACTTCCTGGATTTTGCCTTTTGACTGGGAATGAAAGAACATGGAGGTTAGTTCTGTAGTGGACAAAGTTCTACTGTTGGGAGAGTTCTGCAACAGACAGGATTAATTCCCAGTCCTTCGGACACTGCTCGGTTTCTCAGGATCAGCATTCAAAGAGTGACCCACACTCTGTCTGTGCTTGAGGACCGATTTTATTTCCATGGGACAAACAATCAAACTCTGTCATCAACTGTTTTAGAAAATCCCTTCTGTTTTAAGAATGGTTTGCTGTGTCGTAGAACAAGCCAGGGGTATGGAAGGCAGGGCTGTTTCATAAACATAACCTTAAAAGCTTGTTGGGTGTCCTACAGTATCCTTCATAGAGGACTGTCCAGTATGTTAAGGCATCCTCTAGTGAAAGCAAACTTGTCTAATTCCAGTTTAAAGACCACGGAGCATAAGAACTATTGTCATTTCCTGTTAGAACCTGGACTCAGTTTTAACCACTATGCTGTGATATGATGTATTCCTATTAAAATAAAATAATAATTTCTAAATTAGCATATCCAAATGTCTTGCAAATCCGCATCATTTGACCTCTTCTTTGATGAGAACATTTCCTCCTGATTTGGCAATTCAGAAGTCTCTCTCATATTAGAAAAATGAGGTTGACTTATAGAGCTAAAACTAAAAGGTTTAACTGGAGAAAGCTCCATCCCAACCCACACTAATGTTTAGGGCAGGGTTGCCAGGTTTCCCTTCTTATTTACAAGACCGCTAGTCAGAGCTAAGTGAAAATTATAGGGAAGCCCATGTTATGCACCCCATTTGCGAGGAGCTCCCTATAGAAATGCAAATGTTCATCTGAGGGTCGAGGTAAGTATTCATTTAAATCCATAAATATATATCTGCAAATAATTAAATCCATATCTAGCAGTTGCTTCCTTTTAAAAACTTTTTACTCTAGTGTAGACACAGGGACACCTGTCTGGATCAGGACTCTGGTATGCAGATATAGCTGAATGGTTTTTGGATCCAGGATAATTCCCTTGTAGCTATTCAAAAGTTTAAAAAGTAAAGATTAAGCCACTAGAATGGATGTAAAGTAATGTCTGACTTGTCCTGGAGTTACTATAGATCAGCAAGTCTAATGCAAATCTCTAAAAATACTGGGCAAAGCTGCATCTAGCCCTGGTCAAAGGCAACCAGATCACACTCAAGCTTTCCAGGTGGGGATCCAGTGGATAAACAGTAACACAGCTTTACCCAACTGGACACTTGGACTTCAATTCCCATCAAAGTTTAGCAACCAGGGTCAGTAGTTAGGGATACTGGGAGAACTAGGTTCACACAAGATCAGCCCTGGCAGAGGGTTTTAATTTTTTTTTTTAATTTCAATTTCAATTGCTACCATACATGTCTTGGGAATCATAAATGGTTCCTGAATAACTGAGCATCACCAGATAGCTAGCTGAAGAATGATTCTGCTTTAGCTTTCTCCTTGATACGCTGATTTTCCAGTATGAATGAGGTTTGAAAAGTCAAAGGCCCACATAGATCAAGACAGACATCTGCATCTTTTAGCTTTTCAGTTTTACTCTAGAGTAGCTGCGAGTGGCCTGATTTGGATGATGATATTAACATGGGGAATAGAGGAGGCTGTTAAGATCCAAACTGGCCGCATCCCTTTGCCTACTCTAGAGTAAAAATGAACAAGGGACACAGCTGCTAGAAACAGATTCATGCTGCTTGGCCTGCCGTTTACAGTGAAAAGGTGCAAGCTTGAGACGTGCATTGCTCGTGTCCTGCGTGTGAGAGCTGAATAATGGGAGACAAGCCTCTTCCCCTCCAGCCTGTATTACTAAACTACTTAAAGATCCTTTTTATTTTGTTATGGAAGGCTCCACTTTCCTTATAGAACCCCCTTATGAAAATTAGAGAGCAAGTGCTTGAAAATACCTGCCTTCTCATGCCAGATGCTCGTTTCATGTTTGACAACCAGGAGAAGGGGACACATTAGACTTTATGGGATGTAATTACATGGACGTAACCCTGGGCAGTTTCTTCCTCATCCCCCAGCCCTGCTCTGCAACTTGCCATAGAAAACTGCTGATTACTGAACTTCATTTTAATTGTGGTACAGAACAAAGCCTATGCTAGCAAAGGACATAATTAACTGTGCACTGAAAAATGTAGCACTAAGCCGAAATGGCGTTTGTGTGTGTGTGTGTGTGTTTTCAAGAACTTATTCATTCCTTGAGAGAAGCCATTTTTATGAGGGACTCATACAGTGCCTGGCACACAGCAAACTTCCTTGACAGGCAAAACTAACTACATGGCATTGCATAATTACCAATTCAGAGCGAGGGCAGAAAGCTCTCACTCTGAATTGGCTTTGAAACATGGGGCTGGTTTGCATGGTCACTACAGCTGCCCGCTCCTCAGAATATTGCTATAGCTTAGCATGTCATGTGACTCTGCCAAGGGTGATCTAAGCAGAGGTTAAGCAGCCCTCACATAAACATAAAACAGCTCGTGGGTTAACCCAAACCAGGCTTACGCAACACAGTAAGTCTTGTTGCCTGCCTGCCATGTTGTGAATGTTCAAAACGGCCACAGGCACAGGCACCAACCCATTGTGGCCTAATAAGCCAAGGTGGCCTGTGGTGATAATGAGAACTAGGTCACTCTGGCCCATACAATTCTTCCTGGCCATAGGCAGCATTGCCACTGTTTGACTGAGATCACATTGAAAAAGAAGATTCTTGAAATAAGAAACTAGTGCTGAAGGAATGACGAGGAAGAGAGACAAAAAGGTTGAGATTTCTAGATAATTTTTCAGGGAAATGTTTAGATAACAGACAGGTCATTGAAAACTTATATATCATATAGGAAAACTGAACAAGAAAAAGGGCTTGCAGGGTAGCAGACCCAAATTTACTGAGGAAGTAGGTCAAAATTACAATATTTATAGGCATTTCATCTTCTAGGCAGCTCAAGCTGAGGTTTTAAATGGAAAATCATCTTGTCCCTTTAGCTGGGTGGTCAGCTGCAATTAAAAATCACAATGCATTCATTTGTTTATTAAATGTATTAATTAAATTAGTATCCTTATATTATTAAATATCTAACCCTCATCCAACCAAATTCCCTTGGAGCAGTTTTCACTAAAAAAGTTAACACTAACACAAGAAGACAGCCCATGAAAACACAGAATTAGTGAATGATTAAGGGCTTAATTTTTTTGCCAAATTAGACAGAAAACAAGGCCTACGACCCCCAGCCTTTTTCAGTGTGAATTTGTATAGCATTGCAGCTGGAGCATTTGATGAAACACCGAAGTACTGTGTCTAAGTTGCCCCGTCCCAGTAGGCAGTCCTCCTTCTTCGATCTCAAGTGACAGAACTGCGTCTAATTCCAGGATTGTGAGCCTCCACTATTCCAAGAAGGGAAGTCGCATTTAGACCAAGCCAAGCACCACTGAACTAGGCCCATGAACCAAAGGAATATGTCTGGCCTCAGTCTCAGATTCTTGGCCTTTATCCTTCCTGTTGCCGAGTCCAAGCACCAGTTCAGGACAGTCACTGCCCTATGTGAGACTTCAGAAGAAAAGAGAGTTGCGTGTTCTCTGCATTTTGATGGTGCTTCCTTCCACCCATCCATGGAAATTTTACCAGTGGTTTCATCTAGAGGAGAAAAAGCATGGAGGACCAAACAGAGGTCTGACAGGAGCCAGGGCAAACTCTCCTTGAACCAGGAATATATTCTCCATGCCACCTTCTGGAATTGTCCATCCAAGTAGGAACAGAACTGCTATAAAAGAGTGTCACCAACTCCAAATTCATAGAGCCTCCATGAAGGATCCCATGATTGATGGCATCAAAAACGGCTGCAAAACCCAGAAGACTCAACCAGGACACACTTCCATCTTCCTCTTATCAAAGGTCATTCCACAGGGCAAAAACTAAGGTCATATCTACTAAATCAGGCCTAAAGACTGATTGAAATGGGTCCAGAAAATACTGTCAGAAGTGCTTCTGCCAGTTTATTTCATTGCCTCCCATGCAATGACGGTTTATGATCTATTTATTTATATTATACTACTGTTCTTGGAGCACCTTGCAAAGAACAGTAAGATAGTTCTTTCTCTCAGGTTTGCTGCACCGCAAAGAAAAGTACCCAGCTTACTCTTACTATCAACAAAACAAGTTTTCAGAGGGATGGGGAGAAAAGCAAATTGAGGCTCTAGTTTGGAGAGGTTTTAGGGTGGCCAGGCATCCTACATGCTAGAGGAAGTTCTCTGTTTAAAGATGAGTTTAAAGATAAAGAACTATTAGGAATGAAAGCAAGACCCTCAAAGCACTGGGACCATAGAAGGAGCAAGGGAATCAGAAAATGGGATCAGCTCTTTGAATTATGACTAAATTTGCACCTTTGCATTGATATTTACATATGCACATTTTATGCATATTCGTATCTTGCTTGTGCGTGTGATGCATTCTCTCTTTCTTGGCTATTCTTGACTGGCCACCCGTCCCAGCTGACCTTTGCCTTCCTGCCTCACCATCGCAAACAGTTGGTCTGCTCCTCTCCTCTCCTCCTTAGGGCAGCCAGTTTCAACAACCAACCTTGTTGGTGAAAGCAGAATTGTAGCCCTAATAAGATATGTGGCCTAAATAGTCCAAAGAATATTCTTGGGGATGTTAAAGAGGAGGAGGAGGATAAGAAGACTGCTTTTTCCACATAGTATTGATGATCAAGCTAATGTGAACATTTTAGGGTGCTTAATGCTCCAGTGTGGAAGCACAAACCTTTATGCATATTGCATTTCTCTTATCCATGCATTCTCCCACTTATTTCACTGAAATGCCTCCACAGTTCAGTTACAGAGCAATGAGAGAAGAGAAGTTGGTATTTCTGCACCCTCCCCCTTTCGTATTTCTGGTCTTTCTGCCTGTTTCCTATCATTGCCCTTTGCTCTTAGAATTGTTTGTGTACTCCTGGAAAATGACTCTATGTACTATTGTATTGCAAAAACATTAAAGTTTCTCAATAAACAAATGGAAGGATGTTTTATTTTGAAAGCTAGCAAAATCAGGATTAAATTATTCTGCAGGGGATTCATTAGAAAAGACTCATTTCTGGTAAATTTGACAATATTTCCAGAAGAGTTTTAAGTGGGCAGGGAAACCAATGCTCTCCAAACATTATGGTGGAAGAATGGATATATTAGCCTTTGTGCTACTGGGGGAATATTAGCATGGAGGAGAGTACTTGGCCTGTTTTGAAATGTGCAAGCCCCTACAACAGAAAAAAGCCCACAATGTCTATCAATTCCAGGGAAAATGTATCAAGAAAACCACTTAAATGATGGAACGTCAGCATCAGCCTCTGATATGTAAGAGTGGAAGCACAGGCCAGAGTAAAAACCTCAGAGTGCACATTTTCAAAGATGTACAATTAATCCTGGAAACAAAGGAGTGGTGAGCTAAAAAGCTTTTTACGCAGTCCCAGCAAAGTGAGGAAAGAACAAAAGGGCACCACGGAGCCAGTCAAGGTAATATTGGGTCTTGGAAGTTCTCTCGTGCTGAAAACTAGTCAAACAGAAAGGAAACCCTTGCTGTAGGCTGCTGTATTTGAAGGCCAGTTCCTTCTAGGACAGGTGTCAGCAAAAAGAGCGGGACACATTTAGCATATTCACTGCTAAAACAAGAGCCCCTGCCATTAGATCAATAAGTTACTGAGTCCAAAAGAATGGAATTGCACCACTAATCCACATGGTCTGTTTGCATCCAAGGTATAATGGTGTGGCCTCTTTTGTACAGAACCCTCCTTTATCTGAAGGCATCCTTTATTTGAAAAGCTGCCCGGTTCAAATTCCCGTTTTAAGAGAACAAAATGTAAGAATGGTTGCCCATGGACAGGTAGCCTCTGAATGGCAGGCAAAACTGGCAGGTATACAGGAATTAAGCTGAATAAAGAATCATTTCTAAAACTGTATGTATGCATATAAATTAGTGTATATTGCTTAATGCAAAGGCATGTGATCTCTTTTGGTGCTCCATTTCCTGATTCTTGGAAATCTGTAAGTTGCCCATCAGAACAACTGAAGAATGCTTCAGTTCTTTGGTACCCCATCAGGATCTAGTATTCCTTGAACATTTTCCCAGCCTTGTGTTCTGATGGCTCCTTGCACTGCCTGGATATGCATATGGTGCTCACATCCTTTCTCCACACTTCTGAGCGTTACATGTACTCCTCTTCTCCTTCCTCCTCCTTCATCACCTCCTTCATCATCCTCCACAGAAGAAGTCCTGAGATACAGCATTTTGCCTCTTCATGTTTTATTTTTCAAACATAAGACTCAGCCAGATGATTGGTCTGTATAACTCTGTATTGCCTGTCCTGATTGGCAGAGGTTCTCTGGGCTCACTTGCTTTTCCAGTTGTATCACTGCAGTGAAAACAGTCTAAAATGGTCCTCTGGATTCATCCAGGGCTGAAATGCACATTTGAAAAACCAGACTGCCCACCTACTACTTCTCCACTGAAAATCCTGCTTTCCTTGGGTAGCCCTGTGTCCGCTTTTACAGAGGACAGTCCTCTCTTTGAAGACACCTTCTGTTTGCAGGGTTGTCTTGTCCAAGTCTGGTTTAAGGATAAAGAGTCATAGCAACTCAGCTGCATCAAAAGTCAGCACTTGGACAGAACATTGAACTGTTCATTGAACATTACCAATCACTTGGTAACACTCTTGCCACCACAGTGAAATGCACTGTATGTCGATGCAAAGTATTCTTTGTAAATTTGCATTAATTAACCTATGCAAATATAATGGAAATCAACCTAGAAGTCCACCTTGGTATCCATTGAGTGCTTTCTGCTTTCAGTCGGAATGCAACAAAAGGCTCTGGCCAATGAAGAGTGTTTGCAGATCCAGGGTATCGGAAAGCCACAGAGAATGCTGATTAGTTTAAGCTGATGCATTGCATATTGCAGACAAACAAATAAAAGCAAGATTGGTTCAAACACTTAATTCTTCAGTTGGATTCTCTGTGTGGCAGGCAGAAGGCATGAGTCTTGACGACCAAGAAACACACTGCTTCATTCACAAGGTCATGTGTGTGCAACATGTTCAAACAGGCAGCAAACATGCCTGGCAGGTACCCATAATAGTTCCCTTTCCTCAAAGTATTGGAGGAATCTAAGCTTCCAGCAGAGTTCCCCAAGCTGATGGCACAATAGAATACTTGTATAGTCTTCTTAACTATTTCTCCCATGGAATTCTGTTTTCTGTTTGGCAACAAATCCCATTTCATTACTTTTGATGTTTTTTATTTTTATTTTTATTTTTTTTTGTGCAACACAAAACAACCAAGCCACACCAGCAAAGAAGAAAAAAGAGAACAAAATAAATGAAAACAGTATAATTTTGAATGAAATTTTAGAAGAGCCATGACACTAATTACATCATATAATACATGACACGTATTATATATCACTATATTTTAGTATATAAGAGAAAATACTATCATTATTAAAATAATTATGCATGTATGTCAACAAAGGCACTCCAGAGATTCATGTATTTATCCATTTGTAGATTATGCTCAATGGCCACCCATTAAAAAATCTAAAGCTTCATTAAATCCTCTACCAATTATGTCATTGCAGCTGGTCTTTTATCCTTCTAGTGCTATGATATTAATTTTTAGCTGTCAAAAGGGTGTGGAAAATCCATTTACATTGACCTTGTGTGAAATTCCAAGAAATGGGTAGCTATCCTTAAATATAAGAACTTTCCATTGCAAGATTTGTTCAAATTTTTACCTCCTCCCAAAAGGGAACTACCATGGGGTGTTGCCAAAACATATGAAGAAGAGACGCTTTAGCAGCATTATATCTCCAATGATTGACCAGTTTAATTAAACCCTTATCAAAGAGCTGTTGTGGCATCCTATAATTGAAGTATCCCTTTTTGGTGATTTAAGTGAAGTCTAATATCTGGGACACTTTGCAGAATAGATGAGAATGAAGGACTCCATTGATTGGGCACAATTCATTACTCCATTCTTGGTTGAGGCCTTTGCATCATAGAAACAGAGAGAGTTAGAAGGGGCCTCTGGGCCATCCAGTCTGACCCTCGCCTCCAGCCGGCTCCGTTCACGACATGCCCACCATGTGCATGTCCAGCCTGTCCTTGAACACCCGCATCGATGGGGCCTCAACCACCTCTCGTGGAAGCCCATGCCACACCCTCGAGATTATCATGGTTACTAACAGATAACAGAAAGAACTGGAAGGAAAGAAAGCTGGTCCCGAGACTTTAACTCTGTGACTGGATCATCTGTGTGGCAGGCGGACGTCACGTGTCTTGGGAGCGTGGGACACGCTGCTCCATCAACAAGGTCGTGTGTGCCCAAGATGTTCACATGTGCTGCAAACGTGCCTGCCAGATCTTCATATTCGCTCCCTTCTTCCAAAGCACTGGAGAAATCTAACACAGCTCTGCAACAGGATGCTTGGAGAGCCCTCATCTGAGCCATGGATTCCACCAGACCCTGTTTTCTGCTTGGCAAGAAAGTCTCTGTTTCATAGTTTGGGCTTCCTTGGAAAGCGATAGTGCTTTGGTTATAAAGAGAGCAAGGTAAGAGGTAAGGAGTCAGCCACACATTCTGGACTCTGCTTCTCTGTTAACCTAGTAACCAAACACAAACGCAAATAGCACTTCACAGAAGCCTTTCATCTGAAGCACTTCAAAGCAGCCTACACAAAAACGGGAAAATTATCCTTAAGAAACTCGCTGCAGGCAAAGAAACTGTGTATTAAAATGTTCTGCAAGTGCTTTAAAGTGTCAACATCTAGAGCTCATTCACACAAAATGCTTGTTAACATAGACAAGAGGGTTCCATAGCAAGAACATGAACCTCAAGGATGTTTAAGGTCAGAGCTAACCGGAGGGATGCTACAGGGAGAAGCCTGAAATAATCTTACTTACAACATGTTAATTGTCTCCTTGTGTTAAAGGGTATTTCACTTCTCATTCACTCAGCACATGCAGCTTCTCATTCTTTCTCTGGCTGGCTCAAGACCTCGCCTCATGGCTCACGTCTCCTCAGAAGGAAGCTGCAACTCAGTTGACCGAGCTTGGCTTCCAAGCAAAGGCCCATTGGAGTACAGAACCATCGCACTTCCAACATGCCTTTTCTTATTGCAGGAGTGTAGAGTTGCTTTCAGTCTAATGGCCTAATTCCATTTCATAGATGCTTTCAGGAGATAAATTCTGTTGCTGGGCAGGGCCAAAGGGTGAAGCCACAAATATTAAAAATGCCTGCATATTGCTGCTTAAAATTCTTACTGCTAATAATTATGCCTCGAGAAAAGCATTTCAACCTTTTGGAATGGAAAAAGCCACTCAAAAGATCCAACAAGTCGGTGGGTGTGGCTGAGGGAAGGAGGCGTGGCCATCCAGGGAACACCAGGGGCCCCTATTTTGCCCCAGACCTGAAGTTCTACTTGCCAGTCTTACTGGATTTCTCCTCTTCTTTGTGCAGTCTCTGCCTTCAGTACACACAGAATGTAACGGGTTGTAACCGTGCTTCATTCGCACAGTTGACTCTGACCTCAGCTTCTGTTCTGGCCATTCATGAGGGCTGCAGAACGCTTTGCTCACTTTTGGCTCACAGTCCTGGCAGTTGTGTGCTGGCTTTCGGCAAGAGAGCAGATTCAGAAAGGTTTTCCACGCAACTGAGGAGTACAAATGTGCGTACCGATGCAATTGTGTACTGGCAGCGTGGGATGCAGCCAGTTCATGTAGTCCTCTCTGTTCATGGGCACACATGAACACGGAGGGAAAGATGCACACATGGAGCTGATTAACAGACGATTCTAATGTGTGGCTTGAGTCACACACAACCTCACATGTGTGGAAGAGGCCATATTTGTTTTGCACTGCAGGCAATGAATTTATACCTCAGCTGCTGCCTAGCCATCTTTGACTGATGGTGATCCCATGAATGAAGCCCTCCAAGATGTCCTCTCCTTGGCAGGCCTGCTCAGCTCTTCCAAGTTCAAGGCTGCAGCTTCCTTTGTGGATTTGATCCAGCTCATATTTGACCTTCCTTCTGCCTCCAACTTCCCCTGGCATGATGGTCTTCTCCAGGGAGCCTTGCCTCCCCATGATGTGTCTGAAGTAGGACAGCCTCAGTTTTGTCGATTTTGCATCCAGGGAAATCTCTGGCTTGATTTGATCCAGGGCCCACTTGTTTGTCTTTCTGCCCCCCCAGGGTATTCACAAGGTTCTCTTCCAGCACCACATTTTGAGTGCCTCCGTTTTCTTCCAGTTAGGCCTTCCTATTGGAGAACAGGGAAAGGCTGACAGTTCCCCCAGTGCTGAGCCTTAGGTAGTCCAAAATGTACCATGCGCATGAGAGGGAAGTATCGGCAAAATTTCGAAAACTGTTAGTGTGTCGGGGGGAACCTTTCTGTGTGTGGAATCCAGAATGAGGAGTTACCTTGTTCCGTGGCCACTCAGTGCTGAATGACTCGGAATATGTGTGCATGATGGTTAGGGGGTAGGATGGAAATCGGGATGATGAAATGGATTGTCCAAGGAAGGGGCTTGGTTGACTGGCATCCTGAAGAGAAGCACCGTGCACAAAAGAAGCCGCACTTGCGGTGGTGCCACACTATGAGCTTAGCCCTGTAAAACCACACCAGCCACTGACAGCGTGAGTCACATCACTGGCCTGGTGCAACTTACAAAGACTGCACCTGAATGGGGCTTGCCTGGTACAATTTCCACAGGCGTGCGGCAGAGGCGTTGGGGGTGCGTGTCACCCAAGTGGCATTTCTCCAAAACGTCTGGGACATCACAGGCCACCTGCACTGCTCCAGTTCTCTGAGATGCCCTCAGATGTTTACAGTCCAGAGTGCTGCAAACCTGTGAACTAGATCCTTCTGGTTTGCGGAACTGAACTTTAGCAGCAGCAGCTGCTAAGCAGAGCAAACTTTTAGCACCAAGAAAGTTTACAGATACAGCAAAGACTTTCCAAAGAGTTATATGAAACATGCCTATTAACAGTAATTTAGCCCTTGTGTTTCCACTGATTATACATCTGGAACAATCATCTGCTAGGTTTAAGGAGGGCAGGAGAAGTGGAGCGGGGGGCGGTGTTCACTGTAGCATAAAAGACACATCTTTGACATCAAATGTGTTTTGTCGAATGTGAGCAGCTCGCCCACTTGAACACATTTAAAGGTTTGCAGCCCCCACTGGAGACCCCAGAGGAGTTCTTAACCTTTGGCAGCACTTTACATGGTGGGCATAATGGTTGATCTGCTGAAAGCTGTGCAATGCACATCATTTCATGGGAACAGCATGAATTCAGGTGTCCCCTCTATGTTGGTATTGTGTCTAGGGACTCTGCTGCCTGAGAGATGGAGAGCAGGCTAAATCCAGTAGGCGATGCACCTGAAGGGGACGACGCCATGGCAAGTCCTCTCCCTGCCTGGGGAGGAGCACTGGAAGAGCACATGCTTGGCATGTGTTTTGTCAAATGTGAGCAGCTCGCCCACTTGGACACATTTAAAGGTTTGCAGCCCCCACTGGAGACCCCAAAGGAGTTCCCAGCTTCAGTCCCTGACATCCCCACTCAAAAGCCATCAGTGACTCCTGTCCAATTGTCTCCCTAAGACCCCGCAAGGACACTGCAAGGGGACAGTTCTTCTGTGCTGCAATGCTTGGAGTGCATTCTGTTGTTGAACTGGTACTGTCTGGAAGCAAGGAAACTGGGTTGCATCCAATGGGGCTTATCCAGGCCTGGCATCAGGGGAAGGGATAGGTAGGAAGCTGCCGAGCACCAGAGGGCCCATTTCTGCCCCGAGCCTTCCCAGCAGCCACACCACCCTTCTCCTCCTTGCTCATCCCTCCGACTATCAAAGGAAGCCCTGGACCCAAGCCTGCAGGCCCTGTGGCAGTCCATTCCACAAGACGGTTTTGCATTGCATTTGGAAAATTACATCTGAGTGCCAGAAACTCGAACCAATCGGACACTGGAAAGAGCCCTGCCAGTGAAGGCCCCAGAAGGTGTAAGCATGGCTGTGTCCCCTTCCCAAGGCAGTGTCTGAATGATTCCAATTGCTGCCACTCAAGCATACCTTTAAACACCCCCCCCCCCCCCGGCCCTGCAAAGCTGCAGGCTCAGCACTCCAGCATCTGCAGCACTTCAACAGTAAGAAGGCTGGCCAGGTGAGGAGGCAACAGCTCCGGTGCTGCGGCCTCCCCCAGCGAGGCAGAAACAAGGTCAGCTGGCTGGAGCAATGGCTTCAGCAACCAGCTGAACTTGTACAGCTGGCCAGCAGACTTTGGCCGTGGCAGGGGACTTTGGCGGCGGGAGCAGGTGGCAGCGTGGGGCCCACGAGCAACACGGTTCCAGCGCCCCCACCCAGCCCAGGTCCTGTGCCCTTAGGTGCGTGCACTGTTCATCCCCCTTCAGACCCATTCATTCCAAGTCCACTCTGTGCAGAGCTCAGCTGGGATGCAGCCCTGCACTAAACGGAGATCATGGTTGCTCAGGACTGGCACAGGAATGCAACCCCCGAAGACGAGTTTCATAGCCACAGCAGATTCAAAGATGGTGCAATCTGAAGCAATTCCCTCTACCTGCACCGCCATCCAGTACCAGGCGCTGGTATGGAGCTGGTAGAGCGCTGTTGCTAAGTCAGGGCTGGGCAGCAGACTTCGAGTCTGCGAACTCTGCTCTGTGTTTTACCAGAATTCTGAATTATTTTATGACATAGAACTGGAGGCAAAATACGTACCCGTAGAAAGTTCGGAACCCCTTCACCTCCACGAACACAAATGATGCCGTGCCAAAGGTTGGGTGTCCCCTGACACGGCCAGTTTCATGTGGTCACCCCATAGAGCAGGGGTCTCAAACGCAACTGACCTGGGGGCCGCTGGAAGGAGAGTCTGGGTGAGGCTGGGCCGCATCGAGTATTCCACCATCGCGGTGGGGGTGGGCCGCTCCTCCTGCGTGGCTCCCAGAGGCCGGCCCAGGCGCCGCCAGCACTTTGAAGGCCTTAGGGCCCCTCCCCCGTGCCCCCCCCCCCATGCCGGCCATTGGCCCGCAGGCCGCGCGTTGGAGACCCCTGCCCTAGAGGCTTGGACGCACGATTGCCAGAGCTGTGAGATCTCTCCCATACTGGAGTGCCTGGGCTTTTATAGGATATTACATTATGGCTTGTGGATCCCATTATGGGACAGTGGATTGCTCCCTCCTGACATTAATAAGAATGCAGCCTGATGTGGATGTGAAATAAAATGGCATCAGAGCAGGAGGGGAAACAAAACTGTGTAGGGTTCTGGAGGATGTTTGGTTTCAGAGCCTCAGTGGTGTTTGCAAACCGCTCTGCCCAGGCGGTGGAAAGAGGTCCCTGCTGCTTTAAGTACATCTACAGTGCAAACGTCGGTCCATTTTTACTGCTGCTATTTATTTCTGTACTGTGTCCTTCATTGCCGGTGCCACACAGGAAAGCTCAGGGTACAACATACAGAAAGACCAGTAAACTCACTACAATAAAACAATTTTAAACACTTACAACAGTCATTAAAACCACAGCCATAAAAAATATCCATAAAACCATTCCAAAAGTGGAGCAGGAAACCAAACACCGTGAGCTTCAGCCAGTGTGCCAGGCCTTCCTGAAGAATCGTCTTCTGCGCAGCTGTGGAAATGCCAGTCGAAGTGTGGCCAAACTCATGTGCAAAGGCAGCGCACTGGAAAGCACCATTCTCAGGACACAGAGGAGCGTGAGGGTATGTCTTGGTGTCCCCTCATTTGTAACAGCCTGGATACTTCCTGTAGACCTAAGCAGGGTCAGCTCCAGTTTTGGAAGGGTGGTGGTGGAGAAGGCATCTCCTGATGGCCCCACTCCCCTGGTTTTGGCTACTTACCTCTAGCCAAAACCAAGGGCTATGCTTTAAATGGTGCCAGGCGGCTGCCCATGCCACTCTTTGATTTCCCAGAGTGCTCTAGAGCAGCCTTGCCCAACCTGGTGGCCTTCAGAGGCATTTGGACCACAACTCCCAGAATTCCCCTCCAGCAGGGCCATGGGTGGGAATTCTGGATGTCGCCATCCAAATGTATCTGGAAGGCACAAGGTCGGGGAAGGCTGCTCTAAAATGGGGCTGAGTCAGGGTCACTGTGTGAAACTGAAAGGGTTGCCCATGTTGCTTAGAGTGACGGGCCAGAAAAAAGATAGATAGATAGATAGATAGATGGATAGATAGATAGATAGATAGATAGATCGATCCAAGGAGAAACATGGAGGGTACAAGGGCCCAGATCTGAAGGGGATACAAATAATGCAAACAGACTGAGAATTCCCATATACACAGGAGAACAAAAGCTCCTTTTTAAAAACCATGTTCCTGTGAAGGAAGATGCAGTACAGAAGGACTCGACCCAAGGAAGTTGTTTCTTTACCAATGTACTCTTCCTTGCAGTTTTTCTCTCTTTCTTTTCTGTCTCTTCACTCCATGTTTCCTTCCTTCCCACTCCTTCTTTCTGCCAGAGCCCTCTACAGACAGATTTATGTAAAACAGGCTGGGAAGGAAATGACAGCCGGAAAGGACTGAAGACCTTACGACCTTTCAGGTTAAGCCTCCCTGAGCCAGCGTTAACCTTGGCACGTATTTTTGCAAAACAGTGGACCAATAGTGATCAGCCTGTCTTCTGGAGAAATGTGCCAATTTAGTGCCAGGACTTTCCTGTTTTGCAGTTTGGTTGCAATCCTACTAAAAAGATCAAGAAAATGAATAGCTTTTGTGAAACAAATGCCTAAGACAAATCAATATGAGAAACACTGTGCAAAGCAGCAGAGTGAGATTAAATCTGTAATTAGAATAATCATTAAGAGCAGCAGTGTTTTCAGAATTTTTCTCTCTCCTTGCCAAGGCACTTGAGGCATTAAACCCAAAACATTACGAAGACCAATAAAACAAAGGTTTGAACCAACAGCATCCTGAATGAAAAATACTTATTATGGACCGTCATTTCACGAGGGTGAACTTTAAGGCATGAAGGTCCCAAAGAGGGATTAGCACAAGGTGAGAAAATGAAACACATTTGTGTAGTAGACATGCATGCTATTTGGAATGGAGCATATCCTAAAATATTTGCGTGATGGAAATGCCCATTGCTTTGATTGCCATTGATTAAATGCCGGGAGGGAAACCCACCTTCTGAATTATAAATGAAATAAAGATTCTAATGAACGATGAGCTCCTACAAATGACACAGCCCCTGGGCTACGGAAAGTGGCCTAAGGCAAGAATCAGCTTCCCAAAGCACATATCCTGCATGAACAAATTTCATATGGAAATACCAAAACAGGTAAATTGGATACTGGCCCAGGATATTAATAGGTTCACAGCTGCATGCATAGAACCCCATGGTATAGTGATGCAGCATCGCATCTGACTGTTTTTGTGTTTTCACATGCAGTGCATCTTGCGCTGCATCAGCCTCCCCCAATCTCATGCCCCATCAGATGGGCAGGCCATGTTGGCTGGTGATAGAAGGAGCTGCAGAGAGAATTCGGTTGGGGAAAGCTGTTTTGAGCTGCATTCAGGCTTTCGACGTTTGAGTGTATCGTACTGAATCGACACTTCTGCTTTACCCTTATTGCATTTGTTGTACATTTAGGCGCAGTCCTATGGCCACTGAACTTTGGCTGAGTGGGAGGAAGGCACATGAGTATTGGAAACCCCACTCTGATGACTGGACACTGGCCCTGCTTCCTCACAGATGGTGTGGAGAGGAACATGGTGGCCAAGCTCTGTGGGTCTTGGAGAGGTGGAAAAGGGCTGTGCTGGGCGAGGACACAGGGGCTGAAGTGCTTCCTCCTGCTGCCCCAGCCTCCTCAACCCGTGGCACCTCACCTGGATGGCCAAAGCCAGCCATCAGAGATGGGCACACCTGGCCTTGCCCCATGTATTGTGAGCATGGAAGCCACCCGGTTGGGGGGCTCATGTACCTTTGCGGCAGAGGGCGTTGGACTGGGCTCCTTATTACAAGGTAGGGTACATGCCCTTTAGATGTTCTGGCCCTCGACTCCCATCATCCATGACCCTTGGCAACACTGGCTGGGATTGATGGGAGCTGCAGCCCAATGCATTTGAAGGAGACCAATTCGCCTGCCCCTGATTTACTAGTTCATTTACATTGTGGCTGAGATGGACCCTTGCAACCTCTCGGTCCTTGAGTTGCCTCAAGCCCTTCTGCTTGTTTGGGTATGGAACCCCCTCCTGTGAGACTTTGTCTGCCAAACCCTTTGGATAGCATCTCTCCTACTGATTTTCTGCTGACACACATTGCCTTATGTGTCTAGGCAGAGGGAGAAGGAGAGGGTTCTAACTGAACAATAACATATTCATCTCAGGTCATGACATTAGGAAAAAAAGTCAAAGGATTAACTCTTGCTTCTGTGATGCAACTTTTAATCATCAAAATAAACATTCCGCCCAGAGTAATTATTGCTACAGTGATTTCATCTTAAATTTTGTATCACTATTATTTTTCATTGACTCACCAGAATGTTTAGGAAGCTCTCCTTAGAGCTTTGGCATATTTAACATTTGCCCTGCTTACTGCATGTCTGAGATGGCAAATTTATAACAGCAGAGAGGAGAGGAGAGGAATAAGAATACACGTCCAATATATTGTTTCAGAGCTTCTGATGTAAACACAGAACAAACTTTCTTTCAATCCCCCTCATATTTATTATATCTGTTTATCACAGAGGCAGTCTGGATTATAAGGAACAAACTGTTTAATGAAGAGTATGTGTGTGTTTGAGTGGAGTATTAAGAAGGACCAGGATCATGGTGTGTACATGAAGTAGGACAGTCTATTGGGATATGGGGAGCAAAGACAGCACTTGGAAGAACCTGGATGTGTGTGGTTCCTGGCAGTGTGAGTAGAAGGTGATGGACATGCGAGCAGGACAGGAAGAACAGCAGAGGTTCTCAAGCCGTCCACAAAATACTCCGTTCCTTTTTGTACTGGTCTCTGTAGGCTGGGATTTTACTTTATCCTTCTCCTTCAAACCCCAAGAAGAAAGCTAACACCTGAAATGTCATCTCAGCTCTGATTCCTGGAAACCCTAATCTTGGAACATGGAGCTAGCTTCATGTGATTCTTTCGATGCAGATGGACACTCACAGTTCTAGCCAAGGCTTGGGACTACATTTAAATCCGGTGTACATCAGGGTGGGCAATCCAAGCACCGTCATCTTTGTGTGGTCCTTGGAGCCCACCTGTATTGACCATGTGGGGAACTCCTCCAGCCAGTGGGTGGGGAGCCCACCAGCCAGTTCTGCTGGGGAACAGAGCAGGCAGGCATGAGCGTCCTTGCACACTCGGTTTCCTCTAGTAAGCCTGTTAAAGATTTGCTGGGGGGTGGGGTGGGGTGGCAAAGAGGCTTGAACCTTCTCCAGCAATTTCATATGGACATGTACGTGCACTTCTGTACCTGTGAGTATCTCTATGGTAGGCTAGCTGTGCGCATGGATTGGTGTGCCAGTAGGATTCCCCGTCCCCAAAAGGTTGTCCTCTCCTGGTTCACATCACTGAATCAGGACTGCTTAGAGGTTTGAGGTAAGTACCAAAACACGCCTTCATGATGGAAGTGCTGATCCATACTAGGTATGGCCAACAGATGGCCTGAAGGTCAAGACCCAAAGTTACCCCATCAGACCTCCTGATGTCACTCTCAAATTTAATCACAGATATTTGTAGGGGACAAAATAAAAGGATTTCAAGCTGATAGAGCTGCTCCATAACTTTGAGATGCTCCATGACTGCCATCACTATTATCCGAAGAACTCCATAATTTTTGAGGTGCTCTGCAACTGTGAGGTGCTCTTTAAGCTCCATCACTATTGCCTGAGGTGCTCCATAGCTCCTGAAATTCTTACTCTGATGGTGGTGGTGGTGGTGATGATTTTCACAGAGCATGGCAAAAGACACATCTGGCCGATAGACCACTGGTAGGAACATGGTAGGAAATGGCTCTCCAGATGTTTAGAACTTTAATGCCTAGTATTCCTGGCCGCCACATTGACATGTGCTTCTGGGAGTTGAAGTCCAAAATATTGGAGCTTTATCTTCTGTCCACCCCTGGTCTAGATTAGCTGTCCCCAAGCTGGTTCTTTCCGGATATGTTAGACTATTCTTCCCATTGGCCCAGCTGACAGTACCAGAGATAATATGCCTCTGAATACTAGTTGCTGAGCTGCATGACCAGGAGGGTGCCTCTATTCTGCTTGGGAGCTCCCTCAAGGAATCTGGCTGGCCCCTTGGGGCTCAATGGTCCTTTGGTCTGCTCTGTCAGTTATTCTATTTATGTTCATCTGGAGGACATCTGGAGGACATGTTCCTCTGGGGGATGCTGTTTTAGAAGACACGTTGTCTCTCCCCAAACTAGAAATGGCCAGTCTCCTCCCCTACACACGTTTGCTTTCTGACTTCAGCCACTTTTCTCTCTCCCTCTATAATACCCATTTAAAGCAATGTTCAACATAACTCTGTCTCAGTCAGTTCCTATCACTTTGAATTGATTCATCAATGGGGAACAAACTGCTGGCGACAGTGCTCTTAAAATGTTTGCTAAAGTCCTAACAAACAGCTTCGGTTTGTACTTCAGTCCTGGAACCATTATACAAAGCACAATTAAAAGAGCTCTCGAGGAGAGTCCATTTCCTATTTACTAATGGATGTGGGGTGTAAAGACCACAGCAGCACTTCTGAGAAAAGTTGCAGAGCTCCTCCTTCAGAAGTAAAGATGAAGGTCACTTGCCCATGGTTCCAGCCCAGACTGACCAGTCTTAAGAACCTGGGCTGTGACTCCTTCTCTTGGCTAAAGCTTCCCAGCTGACCACATTTGCTTTTCTGTATTAGCATTTCCTTAATTATTACACCCCAAAGGTACTTTAGTTATTACATCCCCTCTTCTGTAGTAATACCATTACTGTCTATTACTACAGGAGACTCCGAGGGGATCTGCTGGTGACATATAGGCATGTGAGGGGGTGCCACATGGAGGTGGGTAGAGGCCTGTTCTCCCCTGCAGAGGAAGGGAGGATGCGCTCGAACAGAGCCAAGCTCAGGGAGCCAAGGCTCAATTTGGATGCCAGGAAGTGCTTCCTGACAGTCAGGACCCCGAGGGTGTGGAATGGGCTTCCAAGGGAGGTGGTTGAGGCCTCATCGGTGCGGGTGTTCAAGGATAGGCTGGACGTCCACATGGTGGGCATGTCATGAGTGGCGCAGGCTGGAGCTGGGGGTCAGACTTGATGGCCCTGGAGGCCCCTTCTAACTCATTCTTTTTCTATGTTTCTATCCCCAATATTTTTAGAGCCAAATTAAAAGTTTGTGGAGCTTGTTTTTCTGTTAATGAATCGACATGGAATTAGGGTGGCTTTTGGATGGCAATGAAACACAGAAACAGAGAAACACAGCGAGTCAGAAGGGTCCTCCCGGGCCATCTAGTCTGACCTCCGGCACCAGCCAGCTCCGCTCACGACATGCCCACCATGTGCACGTCCAGCCTATCCTTGAACATGTAAGGGAGAGAAGAAAAGCCCATCTCCCTCATCATGCTCTGGCAATTTTCTTCCCAGTTCATTTCCCTCCCAGTATCAGAGGTGGACTGAAGTCAAATTGGGAAAAAGAGATTTCGCTTTCCTTTTCTACCTGCTCATTTTGAGTGTAAACACACCAGTGTTTTTCAAATAAAAGTGCACACATCTGGTGAGGACTTGCCAGCAGTGGAGGGGTTCCCGTAGCCCTGCACACGGTTTCAGACTTCCAGCTCCTCTCGTTTCAGTCACCCTAGCCAGCATTCTTGGTGCATGAATTCCTGTCTTAATCAGGAAGGCTGAAAAGGATGGAGGGCCACGCCCTTGGGCCAATGCTTAGGGTCACTAGACACGAGAAGTGATTGGAATGATTTGGGGCGGAATCTCCTGGGAATGTCAATGGCACCCAGCTTTAGCTCCCCCTCAGAGCTGAGGATGCACTGTGTCAGTTCCTGGGGCCCCAGTTCCTGGGGCAAACGATGCAGAGAAAATGGAAGCTGTGATGGCAGGGGGCTCCTCTGGCCCGAGCGTTGTGTTTCACCAGTCCTGCCTGGGCTTGTGCTCCTTGTGAAAGATCCGGCTTCCAGATTGGCGCTGGGTTTGGGTGCCCGAGTGGCTTCTGGAGACACAATGACTGCATCTGGGCCGGCCTGCCCACTAAAGGTTGTCTGGGCGTCTCCAGAGCAATTGGGGCAACTGGAAGGCTGGCCCCTTTTTACCTCTGTAAAGGACAGTCCTCTTTGCAAAGCTGCTTTTACAGAGTGCAGTCCTCTCTATGTGGAAGCACTGTCTGTCTGAAGGGCTGCTCAGAAGGAGTCCAGGATCAAAATAACCATCAGAATGATCTGCTGAGCCTTCAAGTGACCCTCTTCAACCCCACCTGGCTGACAGACTAAGAAAGGCACACAGGTTGCCTGTGGCCTGTTCACAGCCTTTCGCACTATGGTGAGTTTGCCTGTATTTGTATTTCAATGATAACCATTATTTATAGTTTTGCATCTGTATATATAGATCAGTGCAGGAACATTTTATACAGACCCCAGGACTCTTTTATACTTTTTCTGGCAATGCATTCTTCCCTGACTATTCACACGTGCCTGCCTTGCCACAGTTAATCCCCATTATGGAAGACATGCAGCTGGAAGGAAGCTGTGGAGAAAGTCTCGTGGTACTTTCCACCAGAATGCTGGGCATCTCCAAGTGCCACGGGAATGGGATGATATAAAGTTACTTCAGTTGGCTTGGGCCACTCCCAAAACATTCCAGGAAGTGTGGCAGGTGGGAAGCTGTGAGGAATGCTTCCTGCCACCAGGCACTATGAAGGAATTTTATTCAGAAGTTGGAAATACAAGGGCGGGGCGGGGGGAAGAAACAGATCATCCTGGGCATCTTGGAAGGTCAAACAAAGGAAGCAGCAACCACTTTTCCTTAAATTTCAGAGACAAGTCTTTTCTTCCCAGTGGGGATTATTCTGGTCCCTATTCACCCAAAAAACATATTTAACATGTTGGTACAGCATTAGATCAGACCAAAGGTCCATCCAGTTCTTCATCTGATTTCCCTCCATGGCCAACCAGAAGTCTACAAGCAACAGATTATGGTGCAAAGAGACAACCTCTGCTTGTGTCCAACATCTAGTATTTCAATATATGCTTTGGTATCTCCTCTGAGCTGTGATGGCTAATAGCTGAAAATCATTGATGGATGTATACTCCTGATTTTATTAGCTGGTGTATCTTTTGAATCTGGGGTTGCATTTAGCATTGAGCATATTTTAAATATGTAGTTATGTTGGCTCAATCATTTTTTGTGGAATGGTCACCAACAGAGTTTCCTTTTTAGGCACTGTATACCAGTCTTCCCCAAGTTGACATACTCCAGACGTGTTGGGCTGTAACTCCCATAATGCCAGCAATTCGTACATCTGGAAGACACCGGGTTGTGGAAGAGGGCAGCATATTATGTGCAGGTGTGTTTCCACTGAGTTCAATGAGACATACTTGTGGGTGGATGTCCAGATTTCACCATAATTTGAATAGACCTATTGAAATCAACGAGGCACAGTCATTATGAGCTTACATCCCATGGATTTTAATAGGTCTGCTCTACGTAGAGATAAATCTAGATCCAGCCCCATGTTTTATTTATTTATTTTTATTTATTAAAACATTTTTATGCCGCCCCATTCGCCGAAGCCTCGGGGCGGCTTACAACAATAAGTTAAAAAATAATTATAACATTAAATTAAAAAATATAAACATTAAGTTAAAAATACAAAAATACCAATATAAAATAAGCCGCCCTGGCCAGATAAAATCCAATAATATTAACAATTAAAATGCCACTAAAATAAAAAAGTCTTCGCCTGGCACCGAAAAACAAATAACGACGGCGCCAGGTGGACCTCTCTCTGTTTCTAGGACTGCACAGGTATGGTGATGGGTAGGTGGGTAGGTAGGTAGGTAGATAGATAGATAGATATGTTTTTAAGGGGCATGCCAGGAGTGCTAGCTTACTGGTTTTGGCCTAGACAAGCCTAGGATTGCTCCCTAAAAGGTTTAAGTTTGCTTGACTCATAGCTCAGATCTGGCGTGTATGCCGTTCCAACTACGTGGCTGATTTGTTAGCACAGTTGGTTTGAGTGGGAAAAATGTGTTTGAGGTTTTGAAGCTAGAATGGTAGACAACAAAAGAGGACTTCACAAGTAGAGGTCAAGACGACTTGAATTCAGACAAGAGACTATGAACTGAAGACTTATTGAATTAAGTGGGATTTCTTGGATGCAGCCTTCTAAAACTGGGATAAACAAACTATTCCAGAATCCCCCAAAGACCTTCTCCATGTTTTCAACCAGTTTTGATGCTCAGCCTCCCAAGTTCAGACTTTACACTGCTACTCGGGAGGTCTGTCGGCCGAGCACAGTGGAAATCCTTCGCACGAGAAGTGCCCTAAAGTGCAGGTGGAGGAATAACTGAGCAATTTATTTCCAATACAGTTAAATGACCCCTAGGGTATGAATATTTTAAAACTCTCCCTTTCTTACATTTGTTTTTGTTATCGTTGCAAGGAATATAATGCTAAAAATGAGAGAACACTTGATTTTTCGTTCAGGAATTGCTGACTCAAATCTTGGACTGACCGGTGTGTCAAATACTTTTGATTCACTTGAGGCTTCTAGGTACAGCTTTGCAGCTAGACCATTTCAGAGCGGCCGCTACCTTTGAGCTCCCACCCTGGTGCTTTGAGCCTCAGGGACGATGGTGCTTTTCTCTCCCTGCTCCTTATCTTTTCCCCCCAGGAACGGTGGTGGCAGATGCCCCTCATTTTCTGCTCTGGCAAGAAACTGAGAGCTGGATCTGGACTGCTCCAGGGTTCCTCGGCGTGCGCTCTGTAGCTGAGCTTGGCTAATTGAAGTTGCAGTCCAACGAACTCGGAGGGGACCAGATACAGTAAGGAGGGGTGGGCAAGTGCCTTCTGCTTATAGCCCCCATCCTAGCCCACACAGCCAATGGTGAAAAACCCTTGGAGTTGTAGGCAAGAATACCTGGAGGCAAACCTGCCCATTTTTGCTCTAGAGAGCATATGATAGCAATCCTTAACTAAGAGAAAGAAGGGCATGGCTTTCTTGTTATTGCAGAAGTTGAGTTTTCTGAACATCCACACTGGCCCATTTTTATTCTGAAGCCTCCCACATTCTGAAGGGGAACCTGTCAGCATTCACAGACTATTGTTTAGGAGAAAGGTTCTGTTCAGAGAAAATGAAGCACATTTAGCCTGCAGGCCAGTTTCTCCACTGCTGTCAGCTGGTGCTGGAAGCTTATTTGGCCAGTGGCATAAAACCCAACCAACGCTCTGGTTTATGGTGTTTGCTTTTGCAACATTCACTATGGGGCTCATTATGTGCCATCAAGGAAAGCTCCGTTTGCTCACATTCGAAGGGAACACTCCATATACGGTGGGAGTGAACACTGTAAAAGCAAGCCAACATCAAGGACAAGAGGAAACGGGCTCTGGAGTCAAAGCACTGCATTTTGTGAAATAAATGTAGAGATAAGGAGTAGCCAATGATCACCTGGGACTTTTTTCTGTACCATTCTCATTGAAATGAATGGAGCTGTGCAAAAGCAGGCTGGTATATCTACCTGGAGCTCATGCAGTTGAAGAGGGCTTCCACGGGGACAGAAACATGCCCTTTCCACTCATCCGCCAGTTCTCCACTCTGGGTGGCACCCTTCCCACAATTTCGTTAGTGCAGCGAATGACCAAGGTAATTGCAATGTAACCTGTCAGTGTTCAGTGCAGGGCCAGCCCTGTTTTGGGAAGCTCCACGGAGACAGCAGAGGGCAATGGATGTAGAGCAAGCTGTGTTCTGCACTGAGCCAGACCACTGGGCCGTCCAGTCCACCTCTGCTGACACTGCCTAGCAATGGCTCTCCAGGATCTTGGGCAGGTTCCTTCCGGAGCCCCACCTGGAGATGTCAAGGACAGGACCTGGGACCTTTTGCATGCAAAGCAAGGGCTCAGAGGGAGGCGCTGGTTTCTTAATGTGCGCCAAGACCTTTCGTGTTGGCTGGGGTGGGAGAAAGCGTACTCTTTGGGATCCACTGAAAGAAGCCACATCTCTTAGGGTGGCACTGGAGCTGCAGCTCTGCTCTGATAAGGGGAGAGATCGCGATAGGAGGGCTTATTCTGTACATACCAAAGCACACTGCCGGGGCAACTGAGCTTTCACAAGAAACACAGAAAGAAAGAGCAATAAAAGTTACAAGGGGAAATGCTTTTTGCTGATAAAAGACTGAGTGGATGGCAAATTACAAAAGCCCCTCAGGGGAGATAACCTTGAGACGCACCTGTATATAAAGATTAAACAAGAACTTGCGCATTGAGATTTATAGAGCTTATCGAGTGCCCAGGTTTCACTATTTACATTTACAAAATTCAACTTTATTATTGGTTTCTCTCTGTTATTATTCCATGCTGTACAGAAACCAACAAGTGCAATGAAAAAATCAGTTAAGAGGGGGAAAGGTGTACCTAGGAAATTTTTCAAAGGCATTTTATGGAAGGTTGGCCGGCATGACCTCAAAAGATAAGCAACTCTCTCTCACAGCATATGCACACAGACACACACACACAAATGCACGCACAGTGTGCTCACACTCATACACACACACACCAGGCCTGCACATGATTCACCAAGTCAGACACAGAACTCCAGGGGCTCCATAGATTTGATTTTGGTGTCTGGCTGGTATGGTAGTGAAGTTTTCAAGCACCTGGCAGTTTGTGATAAGTAGCTGATAGGCTGCAGTCAGCATTTGGTAGGAGAAAGAAGGAAAGCAGGAAAGAAGGGAAGAAGAAGAGAAAGGAAGAGGGAACAAAGGAAAGAAATGTCCCAGATTTCATGCAAAGGACATGAATCAATAATATGTTAAGGAGTAAGGGAAATGGATTGGACCACTTGCTTTTGCCAGTCCAAAGCAATTCCAGGTTTTGGATCCCCATAATATGCAGTGTCCATGCAGGACATCTGAGCTGCAAAGCGCAGTGGATCTGAGCTGAGGAATTCACAGGCAGGGTAACCACAGGGCTAGTTCTCCCATTAAGGCAGGGGAAGTCGGATGCTTGTGGTGAGAAGGCAGCTGGGTGTTCCTGCACAGGCGCTGTCCCTGCACCCCCTGGGCTAGTCTTCTGTCCGCCTGCTTCCACTGGTGAAATAAGCAGTGGTGGGGTGGGTGCCCTCCATCTTGGCCTTTCCCTCAGGCAGCGGAATGTCTTGTGCTGCTCTGCTGCATCCGTTGCCGCAACAGAGCTGCTTGCACAGTTCTGCAGAGAAGGCTCCACCATGCTAGGGGAGGAGACAGCAGCTGCAGCTGGACTCAAGCAACGGAAGCAAGAAGTGCCACCAAGCCAACTCAGAAGGTGGAACTTCATGTTGGGGAGGCTGATGATCCGGGGTAGGCGAAGGGCAGGAATTTCCTAACTCCCTGGGCCAGCAAGAGGCTTTGAGGCAGGTGGGCTGGATTCACTCAGGGGATCCCAGTTACCCACGGCTCCCCTTGGGAGAATTTTCAGCTGTGTTCCTGCTCCATGAAATTGGAAATCAGCAGCAAAACAACCCCTTGCCTGCTTATTGTTCTGAACTCTTCACGTTGCACACATGAAACCCGAGCGAGGACAAAGGAGAGACAATTTCACGATTGTTTAATCAAATGGAAGACGTCACTTTCCAGACACAGACAACATGTCAAGTGGGTGTCTTGTGTAGGCGTTCCTTGGAGGACTCCAACTAAGTGGGAAGGGAAGCTGTTTGGACTTACAGTATGGTTGGGAAAACAGAAATATTAACTCCAGGCAGCAGCTTGAAATGGAACAATTAACTTATTGTCAGGAAGGCTATAAAACATCTCCAGTATAAGGGGGTGGTGGGACTATATCATTTTCAAATATATTAGTAGCCCAGCCAAGAAGAATCTTATTACCATCTACATATGGCTTAGCTTTAAGCAAGTGTTTTGAGAAGTCCCAATGGTTTCTAGCTCAAAAGCTTTGTGTTTGTGTGTTTGTACAGTTTTAGTTTTTGTTAGAAGAATAAACATCCAAATAAAAACGAACAGCTGGAGGGTCAGGGTGGGGGGAACCCACATTGGCTGAGACACCCCATTGCAAGACAAAGATGGACGGTTTCGGCTTGCTGTGAAAGCCTTTCCTGAAGGCAGAGTTGGGTTTTGACCATGCCTCCTCTTCCCTGTTCTGCTCCCAGCCATCTGGACAGTATTTTCTTGGATTGGTCTTCCATTGGGAAGATTAAGGCTGCTGCTTCAGTTGGTGAATGGTGGGCTGGCAGTCCCCCACTGTTCCCTCTGAATTCACTAAATTAATCTGTCCCCCTCTGGATCTTATCCTGCTGGCCTCGCTCACAAAAGAAGATCTTCTGCAGCCACCAGTGTCTATCCCACTATAAGTATCTCAAAGGCTGTCATAAAGATCTTGCTGATACCAGACTGTAGGACACCAAATAATCAATTCAAGTTGTGACGACCCAGATTCAGGCTAGATTCCAGAAAAAGTTTGCTCATTGTCAGAGCAACATGACAGTGAAACCGGCTGCCTAGAGAACTCATGGGTACTCCCACACCAGAGACATTCAAGATGAAACTGGACCGTCCTCTGAGTGGGTTGGTGTAAATTGGTGTCCTGCAACAACAGGCGGTTGGCCCAGAAGGTCTTCATGACCCCTTCCAACTCTTCTGTGATTCTATGATAAGACGTGTGAATGTGGAATTAGGTGTGTGGGGGGTAGAGCATTGTTATCCTTCAACTCTAAAAGCTAAATATCTTGGGCTAGCCCTGACTGGTCTGTAGAGACCATATAAATGGCATTTGGACATCTCGCCCACACTTGCATGTCTTCATCATTGAAATTGCACCCACTCATCAAGTGACTAAAAATGGTGCACTTCGCTTGTCGAGATGCAACTGCACTTGCCTGCCAATTTTCTTATCTCGGCCATGTTGGAGGGCGTTGCTCCACAAACCATACTTTTCAGGCATACCATCACACGTGCTTGGCTAACCTGGAATAACTCCGAGCTCTGGTTCTGATTACCTTCATTGGGGCAGACCAAAGGTCCTCTAAAGAAAATGCTTGGTTGGTGCTTGACACAGCTTTAGAGCAGATCCCAAGAAGTCCTGGCTGGTCCTGTAGATTGTCCTGTAGAAGTGTGGCTGTATTTGTGCACTGAATATGTTAGGGGATGTTCTGTGGGCCCCTAAAGTTGCCTTGGCAAGCAGTGTATCCAGTTCTCCCCCCAAGCTGAGAACAAAAGGCAATGCCATGGACTTTATACAGTTCTTTCAGAGGTTGTCAGTGCACTCAGGTTCTTACACCCATATGTGAGAGACCGATGAGGAATGAAGCTGCTTCAGTCAAGCAAACAGTTTTGGTGCTCTTAGCAAAAGCAGTTCTTATCTTACAAGTATCTTGGGAAAGCAGCTTCAAGGCAATTATCTCTGGGGTTTGTTTGTTTGTTGATTTTGACAAGCTGAAGGCCATAAGGCCTTGGCTTGGTGTGAAAAACCTATTTTCGCTTTTAAACACTGGGAAAATTCACTAAACTACTTGTTGAACCTTTGTTATTCATACAGTAGAGCCATGAAGACAATGTAAAAAGAAAAAAATGGTTGGTACGTGCACCTCACACACATCCAGAATAAGGTGTTTTCCCTGTTGTTCTGCTATGCATTAGGCTAGGGCCAAGACAGACATTACTTGAATGTGCATCTGGCAGCTATGTCTTCTTTTTGCTTTTCCTCTAGGGAAGTAAAATTTTAGGTGCCATTAAAGAACAGAAATGTGTAATTTAATGCATCATCATCTTTTTATTTTACTGCCAGGCAACTGATTAGATTTATCATGAAAAGGTGATACAAAGCTATTTTGGTGCAATCCTGCATGACTGGGTGCAGTCGTCCTCCAGAGACCCAACTTCTGGATCCTGTGATTGCACAGCTGGGATCCCAAGGCAGAGCCCCTCCCCAAGGCCAGTGTGGAAGGACCTGCAGCAGTTGCCTCCCCTAAAGTCACAAAGGCATCTCAGAGGGGAGGAAAAGGGGAGTGGAGAGGCTGAGGAATTACAACAGTTATTTATTTATTTATTTAGAATATTTGTATGCTGTCCTTTCACAGAGACTCAGGACGGCTTACATAAATAAGAAAAATAAAGCATAATACAAATAAATCCAGATCCACCCTGGCTGCAGATTAAAACCTATATAGCTGCTGTTAAAAGTTATTAAAATATTGTTGAAATAAAAAGGTCTTAGCCTGGCGTTGAAAAACAAATAATGACGGCACCAGGCGGACCTCTCTGGGGAGCGCATTCCATAAGTGGGGCACCACCGCAGAGAAAGCCCTCCTCTGGGTACTTTGCCTCCTAATATCTTTCATGGAGGGTTCCTGGAGGGCCTCTGCTGCCGATCTCAGGGGGCGGGAGGGCAAATATGGAGGAAGGCATTCCTTTAGGTATCCAGGCCCCAAGCCGCTAAGGGCTTTATAGGTAATGACCAGCACCTTGAATTGAGCCCAGACTTCAATAGGAAGCCAGTGAAGCTGGTAGAGGACTGGGGTTATATGAGAATAATGCCCAGTCCTTGTCAACAACCTGGCTGCTTTATTTTGCATCATCTGAAGTATCCAGACTGTCTTCAAGGGCAGCCCCACATAGAGCATGTTACAGAAATCCAACCGGGAAGTAACCAAAGTATGTGTCACTGTCGCTAGGCAATCGTCCTCCAGGTAGGGACGCAGCTGATGGATTCACCGAAGCTGAAGGAAAGCGATCCTCGCCACCGCAGTCACCTGAGCTTCCAGGGACAGTTCTGGGTTGAGGAGCACTCCCCCTGTCTCTCTCCCTGCACAGGTCATCATGCAGGGCGACCAAGGCAGATTCAGTACCATACCCGGGTCTGAAGCTGGACTGAAATGGGTCCAGATAGTCAGTCTCATCCAAGAATGCTTGGAGTTGTCCCGCCACCACCCGTTCCAACACCTTCCTATCAACACACCCCTCTCCTTCTCCCTCCCTCCCTGGCCCTCTACCTAGGGGGCAGAAAATGGTTGGGTGATCACGAGTGTCCTTCCTCATTCAGGAAGTCCAAGCACTGATTGAATTGTGCCCCAAACTTAATATTGTTGCCAGGGAGTGGGAGCGGTGCTTGGGGGATGCACCAATCGAGGCAGCCCAATAACCTGTTGGCCTCAGCTATGATTCACCTTGATGAGGGGAAGGGTGCCCTGTTTTGCTCTGCTTTGGACAGCAAAATATTTCGGGTTGCTATGAGCCGATTCATAAAAAGGAGTGAGGTAAGAGAAAATCACCACTTCTGCTAACTTGCTGTTCATGCATCGCTTCCTCTTTGCAAAGCATGCCTGCAAAACAGCCACCCATGTGGAATCTTTCAGAATCTGATGGAAAGAAGGAAGGCAGGGAAGGCTCTCCTGCCACTTATATCTCCCTACGTGAATGCATTCTGGCTGCCTGAGGTTCTAAGAGGTCCGTCGTCAGCGACCATGAGACAGGCAGCAGATCCAGCTGCCAAATGTCAGCTGGAAAGCATCATACAAATATGATCAAGTTTGGAAGAGCATGGAGGCTTCCCTCCGCTGCCCAAATCAGAAAGAAGGTAGCATGGAGACTACTTTCACACATTTCTACATAAAGGTTTGCTATCCCAAAACTTATAGGCCACTCAGGTGAACAGCAGTGAATTCCATCCTAGCATAGCTGGAGGAAAGGAATTCTCCCGCAAAACCACTTCACACTCTTCTCAAAGTAGATTTGGAAATGTTCAGACAACGAAGACATGGTGCCTCAACACCCAACCTCTCCTCCTAACCAGCTTTAGGTGGCTTTTTTCTTTTTACTTCTCACATTCATGGTTTCGGTCTTCTCCTTTACACGTTTTTTTCAATATTCATCCTTCCTTCTTAATGTCATCACGCCTGAATGACATCATCATGACATTTGATTATGTCATTCAGGTACCTGATGAATAATAAATATTAAGTTAGTCTCATCATCCTTTTTAGGTGCTTCTCGTGTATTGCCTGCAAGCAGCAACCCTCAAAGAACTCCGAGGAAGTGATGGATGAGTTTATGCTCAGAGAGGTCCGCCTGGCGCCGTTGTTATTTGTTTTTCGGTGCCAGGCGAAGACCTTTTTATTCAAATGCTATTTTAATTGTTAATATTATTTATTTATTTTATTCTTTGGCCAGGGCGACTTAATTTATACTGTTAAATTATGTTGTTTTATATGATGTTATTTATGTTTGTTTGTGAGCCGCCCCGAGGCTTCGGCGAATCGGGCGGCATAGAAGTTCCATAAATAAACAAATAAACAAACAAATAAATAAAAAAATGCTTGTGCAGCCACAGAAGAAAGGAAACAGCCACCATCTACACACTGTGCAGCTTCTACAGCTGTGCTCTGGTCTAGGAAAACGTCTGAGGTACTCCGCATGTCATTGTGGTGGGCCACCTGTGAGCCACCGCCACTGGCTTGTGTTCCACAAAATAATCCATAGAATCATAGAGCAGTAGAGTTGGAAGGGGCCATGAAGACCATCGAGTCCAACCCCTGCTGTTGCAGGACACCACGTCACACCTTCCCGCTAATTAAAAAAACCAATGAGGGAAGTGGTGCATACAGGGGCCGCAGAGCTCCAAAAGGGTCAATATTAGCTTGCTTACAAGGTAGTTTTTACCCTCTTGGAACTCTGGGTACCCTTTTTACATTTTTTGTTTAAATTTTTAGGCTCCTTTCTCACCATGTCAGGGCCTGGTGAGAAAAAATGACTTCTGCATCTCCTGATGTTTCTCCATCCCAGGTAGAGAAGGATCACTTCTGTAACTGAGTTAAGAATGTCAGGAAATGCTCCACTTCCTCTTCCTCCACCAATAGTTGCCTGTCTGAGAGAAAGGTGGGCGCACAATCTTCTCCTCCCTTCTGGTAGATCAGTTGGCTCACTGGGCAGGAGACGCAGACGAGGGTGGTGGCTATGCATGTCCTTGTCTTAGCAACTGCTTGCGCCACCTTAAGCAGAATGCCTCACTTCCACCTGAAGATGCAATGTTGCAATCGTTTTGCATAAAGAACTAACAATCACGCTGCTGTACACTCATATATTCAATTCCTGGGAGGCACCTGATGTGGACCCTGTTTGAACGACACCCTTGAGGATAGACTTGCCGATTTCTTTCCACTTTGTGCTTATTTATTAATTCATTTAAAACATGCTTAGGTTTTCTTTAAGGGTGATACTCTCTTAAGCAAGCTATATTCTGCTACCTTAGGTAACTACCGGAGTGGCACAGAGCAACACCTGGAGAAGTTGTGTTAATTCAGACCTAAACGTCCAACCAGTTCTTAGTCAGTGACATTTGTTTTGGGGAAACTGCAGACTAGCTACTACAGAGTGCTACCATGGCAATTTATCCATGACACCCTCTCCCCTGGCCCTTGATCCAGAACATCTGAACCAGCCCTAATGCCAGGTTGAAGGTGGTGCAGGCACTCATTCTTGGTAGGTGGGACTTCCAAGATCAGTGGGCTTCTGCCTCATCTGGTGGTGGCAGTGAGCCCGTTAACCTCTTCCACAGTGGCCTCAGGGTAACTTTGCTCAGTGAAGTCTGTCAGTTACATTTCCCACAATGCCTTGGAGCACCATAACCCCTGCCGCTTTGTGGTGAATTTTACATTGTGGCCCACTGATGGAGACACTTAGCTCAGGCTGGGCCCCAGGTCTGGTGGACAGTTCGGCTGGGAGGGTCCTTGAGGATGCCTGCATTAATACTGAGCCTGATCAGAACTTTTTAATCTACTTTCAGTGCAGGGCAGCAGGAGCAATCCTCCACAGTTAGTGAAATCCAAATGTTAGTTCTTGGGAGGAGCGGGGGAATGCAGCAGTGAAGAAGCATCTAGTCTTCTCAGCTCATCATCTGCAGGAAAAAAACGGGTAAGCAAAGGTGTCTGTCTTTCGAAAGTTCCAAACAGTCTCCAGGAATAATTAGGGGAGGGGTCATTCCATACAAAATGCTTTATTGATCCTTCATGCCTCCATTCAGATATTTATACCAATGCATACATTTAAAGGTTTAAACTCTATTTCAATTCACAGCTCAATTCATAGGAAAGTTGAATACATAAAAGCAATGCACCAACAGAATTATGTCTGAGACACCATTAAAAACGTTAACACTTGTTCATGAAGTAATTGTCTTCTGATAGGTTTTCTTTAAGGGGACTCCCTTTACAATGATAATTGGGTAAACAAAAATAAGAAAGAAAAAGATCACCGTTTTACAGTAAAGAAGAGGAAAAGCTCTGAGTATATTTACAATACATACACTATACATAAATACAAGAACAACACATACATAATCATTAATAAACTTATAACATAGGCTTTGCTTAACCGCTATGGAGCATATAAATGCACAAGAAGGAAACTATTGGGAAATGTCTTTGCTTTTTAAAGGAAAAAAATATGTTTGCACTTAAAACCATTTGAAAGGTAATGAAGAAAAAGAGAAGGAGCTACATTTTGCTTGCTAGCACTGGCATACCTAAGTCGTTTGGGTGTTTTGGGGTGTATGGACGCTTGGGTCAGGAGAACTGAATGCTGCCCCAGAGCAACCCAATGCAATGGCGTTTCTGTCCTGAATTGTAGAAGGCATGGATGACCTCTTCATTCATGAGGACTTGACGTTCTCCAACCGCAAGCCTATGCTTTGTGGCCTTAAACAAGAACCAACGAACATGCATTCCCCAGCATTTGAATGATTCATTAGAGTTATTTGCATTTCTGCACTTTGCAGCATTTGCCACCTCCTTTTAGCAAGAGAAGAGGTGCAGCAAAGACTTAAGGGGATTTAAAGCAATTACGAGGAGCAAAAGAATAATTGCATGTCGTGACCTAAGGGAGGGCTGCCCAAGTTCGGATCCTCCTAGGCTGAAGACACTCACCCAGCTCTGCCATGGAGGTTGTGCTCAACATTCCCACCCATTTTTGTGGTTTTACGCAGGTAGCAAAATAGGCATTTTGCGGAACTTTGCTGTGCCATTCAGTGAACCTTGCGCTGGTGGACTGCATTCAGCCTGATGGATCCAGAAAGCAAACTCTTTTGTTGCCATTCATACATCTGAGTAAGCCAAATATTATTAATGCACCATTATTGGCAAGGAAGGGAAAGGGTTCTGCATATTTCTCTTTGCTAGTGCTGTTATCAAAATCCACTGGGAAGCTTCCTTTTTATTCCCATTCGGTTAGGACTCTGCAGCAGAACTTCCCATGAAACACGGCACCAAAAGTGGATTTATTCTTCTAAACTGGAACCATTGTTGAATATCCCAGGAAGATAGCAATGCGATTGCATATTGAGGGAGAACAGAAATAAGTCAGGATTCACAAATTGTTTTGGTTTCATTGTGCTAATCTATTGTCCAGCTCTGGGTAACTCTTGTTTGTACAAACTAATCAGAGGCTGAAATGAATTGTAGGCTGATAATGAAATACTTTTCCTAGTACTTATGCCAGCGGTATAACACGATATGAGCCAAATATATTTTAGAAATGAGTATTTTTAAATAAGCCTGCATTTATCATGTCTTACAAGATTTACTTTAGTATAATTCAGTTAGTTGTTGACAATTATTTAAATAGCTCTCCAGATAGTATTCAATATTGACATCTCACTTGCTTTAAGACACAAAACCTTTTTTTTATAAAAACGGAAGAGCCCTGTCATTTGACTTGCTGCAACATTTCTCGCCATTCTGCACTGTTTTTCAAATGCTAAAAAGGGGTATTGCTCAACAGTTACAAGGGTGACATCAAGGCTACAAGCCTATCCTTGGTCACCTGGGAGTCAGGTCGATTGAGCTTGATGGGGCTTACTTCTGAGTTGGCCTGCATAGGAATTCATTCTAATGCTGATAAATCTGTGATCAAAGGAATCTCTGAAAATGACCACTTATTCTCAAGGTGAGTCTTCCGCTACAGGTAGTTCAGTCACCTGCATCATCAGGTAGTTCAGTCACCAGCAGTGAGGAACATCTGGCTACACGTGAGTAGCCAGCGTGTTAGAAAGCATCCGACTGGATGCATGGTGAAATACTGGTTTGTCTGGCTTCATCTTAGCAATGAATTGCAGGAACAGAACACGACTACAAGGACTACATTCGTTGTCAAGGTTAATAGTTGATAATTTTTAGACAACACTCTAGAAGATATTGACCAATCAGCAGGGGTGTGGAGAAGAACAGAAATTTTATACATCCACAATTTAGAATGACCGTGGAACCTTTTCTAAGTCACCTGGACACTTGTTTTCTTCTTCTCGGCATATGGAAATGCCTAGATGGCGGCATTTCCGTATGCCTTCCCATCCACATAGTGTGGAGTAGGTAAAACTGTAACACAGAATAGACAATTGGCACTTCGTGATTTGCTGTGTTGCATTCATGTGTACCCAGTGCAACCTCCCCCTCCCCCCATCACTGAAAACAGAATTGTACAATTCAACTGCAGTTTATTGCTATGTAAAAAGTACAGGGAACCATCCCCATCAGCTCTAATGTTCATAGACAGGCACTTTTCATTTTGTTTCACCTATGTAGATCTATTTGTAGCTATCCTGGTGGAAAATATCAGCTTTTTTTGTCTTATTCCCAGGCCAGTATGGGCACCCAGCTGCAGAGGGCATTCTCGGCAAGGTGAAGGGGCAGGGCTCCTGGATCCCCTGCACAGAATGTCTTGCACTCAGAATGCGACTTCTTTAAGAAGGAAGAATTGTGAGTTCTGAGCTGGTGTTCCACTTTATTGTGATTGAAAGAATGAAAGAACAACAGACATGGACACTCGTTCCACTTCACCCAGAGGATGATCGGTGAGTGTGTGGACCAGCCCAGAATTCTTTTGATCCACAAATATATCTAAAAGGTTAAATTCTGCTGGAATTGGGTAGGAAGGACTACCCCTTTTGCTTGTGCAGAAGCATTCTGCCGAATAGTTACAGGAGGAAGCCAGAAGAATGACAATTAATGAAAAGGCGATAGCTAACATATTAAACAATAGAAATTACACATCCTTGCACCTCTGATTCCCTCCGTCCATTACCTGATCCAAACCTATGGGCTCACAACAAATCATACTGTGCACCAGATCTTGCTCTAATCGATCCTTTAGGCTGCTTCACACCTTAGTAGTTCAGTTCCATGTTGGGAAAAAGTGCATCCCTTTATACCACGCAGTGTGCAGGCAGAACATCTGCGTCTCTGGCCAGGTGTTGTGCATTGGGAAACCACAAAAGGCAGGAGATTCCCAGCAATATCCCTGGAGTGCAAGCAGCCATGCCACCAACGGGATGCAATGCTTGACTTTGGCACTATGGTAATGAGTGGGTGTTCTTTCTCCAATTAAGTGTAAGCAGTAAGAAGTGAAGTGACTCATATGCCTCTGCCAACATTTCATGCCATTTCATTTCACCACCCATCAGCCAACGAATACTGGAGCCGAAAAGCTTATGGGGGCAACCACATTAGTCCGCTGCACCAGAAACAGCAAAGAGCTTGAAGCAACCTAAAACTAATAGATTTACTCTAGCATAAACGTGTGAGTCCACTTCGTCAGGTGCATGAAGCATTAGCCAGTCTGGCCGCACACAGAGACATACAACATACGTGTGTCTGTGTGAGAAAGTGCTGGTTTGTTCTTGGGTGTGGATTGCAAGTGTTGCTGTCAAAGGGAATTGAAAGGCAAAGTATATAAACAGTAGTGATCAAAGTTTAAAATAAAGCTTCAGTGGATGTGGTGTTATTACAACAAGCACCGGTGATGATAAGGTGGAGATCCTGGCATTGGCAAGTTTACAGGTGTTAAATAAAGACCAGGCTCTATGGCGTCGATGGAAAATAATAAATGAACACAATTCTGACCTAAGAAATGCAATAGTCAGAGACGTTTTGATCTCCCAGGGCATTCTGCTGCTAACCTCACAATGGCAAAAATTTAGAAAAGGCAGACTCCAGCATGAAACGGCTGAAGTATCATGTAAGAAGTTCAACGTAAGAAGCACAGTGTAAGAAGTTCAGTTCTATCACCTGTGTCTTGAATCAGATAATAGGTTTTCCATCTGATAACAGCCATTAGTGCACCGTGGCCATTTCATTTTAAATCATTGACTATGGACTCTAAGGTACTATACATGTAGGTATTAGGTACTGTTGTCCGTACTTTCGGAATTTCATTTCCCTCTGAACTCACAGCGCAGAATCTCCTATCTGCCGTTCGTATTTATCCATCTGTCACAACTGAGTAACACCACAGGCACCAGATGAAGTGGATTCTAGTCCATGAAAAATCCCGGTAATCTGTTAGTCTTTAAGATGTCCCAAGACACTCTGTTGCAGAGGCTAAGAAAGGTCGACTGTACAAAAATAATCATAAAATCCTGCAGATAAGGGCAAGGATCCAAAGGGTCAGAGCAGGCACACTCCAAGGTTGCCCAGTGGATGTTTGACCCTCCGGTCCCTCAACCCACAGTATGGATGGCCCAACAACATGTTTCAAAGTGGTTTGCCATGCGACAGACATGGCTGGGTTTCCATTTGAGAAAGATGAGAAGTCCTTTTTCCCAGCTTTCAGGAATTAAAGGTGACTCACACTGTCCAGTGACACAATTTCAAGTAATACGAAGCCAAGTAGCCAGGTACATGATACATTGAGAACATGCTTTTGACAAACTGGAACATTCTTCCCCACTTTTAAAAATTGTTAACTGTGTTATGGAGTTTTTACAATGCATTTTCTGAGCACATTTTTGGTGATGACAACTAAAAGCTTGTTTCAAAAACATCCTTCATTTCAATTATTTACATCCTGTGAAAAACCGTGAGCTTGAAAATACTTCTTCACTATCACATAGTATATTACAGAATATTGAAACTGTTACAAGTACAGTAAAATACCTTCAGTTCTATTTTATTTCCTTTTTTGTTTTGTTTTGTTTTTTGTAAAGACGCAGTATCCCTATAATTGAGGTACATACTAAAAAACCATGTCAGTACTGCAATCAGTTTGATGTCAGTATCTTTAAAAGTACCAATGGGCATGACTTGTTGAGTACAGTTACTGATATTTTCTTAATGAAACTGTGAAAATATAGCAGTTTTAAGTTTATACATCTTTATCTATAAAACACAGGCAAAGGCATAATACAGTAATACAAGCTGGTATCCTAATAAGGTAAAATTATTTTAGCCTAAAGAAAAGCTATTTCCAACTTTTTTAAATTCTTGAGAGCATTATTAAATCTTAATTCGGATCATACACGTGCATACAATGAGCGATACGCACATGTGTGGTGACATGAAGATGCATTCATGGGGGGCAGAAGAATACTGATTGCTGCTTAGAAAGCAGAGCTTACAGCATGTTCGTTCTGAAAACAAAGAAGGCTGAACTGAACAGTTTTCTTTAATGACGCACTAACGCTAGCTTCAATGTACCTATTCCCAAGAAAAGCAGAAAGAGATCCTGATTTTTCAATGTTTCTATCAAATAATTTATCTGTTATCAAAGACACCCTTGTACAAAAATACATTTGCACTGAATGGTGTATTGCTACAATACAGCCCTGGAAAGGTATGACTGACAATAATTTCCCTAATATTAATCATTGATAGATTTGGGCAAGGAATGCTCCTCAGATGCTAATGCTTACAGTACCTCTGGCACCAGGCATCGCTCGACATTAGCCAGGATAGATTACATCATTCAACATGACTTCATAATTGATTATTTCATGAATGATAACGTGCAAGGAATACTGCACTTCCGTTCGCCATTTGTACTGGTATTGCAACGAGCTACTTCCAAAGTGCTTGTTCGGTCTATCTGTTCAAATCAATGGGGTATGGGGTTATGGGATGATCTGAGGATCCTATTGCTCGAATTATGACTGGGGAATATGCAGATTCCAGGTCTGGGAGGGTGTTTCCATTTTGCCCTCAAAGTAGTATTTCTGAAGCTGGAGGCTGTCCAAGAAACCATGTGCGTTTGTACACAGCGGGTGGTGTAATCAGTACACATGGGGGAGAGGGCACATGGAACACCCTTGCTTATGAGGGGAGACAGAGTAGATGAATGGAGGCTAGTTGTTCACAGACGGTTTGCAGGGAACCCAGGTCACATCACCCAAAAACAGCGTGTGAGAACCTTGTTTGTTTGAGAGGATACATCAGCCCAAATGTATTCCCTTTAGCTTCTACTGGAGGCAGTGAAGGGCCACCATAGCACCGCTAGAACCCATGGGGCTTAATGTGGCTAATATTGGCTTGATTGAATTTAGTGAAACCTGCTATTTTGTGAAACCTGCCAGATTCCACCTACAATCTATTAAGTCTATATTACTTTGAGCGATTACAGCTTCAAAGGCAGGACATAATTGCCTCAGCGAGTTATCATTTTATTAACGAGCGAGCCTTTTCACTTGTACAGTTTAAATGCCATAATTTATCAGCTTCTGTATTCCAAAAGTGGATTTTTCTGAAAATTCCAACACTTTCCCTTGGAATGTACACCCGATTCTTCTATTTTTACAAGTGCAGCAGTATATGCTTTTTAGTTCTCTTTCCCAGCAGTGTATCTCCAACTGCAGCAGAGAAGAAAGAAAGTACATCCACTTTCTGTTTTAACAAACAGATAACTGGAGAAGAGATGCGCGTGCATCAGTTCTTCATTCCTAATGGAATTTCTGTCTGACAGTGAACTACTTTTAACAGTAGCCCTAAACACAAAACAAAACAAAACACCTCCACACATTCTTTTGTGAAGGCAATTCGTTTGCCTACTAATTAAGCTGGCTCAAAATATACATTCCTTATGTACAGATGTCGGGATGTATTTAGTAATGAAAATGCTCCAATAGGACTGAAATGCACTGAGTCCTGCAATGGAACAGTTGATCATAAAATGATAACCCTGGCTTGAAAACGGTTCACAAAAAAGGTTATCTTCCTGTGTTGGAGCCGCAAAGAGTGACACCCAACTAAATTGGGACTCCATTAGTCTAATGAGAAAAACAGAACAGCAGGCTATTGAAACGGTTGCTGCAGCATTAAATGCAGCTAGCAGATTGCAGGTTCTTCCCTGCAAAGTGCTCCAGTATCAATGCACCTCGTTGTGACTTGGGACCTGCGTGTGAGGCGGAAAGACCTTCTGATGTCATTCAGTTGCCTTTCTGGATCAACCCCAAGGCCATTCACTAATGATGCCTCCAGAGACTCACAAGCAGGGCATATCAGTGATTGCCCCCCCTCCTGTTTGCCCATAGCTCTACATCTCCAAAGCTGTGCTGTGCCTGAGCAGTGAATTGGCTCTCGCATGCCCTGATGTTCTGCCCATTCTTAAGAAAGAAGGAAGAGAAGGACTGTGTACAGAACCAGATTCCTATTCTGCACAGTCCACCTTTTTGGAGTTATGCAATGTTTGACTTTACAGCAGGGAAGATCCCCTAGTGAAAGCTTCTAATGATTCGGCAACCTACACACAGTACTGGTGACACTGTGCATCCAGCCAGTTGAGGTTCTTCAAAAGCTCATGTGTGAATGCTGCTTTTTGGCTGCTTTTGTAAGACCAATCTGATTTGAGAATCCTCTTCCTATTTATTATGAATTATGAAGAAGCAGAAGCTAATACAAAAGGTGACTCTGTAAACTCATTTATGCAAATTTGTCAATAACCCATCCAAGAGCGAAGTGTTTGAGAAATAGACACAGACAGAGATAGTGCAAGCCAAAGCGCTGCCTTTAGGTAATGGAGTTCTCTTTCTCAGACAGAAACGCTTCCAGATACCCCCACAAAAACAAAAACAAAAAAACTGCTGCCCACAGCAATGGTTTCCCTCCTCTTAGAAGATAAAACTTCTGCTGGTATCAGTCTACTCTTGCCCAGTCAAAACCATTGAATCATGATTGTATTGTTTGGCTATCAGCTGAGCAGTTCTAATACAAAAAGTTACCATTAATTCATACTAACAAACTCAACTTTTTGAGCAGGGGGCGGGGAATGAATAAGAATCTCATCTAGGAATTCCCATCATCTCCTAAACATTTTGTCCTGTTGAATTGCAAATTGCATAGTGAGGGGCTGGCCAATTCGTTCAGCATTCATGATTTGCAAACACTTGGCATGAGCAAGCCAGTTAAAGCAATCTAATTTTAATTAATATAAATAGCAGAAAGTTAAACCGATGCTTAACTGTCTTATCTTTGGCTGGATCCTGTCCACCATGTTTGCAGATAGCAGTAAGGAATTTGCAGCCTTTATGTACCCCATATCACACACCTTCACAAATGTGTATCAAACGTGTGCAAATGTGGGCACAGGCCCAGAGCTGGTGAATGGAGTATCCATTGTGTGCTTTTTGTGGTAACTCGTTTCCAAGAAATGGCTCCTGATACATCAGGATATGTCACATATCCCTCACCTAGCCATCTAAGGTGGCCATGAGCTCTGGTATAGCCATTCAGATACTATATTTTCAATTGATATAGCTTCTAACTCGAAGCTGTATATTTGGCTTTGACTTCTAACTCGAATTCGTCAAACAGGCAACTACAATGTGACACCCATGCCGTCTGCTCTGGAGCTTTTAAAGATTCATAATTAACCTGTCAACCATCTTCTAGACACTCTTCCGCCCTGTAACTATCAAACCTTTCCAGGTAGAGATGACTAAACTCTGTGCCAATGGGAAGTTTGAGTTGGCCACTTGGAAACAGTGAACACGCAGTGCGGGATGGCCTTGTACGTGGCCTGGTGTGATGTGATGATACAACATGTGCATGCACACCCTGGCTTGAGAATAGGCCCTACGGGCTGTGCTACTTACGGACTGCAAGATGGTATTTGCACGTCCTTTGGCTGTGATGGTTGCGTGAAAGTCTTCCCGCACCCTTCATACACTATTTTCCAAATGGCCCAGCCAGGTGAACCAGGCTTACCAACTGCTTAACTAATCCTTTGACATGTGTGTCAGCTCACAAGCAAGGTATGTTGGCCCACTGTATGCCTTTCTTTCCTTTTCATTTCAGCCTGACTCATCAGTCATAAACAGAGAAGAAGGAAGTGACTATTTCATGCTTCGATTACAACAAACGTAAATCTCTATTGTTATCTTTTCTTTGGAAGTGTTCCCCCCAAGTCCACCCTGTTAAAATGAAATATTACTTACTCAGGGATCAATGCAAGCCATCTGTAAAATGGTTCCTTGATATGCACAGGGCAGGTCTTTTGGCTCATTGCTGGGATGCCTGACCGTGCTCATTTGAAGAGCCACTGTGGCCTCGATCCAAGAAAGCCTAGTCATGATGATTCACTGAACCCACTAAGATGACTCATCGCCAAATGAACTTAGGCTCAATTACTTTTTTGGACTCCTGTGCTGAGCAAACGGCAAGTGCCTCAGAAGTACTTCATTCTCACTGCTCTTGCTGATACTGATGCACTCAATTCCCTGTCCGGGACCGTGACTTTTCGGCTTAACTCTCAGAGGCTGCAGTTCTATGCTAGCCTAAACTCATTAGGACAAAGGGCCAATTCATATACGCCCGTTCAGCACACTGACTGTATTGTCAACTGATGGGACCACACGTGTGAATGAGCCATCACAGACCAAACAACCCAGATCAGAAGGTTTAACCACACTGCCTCACACACAGTGCAGTGCAATGGTGCCATTTCACACATTCGGTTGTGAGTCAGGAACTCCTAAGCTTTCAAGGGATGAGAGATGACATGAGGTGCATTCACAAGTAAATATGTGCAGGGCTGCTGTGTGGGTTAAGGGACAGTGGGTCTAACATAGCCACCCTCCAGGTGCGTAGGACTCCAAGTTCTTCCATAGCCGGCCAAAATGGCCAGTGATGCCTCTGCAGGCAGGCGGTTGGGGAACGTGAGTGGGAGAGTGCTCCTGCCCTGTTTGTGGGCTTCCATAGGTATCTGTTTGGCCAGTTAGTGAATAGAAGGCTAGACCAGATAGGTTTATGCATGACTCTTATGTACTTATGGGAGTTGTAGTCCAATACATCCGGAGGGCGACAGATTGGAGAAGTCTGGTTTAACGTTTGTTCTATTGTGCAACCAGGACAAGTACATTTCAATGGTATCTTTCTATGATAAATTAAGCAAACACATGTAAAGAGGACTATTTTGCTCTGAAATGCCATTGATGCCTCCTTTATAGATTGCAACAAAAACAGAAAGGGAAAAAAATTAAAAAGGAAAATTTAAAATTTTTAGTGGCCTCTAAAGTCTGGCATGGTGAAAGAGGGATAAAAATGTAAAAATACCACCATCTTTATTGCATAAGTGTGCTGAGGAATCCTTTCTCTTAAAAGGGCTTCTTTTTTAGTATCCTCCTTTTTCCAGTCTATATAGCTGGCTTTGCAAATTCTTTTATTCAACAATCAGCCGTGGTAATATTCTGCAGTGTCTCGATAGTAAAAAAGAACCAAAAAAAGGAGGGATAGGGAGAGAGAGAGAGAAACAGCAGCAGATGAAGCAAAGGTACAGGGGTCTTATTCTTTTCAAATGTTGGTGCCATTGGGTCTTTGCAATTGCAGAAATTCTTCGGAGAAAAAAGTGTGATGTTTGAGAAAAGGCAGAAGCCGTAAATACTTGGAAAAGAAGACGGGTTAGAAAATAATGCCCAATCTTGTCGCACTGAAGCAGTGATTCCTCTGCTGAGGGTGGCTCGCTCTGCCCACGTTGAAAGGCTGATTTCAGAGGAGAGGGAGAAATGTGGCACTGCATTTCCTGCTTCTTTAAGTGTGTGGGACAACACAGAACGCCCCCTTTGTGCTAACGCCGTCAAAACAGGATTCAGCCCCGCTGAATTCGCTGCAGTTAAAAGAGACCCAGCTCTTGGTACTTCCATTATTATTATTATTATTAATTATTATTATTATTATTTGACAAGGTAGCATTTTTCAGACAAGCATGTGCCTTCGGCGGTGCAATGCCAAGTGATCTGAACGGGAAAAGCTTCGGTCACAGTCTGCACACTTGAACGGCTTCACTCCTGTGTGTTTGCGGTAGTGCCTTGTCAGTTCATCTGAACGCGCAAACTTCCAGGTGCAGCCCTCCCAGGTACATTTGTACGGTTTCTCTCCTAAGAGACAGAGGGAAGCAAAAAGGGGATCAGGTTGCATTCAGAGGCCTTGGTATGCTGGTTAGAAAATTCGCAGGTGCAAAAGGAAATGGACTTTTGTGCAGCATTACAATTCAGTTACTTACCAACTCTTCTGCTCTTTTCTACTGCTAAGTCTATGATTGGCATAATTCAAGCACTGAATGGTCTTGAACTACACGATCTAAGGGGTGTCCAGTCATGATTCAACTACCCAACTCTGGATCGAGGAAGGTGATCCATCAAACAACAAGGAAAACTCCACTGTAACCAACTTGGAGGTTAGTTTTTGTTGGGCCACAACTGCCATTGGTCCTAACCAGTCACCATACTTCCTGGGGATTTTGGCAATCACAGACTAGCAATCTCTGGGGATGCGACATTAGAAAATGCTTCTCTACACCAATACGCCAGGTAGCACACCCTGAACTTTGACAAGAGCTTCTACTGGTCTGGCCAACCAGAAGACTGTTCTCATCACTCCCGCTTAGTTACAGACTACCTTTAGCTTCCCCTTCCCCTTTCTTCCCCTTTCTGGCCATTCCCTGCCTTAAACACATAGGAAGATGGCTTGGCAATAATTTTACAGCCCAGAATTCTTCAGAGCTGAAACAATAGTGCAATCAAGTTACAATGGACATGTCCATCATTAGCATGCCCAATTCAGGCAATGGAATAAGAACTGCTGCTGTTGGGTGTGCCAAGTTTCATGATGGTGTCCGGGAGAGAAAAGATCACAACATGTTAATAGCAGCAACTGTGTGGGTTGCAGCATTCCTGTGTCCTTTTTCCTTCTTGGGATGGCCAAATGTGAAAGACAGCGGAAAGAGTTGTACTCCTATCTAGGCAGACATGGCACTGGGTCCTAGGAATTTGGCAGCTGGCAGAACAGGCAGAGGCCAAGTGACAGATGGCTGGCTATTGCTAAAGATGACCTACTTTGCAATGCACTATGACATACCCTCACCACAAACAGCTGGCAAGCAATACCATACAAATACGCCGCCTCATCTGAGGTGGAAGAAGGTCCATAGCAGGAGACTGCAGTGGGGCGTGTGTGGACCTCTAAGGGCACCGTAAGGAGGGAGCAGTGTAAGCTAAGAAGGCAATCCTAAATGCTAATAGTCTAATTTATGGAAATTAAAACCATTTAAGAATTTCCATACATATCATTGTTTAAACCAAATTCCCTTCAGTTTTTTCTAAAGTAAATGTCAAGAACATATCAAGCTGTAATGAAGCTTGAAAATATGACACTAGGGGAAACTACAGGGATCTAAGAAGGTAATTTCTGTTCCCTTTGCTAGTCAATCATCCAAAATAGTTTAGGAAGTGTCCAAATAGCTCAGACAAGAGTTCCTCTGTTCCAGCATGCTTTTTTTCCAACAGTGGTCAGCCAGGAAATCCACCAGCAAGGAGGACAGGAAGGCTTTCTTCTACTGATGGTCTCCAGAAACTGGGATTCACAGGGCCACCACCGTGGACCATGGAAGCTCCATTTGGTTACCATGGCTATTACCTTTTGACAGACTCATCGCCTGTGATTGCACCACATTTGCTTTTAAGGCAATCTAGGATGATGGGTCATTATCATCACTTTGATAGTGAATTCCAAAACTCAATCATGTATTATATTAAGGAATAGTTGGTTTTGTCTGTCCTATCTACCACCCATCCATTTCATTGGGTGAACACAAAACCCTTCTAGAAAGTACTCCAGAAATATGATAACTAATTGGTTATCTCATAGCATCCATAAGCACAATTCTGTAAGTGAAGGATTTTTAGAAACTAGATACTTTTGCTTTTTTGCAGTTACTGGGAAGTCTACTCAGAGCTAACTCACCTCTCTTAGAATGATATGGGATTTGTTAAGAAATGGAAATGCCAAATGTTAATAATAATTTTTAAATGGAAGTAAGTAAAAATACTAATTTTATTAAACAGAGGATACAAAAAGACACAAGCAGGTTGACAATAAATTCCGAGTAACTAACATTTTAACAAGTTGCAGAATGGCTGGATCATATCCAAAGAGAAAATGCTGGATCAAAGCCCCGTCACTTGGGTCAATGAGTTTATCTGAGTAATAAACAGGTGTATTCCTGGTAAAATGTGCACTTGAAAGGCTTGTGCTGATCAATTAATGAAAAGAAAGTATTGCATTCGGCAAACATGTCAGAAAGATTAATATATATATGTCTAAGATATATAGACTTAGGTTTAATAAGGAAATTATGAGTAAGACGTCTTCTCAGAACTTTAATTTAACTTTAATTTAATCCATTAAACTTTAATGGATTTTACAGAACTATAAATACATGCTATGAGTGTGCTTTTCTGTATATTTCAGTTTATTTAGGGATGTTTAATAGTACAATCATGAAGTTCGTGAGCCCTGATTTATGAGACAGCACTAAATATCAGATATGACATGGGTCCTTAACCTTTTTGGACAGATGGGCCACATTTGCCTATTTGAAAAAAAGCTGTGGTCACCCCCACAAAATGCCTGCTAAATCCATCACCACTTTGGCATCTGCCTGTCACGGCTCAGCAAAACCCTTCGGTTCATGTCTAGGGAACACCACCAAGTCTCTTTAACAAGGCATTATCTAATATAGGCAATTGCTGCAGTGCAATACTGCTTTTAAACATACGCTTTGGCAATGGCCACTAATTTCTTCTTTCAGAAAAATTTTGAAGAGATAAATTTTGTCCTGAAATAAACATATTCACATGCTTTTTAAAACGATCCCCCTGCTTCACAGAAATATGAAACAGAAAGAGGAAATAGATTCTCTGTGACCCTTTAACAGTTAAAAACCTGATATTACAAATTTATATGGATTAACACTTGCTTCCAACCATACTGAGCACTTTACTATACTTTTGAAATATGAATGGGGGCACCTGGATGGCAACGTTGAATGGATCCTTTTTGGATATTGGGTTGGCCTTTGCTGAAGCAATATATAACCACTAGAAAGTTGTTCATAATTCATACAAATTTATTTATGAATATATAAAAAACAGAAATTGAAATATTGGGGGTACATGCAAGCAGAGTGTTGAGAATCTTCTGTAGTTGCTGTTTTGAGCCCTCCCCCCATAATGAGGTCTACAAAAAGGTGCAATTGTGTGATGATTTTGGAATGAGGGAACTTACTAGAAGCTCAACAGGCTTGCGTGTCTATCAGCACAACAGGCTATTCAAAACTGAATGGAAAATTTTGAATGAGATTTTCTCCTTTTTAAGCTATTAGTTCTAGAAGTCTGAGAACAGGAACCCATTAGGAATACTATTTTCTGTTCAGCTACTAAGTTGTAAAAATCTTTTGCAATGCTATTTAAAAATATTTTATGTTATTTTATATAAGATAAATTTGATATGATGATATAATCATATTTTAATAACATAATAATACATATTTTCCTTTATTAATTCTTAATGCAAATCTTAGATTAATTCTTAGAAAAAATCTCAGATTGATCCCACCTATACCCATTTTGGAGGTATGCTTTGCTGGAAGTGTATTGATCAGCTACAGGCAGAGAGCTAAAGGCTCATAAATACCGGAGCTATCGTTTGAAAAGATGCAGCAAAGGCCAAATCCATAACCAAGGCTAACTTTCCGAGGAAGAGTTACCTAACATTGCCCGTCAAGGGTTGTGGACCAGAACATGCAACCAGAGTCCAGGACAAAGCTCATTCATTCATTCATTCGTTCATTTATTTATATTGCGATTTATATCTTGCCTTTTTCCTACAAAGGGCTCAAGGCAGCTTACATCATTCTCCTCCTCCATCTTATCCCCACAACAACCACCCTGTGAGGGAGGTTGGGCTGAGAGTCTGGGACTGGCCCAAAGTCACCCAGTTGGCTCCATGGCTGAGAGGGGACTAGAACCCGGATCCTCTGAGTCCCAGTCCCGTGCTCTTAACCACTGCGCCACACTGGCTCTCATGGCTCCCTCCACTACACACTGGATTAAGAAGGAAATCTATCTTCTCAATTCAGCGAAGGAGCACGGAGTATTCCAGCCTTCAGCAGCTTCCTCCCATCCTTGCCTGGCAGGTCTGTTATTTCATGCTGGAAGAAGGGAACGGCCGCATCCGAAACCAGAAGAACAAAAGGCGAGGCAGAGCCTCAAGCTGGTGTTGAACGGTAGTAATTTATTATTACAAATAAATTGCCCAACATTTCAATAGGAATCTTTGCAAACAATAGCCTCTGAGTGAGCTGCTTGAGCTGGTATGCCATGCTAAGCTACATGATGGCCTTTTGCCCTGAGGAAGTGTTTACATGTAATAATAAATTACTCTGAGCACCAGCTTGAGGCTCTGCCTCGCCTTTTGTTCTGCTCCTCCATATCATGGCCACAATCCAAAGCATAAATTTTGTTAGATCTGTGCTGGATTGTGACCCATATGTTTATATGTCCTATTGCTAGGAATTTAGGCCTTGGTGGCCTCTACTGCAATCACAGGGTTTCCTGGCCAGAACAGCCGGCTTCCCCTTTTCGTGCGTACAGCTGCTGCCGTTTTGGGGAACAGGAGGGCCTCCAGAAAATCTGGCATGATTCTCATCTTGCATACGATAATTCTGCACTGAGTATCTGCATTTGCTTTATTTTGACTTTGCTGATCTCCTTGTGCGTACCAATGGACAGGGGATCTGGGATTAATATTAAGCCAGCAAAAAAGCTACAATCAGTTATTGATTCAAGCAAGGAACCATGAAAAATCTGCTGCCGCCAATCACATGCCCTGCTCCAAAGACAGGAGAGTAGGGAAGAGATGGCTATAATTTCGTTTCATCTTCACAACTAGTCTGTGAGGTAGGCTATAGTGAGAACGTGCGACTACGGGTGATCCTAGCTGGGGCTTGGCTTGTTCAAATGCTTTGCCTCAAACATGGAATTTTCAGGAATGGGGGAATGGAAAATGGAAAACGCCGTTTTCCATTTGGAACCCCTCCAGTGCTTCTCCAGTGCTTGTTTCATCAGTCCTCTGGCTGGAAAAATGGGCTAAGAAGGGAACCTGCGATGACCCAGGTTGAGGCTGGACATCAGGAAGAGCTTCCTCACTGTCAGGGCAATACAGCAGTGGAACCAGCTGCCTGGAGAGGTGGTGGGCTCTCCCACACTGGGGACACTCGAAAAGAAACTGGGCAGCCATCTGGGTGGGAAGGTGTGACTTGGTGTCCTGCAACAGCAGCGGGTCGGACTCGATGGCCTTCATGGCCCCTTGCAACTCTACTGTTCTACGATTCTATGAAAGACAGAACAGCTGTGCAGCTATTTATTAGTAGCCCTTCGAACTGTCTGGAAGCATCCTAGAACAAAGTCATCCTATGAGCTTCAGGACAGAACAGGAGGTCTGAATTCAGCCAAAAAAGAGGCTGCCTCTTCCTTTCTTTGAGGAGTAGGGGGTATTTCACACCTTTACACTGAAGTACCCATCAGGATGAGGCCTTCTGTGCTTGAAATTTATATTGCCCCATACTGATTCAGTAAAACAATTATTGTTTTGGCAATAAAATAGGCAGGGCTCAAGGCTTAAAGCCTCTTGAATGGCTATTCTAGAGTCTCAATGCAGGTCAAGAGCCCTATACTTACCTTTGAGCAGGGCAACCTTGGGAGATCAAGGGCTATGGTGCGGCACATGCAGCAGCAAGGTTAATGGTGCCCTCGCCATTAAAATTCGGTAGCAAGCATGATGCAGGCTGAACAGGGATATGCTTAGCTTGTTTGCAAGCTAAAAAACGTATCTCCTTTCACCTTCTGTCTTGGTTTGTCACAGAAATCCCACCGCAAACCATCAATTTATTGCCACCACCAAATTTCAGCCCAGGGGCAGTACAAGAGACCTGAGCATGCCTCATGTCACCCACCCCTGCTTTAGAATATGTAAGACAAGCAGATGTACTAATCAGCCATGCCGTCAAGGTAGCATTTAATTTGCCTTTAAACCTGACATTACTACTAAACTTCCCCATCAGTAGAACACGCCATATTTGAATCCCCTTTCCTTACTAAGACGAGTCAGATGTCTGACGCTTTTTCCATGGTTCTTCCATATTGGTTTCAAGTTATGCAAAGACTTCGATGCAGGTGATTCCTTTAACAAAACCATTGCTTTTTGGAGACAGTATCCACTTTTAGAATTCAGATCGGGTTTTGTGGGCGCTTTCACAAAATGGCTGCCATGCTGGCCATAAAGCACTTGTTTTCCAGAATGCAGTCTACAATTTAGTCCACGATTTATCGAGAGTAAAATCAAACTACATTTCCCAGGAACCTAAATGTAAGAGAGAGCTGGGTTCTGCGCTCCACAACACAAAATAAAGTGGTGTTGTAGGACATCACATTGTTCTTCAGCATATGATCCTTCCAAAAATATCTTAACACCCCTAAAAAATTGATCAGGAGAGGCAAGGGCATTTGCCTGTGCCCAGCTTCAGCAACATGCATAGCACGCCAGGAAGGCCTCGGAACAACCTGGACTACGGGCACTTCCGTACAGAGGATGCGACCCTTTTTCTGGTTTCGATTCATGAAAATGAGCAGTCCCTCCTCATCAAACAATCATCATCCCGCATCAGAAAACATTGCGTAGCTGGAAATCTGCTTTTCTATGCAGTCTGAATAAATAAAAGTTGAAGATTGGGTAAAAATGGTTCCACTTGGCAGCTGGAAAATAAGCTATAATAAACCATAATTTGCAGGTTTCTCTCTTGCTCAAAGGAGATCTTAGTCATTTTTAGCAGCTATTTTTAATACAAATATTTAACATTTTCCCAAAACAACCTCTGAACATGCCCACATGCCGAACTCCCCATTAATTGCTGTTGTTAAATGATTTTCACCACACCCTTCTCCTTCCCAGAAACTGATACAGCAAAACAAAGATTGTACTTCAAGCATGACCCTGGGTCTCAACAAAACCTGATTAAAGCACATGGCCACCAAAAGCACCGAATTAAACCTGAAAGGCAAATCTTTCCCACCATCCACTTGGCAAGGACGAGGTGAGTCCCTAGCTGACAGCTATGCAGGTTAACTACGTAACTGTACTTTGGGTTGTGCCCAAAACACACAGCATTAGGAGAACAACATGCTTTCAAGTGAAAATATAGCCATTTACACAACCTCCGGGGTGACATGCATAGGGAGATTTGGCATTTTATCCAGGGAGGGGGGCAAGGAACTGAAGCAGCTGCTGCTCCTGCTTTGCTGGTGAGTGATGTGCTTCCTGACCCCGAAAACAATCAGTCTCTGCCTCAGAGTCCTCTTCACATGTTCTCTCGGTGTCCAAGAGCTGCGCTGCTCCTCCTTCCTGCTCCTGTATGGAAACTGGGGCTGCACGGGAAGATCCCACATTGCACGGCTGCTCGAACCAGCACTGCCACTGGGGCTCTGCCGGCATTGCAGAGGTGGTCTCATGTGACCCCAGCCAGGTGAGGAGGAGATACACTGCAGCAGTTCCCTTGACACCAGCACCCCGCAAGAAGACCGGGGGATCGATAACACGAGGAGAATTTGAACACGCAAGTGAATGGACAGAAATGCACCCCTTATGCTTCTGAGGAAAGGTTCTCAGAAAGCGTGCAGGCACTGATCCAAGTCATCCGGGAACAATGGCAGTGTGCATCCGCAAGTTCGTTCTCCCCCACTATAATGCAAGGACAGGGAAATCTAGACAATTGGGACTTGGCAGGCAGATGAGGGGGAACCGAGGGATGTGCAGCTCTGTGTTATCTTCTGTGAAGACACACCTGCTAGTTTTCATTAATTGAAATGTCTGAGTGGTTGAAGCCCAAGACAGAAGCATGAGCCTCAGCGGATGGTTCCTTGTCAGCACATACCTCAGCAGTCAAGAGATCATGGGAGGCTAAGCCGCTTCCCCACCAGCTGGGGGGCAGCCTTCCCCACAGGAACCTGGCGTGCCGAGATCCTTTGCTTGTTTTCAGTTACTAGAGGCAGGCAATTCAATTTAGTGATTAGATTTGCAGTCAATTCAGTCTGACGCCAAGGAAATTAATAACCCAGGGGCATCGTTATATGCCTATTTCCCCACGCCGGCAGTGGAATAGCTGCCCCCACCCAGGAATGGAATGGGAAGACAGGGGACCGCAGGGATACGTTATTGCAGGGGCCATTCTGTGGGGTGCCAACAGGCATACTTTATCGAACCAAAATGAACACGACGTCCCAACTTTTGCTTGCAGCTTTGCTGCGTCGTTGAAGGTGCTGGTCCCACTTGTGCAAAGTTGGCAGCATGTGTTGTCCCTGACTTTTCTAAGTTGGTTTGTAAATAACTGAAGATGGGGCAGGTGGAGCTGCAGGGCTCACTTGCTCAGCTCTTCTGAGGGACCGGCTGCACCAAGCTCCTCCTCTCCTGAATCAGTTTCATCTCAGCTGGACATTGCAAGAACCTCTGAACTTTGAGAACTGGTTTGCATCTTCACCCTTCTCGATCTCTTCTTTTCCTTCGGTATTATGTCTTTTTGTATTATAGGCTAAGGACAGTAGCTCTTGTTTGCTCTTGATCTCATGGAAACCATTTTGCTAAGGAGCAGGATATAAAAAACCTAAATATGAATGAATGGAATATTTATGTTTGTCAAACATATGGACTTGTTTCCAGATTAATTTTGGGGTGGTAACAATGTGATTTTCCATTAATCCTAATTTTTAAACTACCTTTCACGTGAATAAAAAGTCTCAATTTACCATCTCTTGCTGTCACTTTGACCTGGTGCACATGTATGAATGTATTTATTTATTTAAAGTATTTATATGCTGTCCTGTGAGTCTCAGGATGGCTCACATAGAAAATACAATAAAATAAAATAAATAAAAAATGAAACAAAACAAAACAAAACAAAACATAGATAAAATTATCGACCCACACTGGCTGCAATAAAAACATATAAGGCATGATATTAAAACTTATTAAAATATTGCTGAAATAAAAAGGTCTTAACCTGGCGCCAAAAAACAAATAACGACGGCACCAGGTGGATCTCTCTGGGGAGCGCATTCTATAGGTGGGGCACCACTGCAGAGAAGGTCCTCCTCCAGGTACTTTGGCTTCTAATATCTTTCACAGAGGGTTCCCAGAGGAGGGCCTCTGCTGCTGATCTCAGGGGGCGGGAGGGCAAATATGGAAGAAGGCATTCCTTTAGGTATCCAGGTCCCAAGCCGTTATGTAATGATAACCCAGAGTATGGTTTGCTGTTGTTGACTTGTGGGTAGTTATTATGTTTGAACCCTGCAATATGGTTCATTTCCTGGGTTGTTGGTGGTTAACAATCCTTAGTTAAACCTGACTGCAGGTTTCATAAGTAACTACAACCCATAGTTCAAGAACAACCCATGATTCCAGCAATGACAACCCATGCACAACCCATACGCTGGGTTATTGTTATGTGTGAATCAGGTGATTGTGAAAGGCCAGGCCTCATCCTGCTGACCACCTGGCCAAGAGACTGTCTGAGAGCCCCTTGCAAGCTGGCATTGCTGATTAGCAGAGATAATAATTATTTCAGCTTCAGAGTGTTTCCATGTCGTTGACATGAATGTTCAGAGCAACTTGCCCGACATAAGGACGCAATCAAAATGGCAAAATCTGTGTCAAGTCTATTGAGATGATTATACAAACTTGACGAGGGCACACACAGACAGAGCTCGCTCTGTTTAGTATTTCACTCAGAAAAAAAGCACAAAGGCTAAGCCAACCTGGCTCCTGGCTAGAAGGCAAAAAAAGAACCCTTTAAGGCAAAGGGGTGCTTCCCACATGCCTAGAGTGGTGTGGTGCCCACTTGGCGAAGGAAGCGAGGTGATGTGGCATCAGTGGTGCAGTCACGTGCCTCAGGTGGGCAAGCGCGAGCCTTGGCAGTGAGGGTATTTATCTGGACTGCCCAGCCTCACGCAAGGAGCCATTTTGGATTTGCAGTGGCCGTGTGGAAGTCATTGCAGCGCTGCACATGGGAGCTGCATCGAAGGCTGGGCTGCAGCCCCAGGCTAAGTGCTCCTGCTTCCCAGAACCTTTGCGGATGATGCATCTTGAGTCAGTCTGTCTCACGCGAGCCCTTTGATTCAGTTATATTAAGGCTGCAATTACATGATATAAGTGCATGTCATCACATCTCTGTGGGGAAGCTATTGAACTTGAACTCGCGAGTGCTACAGCAATAGCAAATTATGCAAATAAAGGCTCTTTTTCATACATATACATTACGCAAGCATTTTAGGAATGGATTTTTCATCATACGGTATTGCTGAAGTGGGGCAAAGTCCCCAAAGTTGCAACCACAGATTCTTTTCCTTGTCCTGTCACTGACTCATAAGAACCTTGGCAAGCTAAGAAATGATTTATAATAAATCAGGAAGCTAAAGGAAGAATATCGTGTTATTTTTTCTGGTGGGAAGAGAGTCACTCCTACCTTCAGGGCCAGTGGTCTTCCCAGTCATTTCTTTCTTCAGCACTCATCATTTCCTCAACACACTGCCTGAAATCCACAGACAGTGCAGAAGAAACCTGAATAGGAAAGGTAGGCGAGGATGCCAAAGGAGGGGAGAGATGAAGGAGGGAGAACCTGCGGAAGCCTTAAGGCAGGTCCTTTGCCCTGGATTCTCTTGTGGCATCACAGCGGGTGCTGGAGCGCAGTCCTTGGATTTTACACAGCTCCCCAGTACTCCTACAAACGTAGCTCATAAAGGAGCTCCCTGGTTGGTTGTGTAGTTACGCCTTCCTTGCTGACCAGTGTAAACCACTATTTATAGGCCTGTTAGTCCAAAGCATGGATACCCTACCTTCTTTCACCAGAGCTCAAGGTGGCTAACAACAATACAGCCGCTAAGAAACACCAAAATTAAAAGATGAAGGACAAGCAAAAGGAACAGAACAGAACACAGGGAGACTTTAAGATAAGTTTCATTCAAATGTCTTCAGCAAGTGAAAACATTTCGATAAACAAGTCTGAAGAGAGACATGTCTTCAAAGGGAAGGCTGAACAATAGGGAAGGCTGAACAACCTGCGAAAAAGCGAAAAAGCCTTCACAGAATTGCATCTCCCTTGGGAAGGTGGCCCAGAACCTGGGCATGACTGCTGGAAAAAACCTTCAGCTAAACCTACTTCTGGGGATGCTGGGACACACTGTGAAGTCCCTGTCAGAGGTTTCAGAAGGCTGGCAGGCTCGTAAGTCAGAAGGTAGTACTTCAGATGTTGTAGCCCCAACTGTGGAGGGCGTTAAGGGCTATCAAGGACCTGCTGATGCAGTTGCTTGCTATGAATTATCCTCCTCCTGCCAATGTATATCACCACAGAAGGTGCAAGTATAGATTGCAGACTTTACAGACTAATTTAATAGCAGGCGAGACAGAATGCAGGCACTGAGAGAGAAGAGGGAGTGAAAGGCCAAGGGGAACAAGGGGAGAAAAGCTGGAAACACAACATTAAAGAGGAAGTTGTTTCTTCTATTGTGAAAGCAGAAATCTGGGAAATCTAGATCTTCCAGTAAAAGGTATCAGGCATGAGATGGTATTTTAAAGTAGAAGTTTCCTAGCAACACCATACTTCCAATCCATGCCATATTTATCCCTGGTGCTGTGGTCCACATTGACAGAATTCTACCCCAACTTGGACTACATGTGTCCTATCCAATTCTGGACTTCATAGGAACTCTAGGAGAAAGCAACTAAAAATAAGTAACTCTTCAGAGTTACAGATACTGGGTGCTTCTGTCTTCAGTTGGCTGGGAATAGTTCCAACTATTTTTAAGGCTGTTATGTTGGGTTGGAAGTCTGGCCTCCAATGGTCTTGCCTCAAGTGGTGGAACAAGAGATTACGCAGCTCCTTCATAGCCTGGAAGGCTATACACCACGGCAAGCAGCTGTGTCCTTCCAGCTGGCCATGCACGTGGAAGGGGCAACAGCTGATACTATCGGCCATGCACAGAGCATCCGTTGAGCGTGAAGGAATCCTTACAGCAACTCACTGGGCCGCTGCTCCAGAAAGCCCTGCTTGCTGCATTTCTGCTGCAGCTGCCATGATCTAGGCAACTGGAAAGTCCATTTCCTCACTCTGATAGTCCTCAAAATGAAGCACTGGACAGCCAGTCTGAAGAGCCCTGCCTGACCCTTCCGTCCTATGGCCACAGCGGGAGGAACAGGATCGTCAATGTTCTCCAGACACTCTAAGAAGTCCCTCCTCAAACTCAGACATTGTGTGGGAGGTGGGCATGGAAACTGCCCATGTGCGGTGGCATAGACGGTTTCCGAGGCCCGTCACCCACAGCGCCTCATTCTGAGAGCCCCTCAGAGAGGTGTCTGCCTGGGCAACTCCACCTGCGCTGCTGTTGCCAGTAGAGTTGCTAGAAAGAGGGAGGAGAAGAGCACGCGGGAATGATTCTTGCATCTCAGACAGGGAGATAGCTCTAAATTTTATGGTCAGAATTTACTGTTTTGTTATGTTTTATGGCATTCCTATACATTTAATTTAATGTTGCATTGTGTTTATATCTTGGATGCCTCCTTGTGAGGAGATGGCCCTAGACGTCTTGTGAATCACGGGCGTGGGACTGTTTTTGGTTGGAAGGATGATGCCAGGTGGAGCTGGCCATGCCCTTGTGACGTCATATGCACCCTGGCCCGAGTCCTCACTTCACATGGGCTGTCCCGCCTGGGGAAGCCAGCAATCATTGGCTGACAAGTCCCTGATGTTCCTCTGAAGGGGAGGCGCGGGGACTGCGCTGGTTCTGCCCATCCTTTGCAAGTTCCACCTCCTTCCCAGGGGAGGAAGCCCAGCATGCAAAGGAGAAGTGGCCAAGCTGCCTTTGCTTTTCCAGCAGAGGACTGAACAGTCCCCATCACAGGAAAGAGATGGGGAATCCCACCTGCCACTCCTCTGATCTAAGACTGAAGTCTGCAGAGGGATGAAGGGTGAGTACTCTGCTGAACATGTGAAGAACAGCCTTTTTCACAGCACCTCTGAGTCACAGGTCTGCCCCCCGTATCCCCCAGCTAGCAGCAGGGGAACCAGACCTGCCCTCTTTGATCACAGACTGGAGATGGCAGCCAGGCAGAGGCAGCCTCCGATGCTGCACAGGATGGGCCTTGGAACTCCTTGGAACCCTGGAGGAAGCCCAGGAGGCTGCACGGGCCAAATTGGCCCTGCAGGATGGATGTTCTGCACACTGTCTTAGATACTTAAATAGGCCACAGCCATGGTGCAGCTTCATGGGCATTAATGCGGCGTGGCTGGGAATTGTAGTTTCAGAACTGCGGAGTCCTGGGAATTGTAGATCGGTGAAGGTACTGAAGATAATGCAAGAGGGCTGAAGCCTATACTCCTGTTCTCAGGGTTCAGTGCAATAATGGAATAAATGTTATGCCGGTTTAAGTCAACAATGCAGACACAATGTTGCCACTCCAGTTTTTTCAGGCCCTCTGTTTATTACTTCTGTCATCTCAAGGACCAAAATGATTCGGGCAACTATGACAAGGGCTGAGTATTAAGATTGCAGTCCATGAGAGCGGGTCATCATTGTGTCTTTGCTAGGGAAACAGAAAGGAAAACATCAGAAAATACAATTCCTGATCTGGTTACACAAATAATACTTCCGAAACAGGGTGACACAAATTCCTTAGATTACCCTGCAATGCGTATTGAGCCATATTTACTCCTCAAGAGTTGACAGCCCATTTTAATGGCAGAGTCGTCAAGCGGGATGTTTGCTCAGGTTGTACATTGCAAGGATGTTTCTTGGGCCACACCTCTGCTTGCTGCCTACGTGCAAACAGATGATTCCCGAAAACTTCCTATTGAAAAAGACCGGACATTTCTACTAACAGCACGGTTACTTGAAAAGCTGTTTTTGTTAACAAAAGTCTTCTCGATAAGTTACGCGTATGTACTGACATCTAGTCAATCTCCATATCTTTCTTTCTTTCCGTGAAAACTGCTATCTAAAACTAAGCATTCCTTAACTGAAAGTTAATTGCAACCTGCTAGTCACCCGGGAAATAACATTCCACAAATTTATGCTCCATTGTCCAGTTGTGTAAAAGGATGGAACATGATAATTTATGCAAGGAGACTTCTGTTCTCACAATAGGACTTTCCTCTCTTGTCCTCCTTCCAGCCTCCAACCTCACAGTCCTGAAAAATCAGAAGCTGATGGTCCCTCAACCCTCAAGAAATGATTTTGAGAATGTTGAGGGCTTGCAGAATCAGCCTTTCCTTATTCCACTAAGAGGAAGTGTCCCATTGATAGGAGCCGTTAACAAATTATTTTCAGAGAGGTGCAGCTGGTCTCAAGGAGCTGTTGAGCAAGTTCATGGCAGTCCACCCTGAGAAGAAGCTATGCAGGGTGGGTTGCTCCTGAAACAACCCACAGTGCATTGGACAGGCAATCGTGATGTCCATTCTCACCCCAATGGCAGCAGATATGCCTGTCAAAAAAAAGGGAGGGCAGAAGTGTGCACCTGTGCAAGTCACACTAAAATAATAATATTAACAAGTACAAAAATATTCGCCCACATTAAATTAAAAGGGGCAACAGATGAATGACCATTCTCCAAAGGGTTGTTCAGGGCCCATCACTAAGTGCTAACTCAAAGATCAGGACAAGAGGGCAAAATCCAGGGCAAGCACCAAAAAAGGTCATGATTATGGCAGGAAGCACTGAGCACCTGCTGAGGTCGGTGGGGTGCCTACACTGGCAATGGCCAAGCTCCTTCAACATAATCCATTGTGGGTCCAACAGCTCCTAACACAAACCATGGACTGTAGGGGTGACTTCTTGTCCATGAACACAAACATGCCACCTTGCAGGAATCGGCCCAAGTTTGCACACCATGGCCACCCGGCATAGCTTGTCAACCACAATGGATTGTTGTGCAGACCCAGCATAGCATCTGCCTTCTGTGGGCAGAATGGCCACTCTCACGGAAGGTGCCTCCACCCAGTTTTGGGGGATTCCCTTGCACCTGGACCACAACTCCACCCACTGGTCTCTAGTCAACTCAGCTCTGCAGCTTTTCATTTCATTTCATTTCTATACCACCCAATAGCTGAAGCTGAACGGGTGCTCTTTATCATGCTTTAGGGCCTCCAACTCTTTCCCCCCCCCCAACACTGGAGACACATATATTAATAGTGTTGATGTACTTTCAGGTGTGATAAAGTGGCCCCATGTTAGATACTCCTTGCTACACCCAGAAATGCCCAAAGCTAATTTCATAAACTTTGCAAATTCTGGCTGTTCTATACAAATGGGATACAACATAGCTACAGTATGGAATCAGGCGTGTAGGCGTCTCTTGTTCCCAAGCTCACAGACTTCAGGTAAAACCAGAACAAGATAGGCGACACTGTCAAACACAGTGGCACTTTCTCTTGCTCTAGACGTATTTGGGTCGCTACCTGAGTTTGTTGCTTGTGTTGGCCAATAATTCCCTGCCTTGCACAAGGAAGCATCCTGAGAAACGGCTACATTTATTGAGGTCCAAGTTCTTTCAAGTGGCATTTATTGTTATCATGATCAGCTCCACTGGTAGTTTATTTTGTCTCCTGCAGGCATCTTTAAAGTTTCCTTAAATCTGTAAAAATATGTATCATGCACAGCCCTCACACAGCTGTACAGCCAAGTTTTTAACCTTATTCAAGGAATGTATGTGGGATGCAATTCCAGAAGGCAAAATATTAAGCAATAATTTGGAGCTTAGGGAAATCTTATTCTTTTAACATAATGAAAGCATCAGTATTCCTGCATGCTTCACATGCAGACATAAACACACACATACTAGCACTTAGAAAGCTGGTGGCCACTGATGCAAAAGCTTTGCATGACAACCCAGAGACCAAACCCAATTGGAGGCCAGCTTTACTCTGAACACACTGCTGTGGGAACTGCAATCTGGGACTCTTTCAGGCTGGGCAGCAATGTCAGACCTCCAGTGTAGAGCAATAATTCTCCAGATACGTGTTTCTGCAACGGTGCATACTTTACGATCGTATCTGCATATTCAGCCTTTGCATTTATTCCTACGCACCAACATCCTCGGGTGAAAATAAGGCCTGGGGATGATTCTGAGGGAACGTCTTCCTGCGGTGTGGTGGCCTCGGGTAGGGAATTGCTCTCCACCACCCACTGACCACTGTGGAATGGCCAATAATTAACCACTGTCCTTTCTCCAATACCACTAGACTGTATCCTACAACTTCACATTGGGTGCAAGCTTGGCCAGAGGCAGGGGGATTCTTACACGTCCCAGTCAATTGTCTTTCTTGACCTTCTCTAGGGTTCCAGAAGTTCAGTAAGGACGGCCCCTTTCAGAATGGCACAGCCTCGTTTGTTTGTTATTATCATGTGCCATCTAGTCATCTGCAGTTTATGGCAGCCCAATGAATGAGCGCCCCCAAAATGCCCTGTTCTTGTCAGCCCTGCTCAGCTCTTATGAACTCAACAGTCTTAGTGAGGAGCACATTGTGCACTTCACCCCAAAGCAAGCACACATGCACACACGCACCTACAATTCTTGGCCAATTTCATACTTGGTGCTCTGGGTGTGCCAGATGCTGCTGCCGATAGCTGTCTATTTGACGGATCGTTGTATTTTTTGTATTCTATACTCTGGTGACATCATCATCTCATTGCATTTATATTCCACCGTTCTTCCTCTTGCAAGGAACCCGGGGCTTACAAGCTCCTTCTCCTCTCCTTTTTATTCTCACATCAGCAACTGTATGAGGTTAGGCTACCAGCCAGTGACTGGCCCAAAGTCACTCAGTGGGTTTCATAGCCCAGTGAATAACCCAGATCTTGTGAGTCCCATTCCAGCGTTCTCAACCACTACACCACACAAACTTGTTGACGTTAACTTGATGAGCACCAGAACAAGATATAAAAGGCCACGGGGAATAACCTACTTGTCTGTACCACAGAAAGTATCAGCCCAGTCAGGCTCTTGAAGCAGAAAAGCTAAGCGGTGTCCTCTGTGGGGTTTGCGAAAAACAAAATAAACAACTAAGCAACCTCCCTTGCAGGCATCTGAACTTTGCCCCTTGAAACACTTCCTCTGCCTCACTTCCACACACGTAGAAAACGGCCCTTGATCTGCTCCCTGCTTTTGCACTCTTTTCTGCAGATTAGCATTCCCATCCCAAAGTAAGGATTTCGGCCTGATGATGCAACATTTCAACCTGGCAAGGTTGTTGTAGGACAAGGTGCCGTCACTGGTGGCCTGAAAGGATGTGCAAAAGTTGCCATTACGAAAGCCAGAGAGTCTACAGAATGAAGACCAGCCCCTAAAGGATTAGCGAGAGAGAATGAGTCGTCTCCATGCTGTCAAATGAAGGGATTACTAGACAAGCAAATTTCTATAAGGCAGAGTAGACAAATAGTATTAAACCATTCTTAAGAAAACATAAGGCACTGAATAGTGCTTAAAGGTCACCGAACAAGTTGAACTTATTTCTCATGTCTCCAGTGTTGGGTCTTACCTGAGCTTGCAACTATTCAAAGAAAAAAACTCAACAAAGACTAATGACAGGTGCCATTGCTTATTCAAATAATATCTGGAACTCAGTGGAGTCCGAGGAATGCAGAGTTTGAATAGGCTCAGACTAAACAAAACACCAAAGTTCTTGACCATCTTCCCTTCTGCAGGTGCCTCAGGTTTATTGAAAAAGAATCGCCTTGGAACACAGGATGCCCAGCTACGGATCACGGGATCACAAAGATCGCAACGATACAAAGCAGCATTTTTGAAATGCTTCGCCATGTCTCTAGGTGCAGGGCAGGATACTAGTGCCAGGCGTATTGCTGAGTCTGAGAAGGGCTTTCCCTTTGTCTCCTTTGAAAAATGTACTTATTGAACACGATTAAATCTTACCCTTATTAAACCCAAATCATGTAAAAGCACATGTAGGCAATCCATTGCTATATTCCATTGGGGAGGCACCGTGACTAATAGCTTGAGCTGTGAGCGAACACATTTCTGGTTCAAACCTCGCCTCACAGACAAGTTCACCAGGTGGCCTGATTCTCTGTGCCTCTGCTATGTGGGGATATTGAAACTGGGCCTATTTGAAAGGATCCTCACCAAGTGCACAGAAATAATGTGAAGTGCTTGTTCGAAGTGTGCTGCATAAATGCTCAATACCATGAGGCTAACATTGGCCTTGCATGTCTTCAGATGGGTAGAACATTCTTCACTACTCCACCTCAAGACTCTGCTTTGGATCAAGGTCTACAAATAAAGCAGAGGTCTTCGTGAGCTCCTTGCCCCTTCTCCCAGTGTAGTTTGCATGTGTTTGAGCCCAGCAGAAGTGCTTCCCCCACCCATGTTCTATGGCTGATCTGACCATTTTTGGGTACTGACGCAAGAGGTCCACATTGCTGCCACTGCTACTTCAGTCTTAAAAGTGAAGTCACCCTTATTCCCCACAATTCCTTTGAACTGTCAGTTCCCATGCCTGAGAAATGAATATCCTGGCTTAGATTAACCAGTTTCAGACTGATAAACCATGGGTTAGCAGCGGAGATCCAGCATTGTGATTATGTGCTCTTTCGCTCTTTATTGTTTCAGCAGTGTTAAAACCCAGTTCCCTGCTACATCAATACCAGGAAATCATGATTTAATCTCTTACTATAAGATAGGGTATCAAACCACAGAATGGTATTTTGCTTTGTTGGAGATTAAACCATCATTTCCTGGTTTAACGTAATGGGAAACTAGGTTTAACAAACCTTGATAGTGTTGTATTATCTGATGAATCATGGCTTACCAGACCACGTTTATTGTATCTGACCCAGGACAGTGACCATTACAGTAAAACCACAGAAAGGCAGGGAGGCTCAAAACATCTCCCCTTTTCCTAATTATGGTCCACAAAGATACATTTTGAGTGGTTCTAACTGATAATGTGGTTTTGAATCCTGAATCATGGAACAGTGTACAGACTTAGATCCAGGACAGATCACATCAAACGTAGATCCAGGATGACATGACCCGGCCCCAGGTCTTTTGTACCAAAGCTACTGAGACTGCAAACTTTTAAAGCAGAAACCTGTCCTTTTGAGAATATTCTATCACCGTGTGCTATGTAGGCTAATGGCACTAAATAAATACACCACTACTAATAAAGAATATTTTAACAGAAATACAGAGTTAAGCACAGTCATTCTTCCTACATGGCATTTCACATTCAAGACTGACTTGGGAGAATACAAATGTGTCATGATTTAGTTCTGCATTTGCTGTATTTGCTTCCCACATCATAATTTAATCAGTCTCCTAAGCCCCTTCTCCTTAGGGCTTTCTCACTAGGCTATTTGCCAAGTCTGAAAGGAATTTAAAGGAAAGCTTTAAATTTAAAGAACCAATTGATGGGTCCTCTGTGGCGAGTAAGAATCTTCTTCAGGTGACCAGGTACGAAAAGTGAGCTAGGCTTTACTCCACTGAAGTGCCAGAACATAAGCACAGAAAGGAGTGGTTGGAAAAACATTTGCGGGTAGTAACTTTTGATAGTTGCAAAAGTGGTTCACCAGTTTTTTGTAATCTTTGTCAAACTGCAATAGAAAAACTTTCTCATAAGGCAGAAAGCACGCATGCACACACACAGAGGCAGTGATAAAGCTTCTTGGCTAGTAAAATTATGCATGCGAGGAGGCAGACAGGAACAGCATACATTTTGTGTGTGACTATCCTATTTTCTCAACACCTCCTAATTTTCACAGATCACTCATCTACGTAGCAAGCAGCAGAAACTGCACTGACAAAACACACTGATGTGGCCTGCAACAGTTTCTCCCTTTGAAATGAGACCACACATTTTTATTCATAGTCCTTTCATCTGATGCTTCATGACTACCTCAGATAGTTTCGGAGGGGTGTATGTGCTGTGAATGTGTTTGTGTGTGCTTGGAGGCGGGGGGTGGGAATCAGAAAGCAGAATTTAATAACTGTAATCTGTGACTCACAATCCTTCACTTCTGGTAGGCTCCTATTTGTATTCCTGGAAGCAATTTCTTAATATAGTTCGCCCTCTAGTGGATCTGATGCTTGCATTGGGAAGGTTTTGGATTGTACCAAAAGTGGAAATGCCAAGGTTAGGCAATGATCCTTCCAAAACATCTGCACTGTTGCAGACACTTCTGGCCCTCTCCACGTACATCTGTGTTATCGGCATGAAGGGCACGTTTTGTGGAATGGCCTTAGCTCAAGCAGGTGGTTCTCCTGTCCCAACCAGCTCTTTACCAGTGCAGGACAAATGCTGCCTCCCAAGCCAGTCCTGTGATGTTGGAACTTGGGAGATTGCATGGTTACTTCTCCTGCTGCAAAACAGGGATGCACAGAAAGAAACTATTTGGTCTGCCCCAGTCGCCTGCTCTCTTGGCTTGCCATGCTACTCAGGCAGGTTTGGACGGAGCAGGATGGACATTTGTTATACTGTCTTTGAAGCTTGAAGTCTCAGGTGTTAGGCATCCATTAAGAGTGCAAACAGGAGGAGAGAAAGTGGATGGGAACTGAAATCACAAACCCAGAAGTGAAAAGCGCATGTGCGCACACATGCACAAACACACACAATATCTATCCATCCAGCCATAGCTGTTTCTTCCGCTGATACAAAAAGAGTAACATCGAAACAGAGCGAGTCAGGCCATCTAGTCTGACCCCCAGTTCCAGCCGGCTCCGCTCACGACATGCCCACCATGTGCATGTCCAGCCTATCCTTGAACACCCTCACCATTTGGCCTCAACCTCCTCCTGTGGAAGCCCGTTCCATGCCCTAGGGGTCCTAACCGTCAGGAAGTATTTCCTGGCATCCACCTTGTATCTTGGTTGCCTGAGCTTTGCTCCACTGGAACGCATCCTGCCCTCCACCGCAGGGGGGGGAACGTCATGACTCACCTCTGCATGACACCCCCTCACATATCTGTATGTTGCTAACAAGTCCCCTCTGAGTCTCCTCTTCTCATGGCTGAAAAGACCCAGCTCCTGCAGTCCCTCCTCACGTGACTTACCCTGCAAACCACCCATCATCCAAATTGCCCTTCACTGCACTGATTCCAACCTTGCTGTATTCCTCTTGCAATGAGGGGCCCAGAACTGAGCACAATACTCCAGTTGCAGATGCACAAGAGTCGTATGGAGTGGCAGAAATACCTTTCTTGATCTAGAAGCCACACTTCTGGCCATGCAACCAAGGGTGGCGTTCGCCCTCTTGAAAATTAATAGTAGAAAATAAAGGATGCATATCTCATTGTTCTGAACAATATACTGCACAGAATAATGTCTATGAATGATGGGTAAAGTGATAGAAGGTCTCATTTTAAACAAATGGGAATGGACTTGAACTTTATATGCTGACCAGCTGTATTTACTTGAAGTCATTATGCAAGGCCACTGTTGCTAAAACTTTCTGAGATGCTGCAAGGGAGCCAAGATGGGGCAGGGCATTATTTCCAAGTATTGATTCAGAACAGGTAAAGGAACATGCCAGCAATGACTGCATGCAACCTTGGCTTATCGCCTGGTAAACCTGTGTGTGGGTTGTATGCGGAGCTTGGGGAGAATGTTAGGCTGGGACTATTCTCACCACTTTGCAGTTTTCTGTGTGCAGAGAACTTTTTTTGGTGGGACGTGGTGATGGGAGTTATATGGAGCAGACCCAGGACGTGTCCTTACAGCAGATCAGGTAATTTGTCCGTCTGGCTGGACCTCGTCTTCCCGGGTCTCAGACAGAGAGTGTGACTTTCTGACCTGCTTCCTAAACCCTTTACCAGGATGGCTGAGAGGGGCTCAGCTCAAGAACCTCTGCAGGCTGCTGTACTGGTCCTTTCACATTCAGTCATGGAAGTCCCCATGCACTTTCCATCTGTACAGCCCCAAATTCAGGTCGCAGCCTTCCCGAGAAAGAGGCCTCTGAGTTGCTCTTAAAAACCAAACATGCCCACCCTGATCCACGTTCATCCCACTTGTCTGTCTACCCCACTAAACATCCAGTTTTTCAAGAGGACTCCTTAATCAGGGGGTGCACCAAGTCCCTCATTCATCATGCAATCTGGCTTGTGGAAAATTCCCACCACCCCACCCACCTGTCCTGCCCCATTTCTCTTGCTTCGGAAAGGGAAGGGTGAAGGGTCTGATCTCGACCAGGCCCACTCACTCTTGACCTGGGATAGACCTGGCAAACCTAATCCGATGCCTAATTCCAGGTTTGCACAATCCTTGAGACGTTTCCACACCATTCTGCTTAATCAGGTATTTTGCAGGAATGCTCAACGGTGCAATCACAAACTGTGTGGAAAGGTGAAATTATGCAACACAAGTTTCTGTGATCTGATTTTTCCTATTCAAGATTGCTCTCCCTTGCATGCAGGGCTGTCATAATTCATTAATACTTAGCCAATATCATACCCTAATTATCTTGGGTCATACATAAATAATTGACTCACTTTGCTTTAGGCAAGTAAGTAAAGACTGAACTACGAATGCAAGATGAGATTCATTTATTTAGCGTGTTCATAGTCAACACTGCTTTCATCATCCTCGTTGAATATCTCCCCTAAGTTGCTCAGATATATTTTATTTTAAGTATGGAAGGTCTATGTTGTGACACCACAGTAAGGCTGAGCTTGACAAGTCAACTGAGTCTTGGACCTGACATTGTCTGTCAAGCAGGATGCTGGTGAACCTCCTGGGTCGCAGAAACAGTGTTGGTCAAGTCCCTGGCAAGCCACAACACGTAGAAAAATAGGAACGTTCCCTGTACTAAGTCAGGACATTGGCCCACCCTTGTTAATTACACCAAAGATAGACAGCTTGTGTCCCTCCAGATGTTTGTGCGCCATATCATTTCCATCTGTTCTGGTCAGAAGAGCGTAATATTTCCTGGTCCTCTCTGGAGTTTCCAAGGGCTGAACCTGTGACATTTTGCTCGCCAAAAGCAGTTCTCACGGTACGGACATAGTGGGCTGCTTCTGGCTTTGCACGGGCCTCCCTTATGTGACCATTTGTTTGCCCCCGTAGTACATCCCTCTGTTATACCCTTGTGCAGAATGATGGTTTAGGAACCCACAAAGCAAAAGAAATACATGTAATATCGAACTTGGGATGTGTGCTTCATCTCCTTGATAAGATTCAACACATTTTGTTTTAGCAAATTTCTGCCAAAAGATTGGTCCTGAAATGGAGCTCACCCAAGCACACAGTCACTTAGATATGAGCTTCCCAACCTAACATGCATTTGTTTGGAATAATTCCCATCGATCTTAACAAGACAGCTTATTTTCAAGTTAATTGGGTTTAGGACTGCAGGCTGCAAATGTAACATACACACGCAGGTGGTTAAAGTGAGCATATCCATCCCGTGCCTTTTTCATGAGGGCTTTTGCAGCAAGTTCATCTGTAGGATAGATTTAATTAGGGCAAAGCGGTATTGTGAAGTTTGCCTTGTCTGAGTACATCAACAAAATGCAAACCCCACAAGCAACCCCACATGTGTATCGTACCCCATGCAGCATTATGTGCCTCCGAGGACAGCGTGAGTTTTGCTTATTAGGCCCAGTCAGGATCAGGCCCCCAAAGGCAAGAGAGTCATGAACAGCCTGTGTTCTTGCCCTGTACAAGATGAAGCTATCAAAGGTCCCATGGGGCTAATGGCTGGTTGCTTCGTGCTCCTTTCTCCTCCCTGGGGTGCCTGTGAGAAGTTCATCGCCTCTCTCTGGTGTTGCAAGATGGGGTGGAGCAAACCACCACCCAAAGTGCTGAGAGCCTTGGCTCACGGCCAATCCCATGGGCTCTGTACCCCTTACTGGCTGGACGCCTTCAGCCCTTACAGGGTGCATGGCTAAGCAAAATGACAGTCAACTTCTGTGCCAGGTAGCCCTGGGAAAGCTCTCACTGCTTCCCTGGAGAGGAGGTAAGTCCTAATGGGCAGCCCTCCTTCCAAGCTACCTTGCTCCCCTGAAAGCACAGCCATGAGGAAAGGTTGGGTGTTTTCCTGGGGCTCACGGACTATTTGTGAGAGGAAAGGATGGATCGTGTGGACACCAGAAGGGCTTAAGAGTGGCCTTCCCTGACCAGGTTTCTTCTGAATGTTTTGGAGTTCAACTGCCATCATCCCAGCAAGGCAGGAATGTTGGGAGATGTAGTCCAAAATATTTGGAGGCAAAAGGCTGGTTCAGGATGGAGTGCTTAAAATCCTGGCATTGTATCTAACCTTCAGGGCTATATACTGAGAATAATTATTGTTTATTACACAGCAGTGAAAGTTCGTTAATGTTACCTAAGCATTTCCATAATAATGCCTTGCTCAAAATACATGCCTGGCAAGAGATGTTGTTGTCACCACAAAACTTTTACCTGTGTGCGTCCTCCGGTGAGCCTTCAGGTGGGAGCTTTTAGTATATACCTTGTTGCATCCTTCAAAATCACACCGATGGATGCGGCGCTTTCTGGAGTCCGGAGATTCAGACCTTCTCTGGCGTCTTGTGCTCTCGATACTAAATGGTGAAATTGAACTGCGAGGTGGAAACAAAAGAGGGAATTAGACTATGTGGGCTGCAAGAGAAGGTCCAATTTCTGGTTTCTATTTGAATTAAGTTCACACAAGAAATACACTGTCATTATCTTTAAAGGGTGGCAAGAATACTTCTTTCTTAGCATTTCTCTGTTCTTCAAATTAAAGAGAACTAGGAACCAGCTTTGTGGCTAAGATGACCCTTATTATAAAGAAGGCTTGCATAACATCTGACCCCGGAAGTCAGACTCAAGTGTCCCACCAGGGTACTGTTAAATCTCCTAATTTTGCTGCAAGTCTGGACTCGCAGAAATGAGGATGCGGAAGATTAAGTATGAAGCATATCACAAGGCATGGCTAATAGACGGTGCTCAGCCCAGAAGATCACAAGTTCTGCAAGCCCACTCTTCTCAATATGTTCATTTTATGTCTTTATAAAACTAGGAGTCACTTTTCCACCCAGTAGGGACCTGCAAGTGACTAAGAATTCAAAGTTAAATTTAAGGTGCAATCCACAGGAAGCCTGGACTCAGAGAGTTCTGAGATTCCTGTGTGCAGAGGTGATCTCTGCCTCTTGGTCCTCTTAGCTTTGCTTTTCTCAGTGGCAGAGGGAAGGAAGCTGTAAAAGACTCAGGATAAATAACATCCCAGCCTCTCCGGTCGTCTTTCTCCATGGCATGCCCCTTGGCCCCATCACCAAGGTTGCTTTCTGACCTGGGAGAGTTGGCCAGTGTGTTTCTCTTGTCTGGCTATGCTTCTCTGTTCTGGCTAGGTCAGATCTCCAAGTCCACCTCCTGCATCTGACCTATGAGATGGAATCTGAGCCATCGTTTGGTGCCCCAGATGCTCAACACTTTGAATATTATCTGGCCACGACTGCACAGAGCATTGTGGCAGATCTGCTTTCTCTGGAAAGGGACACAACGGGTGCACCAATCAAGCTGGACAAATCCACGCAGTAACGTCTTCTTAAAGCAAGGGAGGCACTTCGTGGCAGAATTTGAAGAACATCCCATTGTTCAGCTCAGACAGCATGGATTTGGGATGCTCTGTTTTCAGAAAGGGTGTGTGTAAAGCTGTTTTCTATGATTACTGCTATAATTTGTAATGTAATATTTTAAGGTAGCAAACAACTTAAGGTATAAAAGAAAAAGGGGAACGATATTTGATTCTATCTCAGCGCCACCTGCCTGTTCGCAGGACTCAAGCAGAAAGTCATTCCATTTGAACAAAATAAAAAGAGGCCTTTTAATGCTTCCTTCATTTAGGCTTAGTAATCGGTTAATTCAGCCAATGAACAAACACATGGAGCAAAGGGACTGCTTTGGGTAATATAAGCCAGAATCAGTTTGCTTTCTGTGTGTTCCTTCCCCACGTACACCGAATGGGGTCACCTTGCACGTCCAGGCACTTATCCTGCCACACAATTAGAATGCCCACTTGTAACTGCACACGGTTCCTCGCCGATATATTCATACGCACTCTTGACTTTTCTACATTTTCTTGGGTTAACAATCTGGAACTGAGAATTCAACCAACACAGGATACTCAGCAGTGTGAGGGTGCAAAATATTTCTATTCTGGCACAAAATTTAATATTGCAGAAGAATTCGCCCACATTGCCATGCAATCACAGCCTTCAGAAGTCACATAACTTTGGGTGGTTGAATGCGGACCACCCACACGCAGTTCCAGTGCCACAGGATCTCCAAGGAAATGAACCTATTTCTGGAAGTCTACAGAGCACAGCTCGACAAACAGTATCATGAAGACCAAGAAGCTATCTAAAGGTTCCCAAGATGAAATTGTGCAGAAACACCATATCCCAAGCTACAATATGAATATTCCAAAAATCTATTATTACAGAAGAGAAAGAATGTGGCTGAGGTGCAATTCTGGACCATCCACCAAAACTCAATGACCAGGGAAGGAGGACATTAGCCAGAGAAGCAACCTACAGGCCAATGGTTAGTCTGAGGGAGCTGGAGAGATAACACTGCTGAAATGGGAGAAACGGTCCACGGGGCAACCATAATTCAGATGGTCCACAAAGCAGGAATGCATGGATGAGCGGAGAGAAGTAAGTCATTGCTGAAACAGACCCACGTGGAGCAAGAAGGCATAAAGTAGATACAATAAATAGGTAAAAATGAGACCAAAACAGAACTTTCTGACATTGGTACAAAACACCAAATCCAACAGAGTTTGCTTCTCTGTGAACAGCATTCCCAGGTGGTGGCAACAGCATTTTGTGGGCAATTGTGCAAAATTTTCAAAGTCTCTTAACATTACAACCCTCTTGACATCCAGACACTCAGAGAAGAGTGGAGTAGGGCATTAGAATGCCCCACTCCACCACACCAGCAAAAAATAGCTACATCCTCTACTCCGTCCATATCCCCAGACCTGGAACTGTGCTCTTCAGGCATACGGGACTCCACAGCACCTGTTCCAGAAAAAAATGATCGCACTCTAATGACTGTTGGTGACGGGGGACGGCAGAAGCATCCTTAGAGCATGTGATGTGAAAATGCTCGGGGTGGCCCCGTCCTGGACAGAAGGTATTGGACACATCAACTGTGTCCTAAATACGTTATTCCTGTTTGTCAATGCATTGCTGAATGACATTCCCACACCCTGCAAGCTATTCTCTAGCCACTGCGAGTGGACTCTAGGAGCGTTCACGGAGGCTGTGAGACCCATCATATGGAGACGGAAAGAGATCATCTCCCTCAACCATGTAATGGGCTGAGGACCTCATAACACTGATGTCCCGTGAGAAAATACACCACCAAGGACAGCTTCCTCTCAACACGCATTCCAGCATTTGGCCAACTCAGCTCAGCCAATATGAGTGATGTGGAGAAGGAACTTTGAATATTTGCATGTGTGAGTGTGAGCCTCTATGTATACATGTATATTATTCGTAATATTCTCAAGACTAGGTCAATGTATCTCTGACTTTTTACTGTGTGACTATATGCTGTGTGTACATCCTTCATTTTGTTCCCCCACTTTTTACTGTATGTGTGTTTGTGTTTCTACTCGTGTTTTGTATCCTCAGTGTTTTTTCACTGATGTTTGTTGAAAGATCGTAAAAATCAAATAAAAGTTATAAATATTGTGCCACAGTAAAATATATTGTACTTTCAGGGCACTGAGCGGCTTGTGTTCATCAAATGGTAACAATGCCAGTGCGATCCATTTCAATGGTAGGTTTGAACAGAAAAAATGTGGAGAAGTCAAATGGAGGGGGGTGGAATACTTCTCTACGGCTCTAAATATCTAGGGTACCTGTTCCGATGGCTGAAAGACGTCGAGAATGCCAGTGGGCCTGCTCCCATGCTTCCACACAGAAGGTGTCTCCCGAGATCAAATGCAGGACAGGGGGATGCAATCAACTCCTGGGCCTTCCTCCAAGCAGCAACTCACAGGGAAGTGCAGAGGCCCTTCAAGATTTACCTGGCCACCCAGGGACTTGAGGGGCTGACTCATTCCAGGTGCTTTGCAGAGAAATTTTTGCTGTCGTTTCTTTTAGGTGCTTAAAGCCTTTAAATGATTCTTCCTGATGTTATGAGATTTTTATTGTCTGTTTTACTGACTGCTGTAAACCATGCAGAGAGCTTCAGCTGTGGGGCCGTATAGAAATGAAATAAATAATGCTAAATGACCACCGCTTCCACTGCCCACCACTGGCACCTCCTCTTCAGTCCATCATAATCTCTGATAAATGGAAATATTTCACATCCTTGCTCCAAGCCTTTCCCCACCTCCATCCCACTTCTTTAGAGCTACTTGAGAAAAGGTGGAGAAGCTCTTGCTGCGATCATTTTTCTATGCTTTTATTTTATAGCAACAATGGAGAAAAGAGGAAGAGGAGGAAAGGGGGGTACTACCGTCCGCAGAAGCCATGAGATCTCCCAATAATTTCAGCCTTATCCCATTTGTCACTTTGATAAATTCATTTGTTCCTTGCATGGCTTAACCAGTCACCAACCTTGGGAAGTGCTTCTCAGATGATTTATATCCTAGCAAAAGTGAACATATTTAAGATAACCTCCATGTCCTTGGCTTTTAAGTTTCATTTTAGCTAGCCTAATAGCATATATGGAAGATGTAACAGTAAATGATAGCCTATAATTCCCTTTATAGTTGTTGTTACCTTCGGCCGGAACAGTTTTATCTTTCATGGTGCTGCCACACATGGGTACTGGTTGTGTTCTCTGCACTGAGATCTCTACTTCCGCTATAAAGATTGGATACAACCTTTTCACTGTTGCTGATACAGCCATTTATCAAAGGGGGCTCAACCCAGCCCAAAGTTAAGTGTTTCGCCATTCAATCCATTTACCCAGAGGTAACCTGCTAGGTTCAATGGCGATTACTCTCAGGAACTGTGCATAGAATCGCAGCCTAGCACTCAGGGCAATACAGAAATATGCTCATTGGCAGCAACTTGGCTTTCCTTTGGGTTGCTGTTGAAAGGAAAATGGCTGGACCCATTGCAAAATGTGCTTCCCGCAGAGAGGGGGCCCAGGGCTCGCATCTTGCATTCTGCTCAGAGAGGTTTGGTTCTGAGGAGCAGCCAGAGTACGCGGGTGGGCAGTGACATTGCAGTTCCAAGGTGATCTAGTGAAGATGCTCAGGCTGCACCTGGGAGCCGGGGTGCGTGCGGGGGGGACTTTTCTGAGTTTTCTGGGCAGGGGGAAGATTCAGAGGGTGGACCAATGAAGAAGCATCCACCACTCCCACCACACTGAGTGTGTAGTCATTCTGAAAAGGGGGGAAGGAGGGGATGTTTCAGTTTGGAGTCAACTCTTTACATGGGCAGACACTTCTTCCACATCCCAAAAAGAACATGGCTTTGATTTATGCTTCTAAGTTCTCAGCTAAGTCTGCTGGCAGGGAAAGAGGGGAGAAAGACCTGCTTATGACTCTTCCAAGCAGACTGGATTATTCTCTACCATACAATATATTCTACCGCCATCTTTTCTATTGCTCCTGCCTTTGGCATGTACCAAAATCAAGCATGCAAACACTTTCCCATCAAGCTCAAGTCTATGCCAGAAAAATTTCTACACATTGGCCTGTGATGGAGAAACTGGAGCAGCGCCAAACAACGAAAACAGCTGCAGGTCTTATTCCAGCTGTTTGTGGCAGGATAGGAAGCTGTCCAATGTGGGGGTTGGACAGTTCTTAGCCAACGGCAAGACAGTAGTGAGAACACAGCATTGGCTGCAACTGGAGGACCATTTTGCATGAACGTAGGCTGAATCTGATGATTGCTAACTGACACTTAGGGATTCCACAGATCAGTTATGATGCAAACTAGGCTTCTCTCTTTTTCCCAATGAATGCCAAAATCTACCCTACAGGGCACATAGCACAGAGCAGCCTTCTCCAGCCTGGCACCCTGCAGGTGTGTTGGCCTGCAAGTCCCATCACTCCCAGCCAGGATGGCTAGCTTCTCTGTCTCAGAGGTGTGTGTCTTTTAAGCTGCCTGGTAGGAAGCAGCATACACTGTACAGAACATGAGAGGTGGTGCTTTTTCCCCAGACAATCTGCAAGCTATCTCTTCTTGAATAATATGCTACTGAGTTGCAACCAGAGCTTTATCAGGCAAAGGACAAGAAGAGCCTCCCCCTGTTCCAAGTACAGAGGCAAACAAGCCCAGCCACTGAATCCTAATTTAGCACAATTTATGGGGCAGCATCTTTGGAAGGCAGCTGGGACCAGCAGCCTAACCCTGGGGTACAACATACACATAGCTTTGTTCCCCAAAACCTTTCTACTGTTTGCTAACTCCCTTCCCTCTGGTTCCAAAACAGAAAAGAATCCTTTGCAATGCAGCCCTTTTGTTGAAATGTCACACGTAAAGAAACAGTTTGACCTCTTTGCTGCCTTCTACCAAGGCTGGAAAGAGACATGTGAAGACTTAAATCCAAACTGGTCTCCTTTCAGTAACACTTCTGGCTTCACCCACAGGATGGTTCCTCTGGTGGAGAGCAAGATGGCATCCAGTAGCCTACACTGTTGGGCTCTCCTGTCAAAACCACCGCATAGTCCAAGGAAATGCAGTTGTTCTGATGAAATACACTTCTCCTCAGTCCGAAGCCAATCTCAGTCCAAAAGGTTCTGTCCTTGACAGCTGTGTTCAGTTCTTGTCTTCCTCCAAGGGAATCCATCCACCCCATATTAGGTCTGGCACCCTACCCTTTCCCTTGCACAGCCACTAGATGGGGCTGCTGCCATGTGGACAACCATGGTGCTCCTGGGGTGCCTGCACAGGTAGTGTCAGGGCATCCCACTGGATCAGATCTCTCCAGCATCAGGGCACCTCACAGGCTGGCTCAGGGCCGGACCAGTGCTGCATGCAAGCTCCCTGCCTTGCTGGGGACAGAGGTGTAGATCCGTCCAGCAGGTTAGCTCTTCCCAAGGCCCATTCCAGCTCCTCTTATAGCCCACCAGTGTGCCTAGGAGCCATGTCTAACAAATAGGCCATGCATCAAACTGAAGATTTACATTCGGCCAGTAGGAGGAGGGAGAGCTCTTTGAAACAAAAAGCAGACTCAGACAGGCCTTTAACAGCAGCATTGTCTCCCCCTTTCTAGCAACAGCATCTGTTTTCCTTCCAGCTGTTTGTTCCTCGTTTTTTTGCACAGCCTTTGGATTTAGCATTGTTTGGCCTGCACGGCTGATGCAAAACCCACAAAAGAGGCTTTAAAGCCATGCGTGTGCATGCACAAAGAGAGCCTGCTATCGAATTTATGTTGCGCCTTTGAATTATTTTGTAATGGTTGATTGTAAACAGAAGGAGCATGTACAGCTCTCTGCACGCACGCACACACGCACGCAGAGAGCGGGGGAACGAGGAGTGTATTGGCTTTTCCAGGAAGGGCCAGTAAATTATTTCAGGATTAGGGATTAAAACTTTGGGCCTTTTTCCTTTATGTCTCCTGCTTAATATAAGACCTTTTCAGTTCGTTTTCTCGTAAGAAAAGAAAGATGAAAACGGGTCATTTCTTGCATGCATCTGGCTCATGCTGCAAGCCACCCAGAGAGCTTTGACTATGGGGTGGGGTAGGAATGAAATCAACAAACAAATAAAGAATTAAATCATCGCTGTCATCCTCGTAGGCCAGAACTATGAAGGAACAAAAGAAACACACGCAAATCTGTGCCCAGCCATGCGTCACAGCCTAAGTGCAGAAATACCTGCAGTGGGAAAGCCACGCGAGAGGGTGGTTGCTCATTCCACTTCACAGAGGACAATCAGATCAAACTCGGGTTCCAGGAGAAAGAAGCCAGCACCTGGAGGGAAGGCATTCAGCCACCTGCTCACCGTCTTCTCTACAACATAGCACATTTCCATTTAACTTCCATTAATTACTTCTGACTGCACATATTATCAAATGTATATCCTGTGCGAATGTCTGCATGTTGCTGTTTGTTCCCAGGCCTGGCTTCATCCGCTCTGCACAAGCTGAGCCCACAAGGAAGGATCTCTCCCTGCAGAGTGAAGCTGGGACAGGCACAGGGGTCTTAAGGGTCTCAGTTTTAAGTTCAGGGAAAGCTCAGCTTTCTCAGCGAGATCCAGCAGCATGATGGACCACACTGACCACCCATGTTCCGATAACTGATGGTGCCACCGAGGAGAAGAAATCTCAGCTGTGGTACTAGAGGAGGAAAAGAATCACCACAATCATCGTAAGATCCTGGCCAGTGCAGTCACGTAGCATTGCATGCGTAGGTTTTGATCTACCAGGCAATGCAAACTGCTTGGTCCACATTCTCATGGACCTGTTTGCCCAAGTTGCATAGGACTGAAATAAAAGCCGGCTCTCAGGCACAGCAGACACAGATCCATTCTCCAGGAGGTTATAAATTCTCCAGACTAAGGCTCTGCAATTTATTATCACCCCCTGGGTTGCCTCCATGATCATGGAACCATAGAACTACAAAGCCAGGAGGTATGCCATCCATCTTCATGTCCAACCCCCTGCAGTGAAGCAGGAATAGAACCAAAGGCTTGGCTCAGTAATTTCATCTCCTGTAGTGCAGCAAGGAACAGAATCATAAAGTTGCAGATTTATCAAAGGCTGTGTAAATCAACCTTAGGCAAAGGCAGGATTTTGCCCTAACGAAGACACTTCCTCACAACGGCTTATCCTCTTCCTTCCTCAAAATCTCTCAGGAAAGGGTTTCCTCCAAGCTCACATCATCCGTAATAAAGGAATTCACACAAGAAAGGACCAAGAGATGAAGTGCAAAGGGCAGGCAGTGAAAAATAAGAGCACGGGATCTGATAGGCCAATTGCTTTCAAAAGGGCAGGCTTGCAGTGGCCAAGGAAGGAAAACATGCTTTTAAAAATAACTTTAAGTAAGAACTTTTAGGCTGCAAAAATTTATAGAGTTGGGCCCATGAATACTTAGTATTTTGCACCTTTTTAAAATTAAAAATAAAGTTCTGCGTCTAAGTAAATCTTAGCCTAGAAAGAATGAATCAGTATCTGCTCTAGGATATTAAAAGTGAATAGATTTAGACGATTTCTTCCCCTTTGACATTCTGATTTAGTTACACTAGCTGCTGAGACATCAGCGGTCATTTTTCACATAGCTTCAGGCATATCTCTGAAACTGTAAGGGAAGAAGACTGCTTTTCTTTGAAATAAAGCAAGGATTCCCAGGAAGCTAAAATGTGTACCCGACACCCCATGTCACACCTTTCCGGCTCTCTAGGACAAAATGTGAGTATGTACGAACACGTGACTTGTAAAGCTTTGTGTGCAAGTAATTTGTCAAGTTGCCAGGCTGGAATAGTTGGTTTATTTTGTTTTTGGAGGCATAGTACTCAGAGGAGTGTTTCTATAAGTAGCCAGGAAAAAAACCTGTTCCTTGATCTTAGTAGCTGAAAGAGTCTCAGTTTCTGAAATACCCTGCTCTGAGATAAATTATCCCATAACCTAGGAGTCCCCAACTCATGGGTGCACTCACAAAATGGCTGCCATAGGTGGGAACTGGCTCATTCATAAAATGGTTGCCATGGTTTCTCAGAACTTAGTGAAAAGGAAACAAAAATAACTTTCCAACAACCTAAGTACAAGTTAGAAGTGGAATCTGAGCTCCAAGGCATAAAACCTTCCTTTCATACCCAAAGAAAAATGGTGCTGGATGGTGGATGTTGACCTGTCAGCATGCCAGCTTCCCAGGTTTTTTTTTTTTTGAACTGGTTTAAAAAAATCTTATGAAATAACATAAACGTCTGGAAGAACAGGGAAGCTGATGGATGCCAGGAAAGGTGTTGCAAGCATGCAGGTGCCCAGAAGCACTATGCTGAAAACTGCGGTGCCAGGACAACCCATCCGTAGTTTTATTTTGCAACTGAGGGAGGAAATTTGTTGTATCTGTAAGCGAGGTAGCACAGTCCATGCCTTGTAGTGCAGTGTTGTCGACTGGATATTGCCCAGCACAGAAGCAGGCCCTTGAGATCATTACGCACGAGTAACCACTCTGCGACTCTGTACAGATGCTGCGCTTCCTTTAATAGCAGGTACAGGAATTCTGTGTGTCCATCTAAATGGAATAAGGTGATATATCTGAGAAAGGCCTTGTTCTGAGCTCTGGATAGGCACTGCCAGTCAGAGTAGACGGTACTGGGTGTGACAGACCACTGGCTGACCTAGGTCGCTTCTAACATCACACTGGCAGACCTGTAGATCCTGGCCTCAGAGTTCTCTTCTGGTGCCATTAAAGGGGGCATGGCTGTGGGACTCTCAGTGACAACACAACAGCATTTTGTCTGTCTCGTGACAACAATTAACTATGTTTAATTTCCACTGGGGACTCCTTTGTTAAACAGCACTGGAATTACGAGTTAACAGTCTTGCTCTTCAATAGGGAATAAATAATTCATGACCTTTTATTACATGATCAGGGAAATATAAACGAGGCCGAGCAACCCATTACAGGGATTTCTTTCTTGCTAGCTGAGGGAAGCTTTTGTGATTTCGTGTGAGGCCACTTCAGAAAAATCTTTTATCTCTTAGGAAGGTACCTTTCAATTTCAGCTGGAGCAGGTGACGAGGGAAACCTGGGAAATGTTTCAACCACTCAGTGCTCTACATTCCTGACTTTTCTGGTGCTTGTGTGTGTTGGTGGGGGTTTCATGGTCACACCTCCCCTCTTTTGGAACATGAAACCAAAGCCTTAAGTTTGCACCCTCTGCCATTTTGGTTTTCATGCCCCAGCAGCAAAACAACAAAAACTGCTCCTTATACGAAACTGAAATGATTTCACTTCCTTGGGCTCCAGTGGGTCTCCAGCTTTGACTTTTCAGGAAACAAATCCCTCCAAACAAGCCCTGTGGTTGGGTGCACCCAAGTCCAGGAGACACTTCCGCATCTGGACTCTTGCATTAGGGTTCCTGAGGAACACAGACAAAAAGGATAACCTTTCTTCCAGTCCCTCCTCTGTCCTGAGCTGCACCCCAGTTGTGTTCTGTGCAATGCATCCTGGGTTCAAAATTGGCTCATTTCTCGATCATTGCCACTGTTTATGCTATGACTTAAAAATCACGGATGCCATAAAGGTGGCATTCAACTCTGGCTCCTGCTTTTTCCATGAAAGAATCATCAGGACGGGACCACTGGAATACAGGAAAATTGTGCATGTGCCTATGCACACACTGGAGGGAGAAAGGGGCCCGCATCCTTCTCTCCATCCACCTCTCTACTAAGTCAAAGAAAACCCTCAATGCTACTTTTCAGTAAAGAACATGCAGATAAGATTCATTATGTGCTTTCAAAAATCAATAATTTGATCCTAAAACTATACAGGATTCTGCCCTACAGGCCCATGGCAGGCCTGTTATAACCAATATGCATAAACTGTATTCTATAGAACTAATACCTATTTCAATATGATCCCAACCTTTCTTTGTTTCCATGATAATCAAAGGGTTCATTTATCAAGAAAATTAAAAAATGGGGCCTAGAAATAGAAACGGAAAGCCTCTATTGATTAGATTCTCCTTCTTTCCCTCCCTCCCTATCACAACAATGATAAACATGATATTGGAGAAGCTGTACTGTACATTCCACACTCTGTAAAATCCACCATTGCTCAGCTTAAGCTGTGACAATGAACATAAGCTAAAGGGCTATGCAAGAAGATTCTGCCACCAGGAAGATAATATTAGGGATTCTGCAATGGAATGAAAACATTTTCAAACCAGACCTTGCCAGATCTGCACTGCAGGGCTTATAGATTTTCTGTTCTTTACATGGGATCAGAAGAGACGGGGAAATACATTTACTCTTTATCTTGTATAACTTCTGCTTTCTTATGTTTTAGACTTTATTCTGGCCCTCACTCACTGAATACAGATGTGTCAGTTTGGAACCCAGTAACAGTGAGCTGGGTCTTTTTGCAATAGGACTTCTTATCCCTGTTTCCCCCAGTTCCTTTGAGGTACTGCCAGGCGTCCAGGCATTGTGTGAATGCTGTATCAAATGAGGTGAGGGGCACTCAGCAAGCATCAGTTACGTCCCCCGTTCAAGCAAGATTTTTTTTCCTAGTCATGCCAACTTTGGATCCAAACTGCACAGATATAAAAGATTATCTCTTTCTCCACTGAAGTCATCATGTCAATGCCTTTTCTTCTTGAAAACAGACATGTGGATAGATGCGTATGGATGCATGCATACAGGCAAGCGGGTTGCACATGTTACATAACAATCTGGCTGATCATTGAGGGAGGGCAGCTTAAGAAGGGAGATCACAGACCCCCCAAGCATCCTTTTCAAGTCCATAAATGGCTCGTTGGTGCTCAAGAAGAGAAACCAGGCATGTCCTTCCACAGACCACAGTATACATCAAACAAATGCAACCCTTGTGCATGGCGTGCATTCTTACACAATTCCTGCACATTGCCTTTGTGATTGGAGACCTCTCGGGCAAGGCTCCTTCCCTCAATGCAAAGGCCACACCAGAGGTTCTGTGCCCATTGTGTGGCTTCCCTCCGTGCTAGCACTGTCCCATTTTCAGGGAAGGGCACCTGTAATACAGAAGCTACAGCATACTCCCCTAGCCTGGGGTTTCTCAGTGGCATCGCACTACAAGTCTCAGCATCCCCAGCCAGCTAGAAGGCCCATGGCTTCTAATGGTATGTTCATGGTATGGCAAGGAACCAGTGCAGGGACCCCTAAACTGGCATGCAGGGGCGCAAACATGAGATGGGCAACAACCTACATCATGCTGAATGGTCCGGAGGATGGTGCAGCAGTCTTTCTGGCATGAGAAAGGGCCAGTCCAGTGCAGGCCATGCTAGGTATGTGCTAGAATGGACAGGTGTGCAGGTGAATGCTAGGTATGCTGCCCACACCATGCTTTAGGGATGGGTTTGCTTCCACCTTGAAAGGATGGCTGGAGGGGACCATATTCTGCAGATTCTTCCTCATGATCATGGTAAGGCAGCATCGAAAACTGAGGTTGCAGGGTGGTGTAGACACTGATCTATTCTATTTCGCCTCCAAGTGCCTACTGAAGTCCAGTTGATCTAAAATGAATTTACAGGTGTTTCCAGGACTCTGCGTAACTCTTGTTTTCTCAAATGTACTGAGGCCTCCACAAATATTTCAAGTAGTGCCCACAGATGATGATATCTGGGGATTCAGGGAGCATAATTTGGATGAGTGGTATCTTTTCATGTTCATTTCAGTCCTGAGAACTGAAAATTACTCCACAGAAAAATAGGAAGCTGTAATGATACTAAGGGATCGGTTTTCCAAAGCCACCTTTAATAAAGCAAAGGCATGAGATGAGATATCCAAGCTTTCACTGGGGCGCCCTTTGCCCCACAGATATAGCAAGGGGTGAGACTCAGTAATTCATTCGATTAAAGGGTAGCAGCCCTTTGAGTGAATTTCAAACGGGACACATCACAGTCAAGCAGAAATCCATTAAAATGAGACCAGTCCCATCGGGTTATGAATACGTCTTGGCTCTAGGTGGCACCAGAAGCTTTAGTTTGCCTAGCTGTAATCTAGTCTTTGGCCTTTGTTCTTCTCCAAAGGTAATTCCACACTTCCTTCTCTCTCGAGATACAGACCAGCACAGTGGTGAAAACATTATTGCAGAGCTATCAGATTATTTCTTGCTCTCAAATGACAAGATTCTTCAATGGGTGCAAAATAAGTGGTGCTTGAGAGGGGGAAGAAACAGTCCTTCTCTTTTTTTGTCCACTTGGCAAGTTTTTTTCAGAAGGATTCTTCATTTTCTACACAAAATGCTCTGGAGTAAATAGACAAAGGACAGAACACAAGCACATACAACCCCAGAAGGAGGGAAGAAACAAAACACAATCTCAGCACTACACAAACACTAGAGTCACTAAAGACCTGCTGTGAGGAGGTTGGGTCCAAGCTGAAATTGAACTGTACATTAAATAGAGTACAAAAGGATAAACATTGGGGAAAGCCTGCTCTTATGGATAACAAAAGGATCAAAGTTCCCAAATGGCAGATAGCTATCAGAACTCTCATTTTATTCTTCAGAAAGGGCTGTGCAAGTTTAAAGCATGAGTATCTGAGGAAAATGTGAAGAAGCACTCATGGGGAAAATCGGTGCATGTGTGCAGGATTGGGCACTGTGTTAGAATTGCGATCAGCTGAAACTATGGCCAAGAAAGGTCTCAAGTAAGCTCAGAGGAGAGGGAAGCGTGCAAATGTAATTCTACATGGTAACATGACAAGGGCAAAATAAATATGTGCTAAGAAAGAGCATATGGCAAATCTAGAAGGCATACGAAAAAGCAGAGACATCACCCTGCCGACAAAAGTGCGTATAGTCAACACGATGCTTTTCCCAGCTGCAATGTATGGCTGTGAATGTTGGACCATAAGGAAGACTGAACGCCGAAGAATTGAGGCCTTTGAATTGTGGTGCTGGAGGAGACTCCTGCAAGTCCCTTGGACTGCAGGGTGATTAAACCAGTCAGTCCTAGAGGAGATCAACCCTGACTGCTCTTTAGAAGGCCAGGTACTGAAGATGAAACTCAAATACTTTAGCCACCTAATGAGAAGGAAGGACTCCCTGGAGAAGAGCCTAATGCTGGGAACGATTGACAGCAAAAGAAGGGGACAGCAGAGGATGAGGTGGCTGGATGGGGTCACTGAAGCAGTTGGTGTGAGCTTGAGTGGACTCCGGGGGATGGTGGACGACAGGAAGGCCTGGAGGAATGTTGTCCATGGGGTCGCAATGGGTTGGACACGACTTCGCAACTAAAAACAACAAATGGAAAGAGCATCACAAGAGAAGCATTTTGTGATTCAATGTATGGTATGCAATACTGAAGAGAAAGACTTCCTATTTACTCCAGTTTGGTTAGGATAAGAGGTTCTGCAGGCCAGCTACAGAAATACTAATTGTTACAAATACTATTCATGGATACTACTCCAGGTCAGGGCCTGACTGATAAAAAGAAAAATTCACATGAACTGGAAAAACAAGTCCCAGATATACCATCTAATTCATGGCTTCCTATGCTATTGAACTATAGAGAGCCAGTGTGGTGTGGTGGTATATCTGGGATACCAGGACTCAGGCGATCTGGGTTCTAGTCCTTGCTCAGCTATGGAGCCAACTAGGTGACTTTGGACCAGTCGCAGTCTCTCAGCCTAGTCTACCTCACAGGGTTGTTGTTGTGATAAGATTGAGAACAGGGGGAGGGAATGATGTAAGCAAAATATAAATCTAATTTAAAAAGACAGAATAAAAATCTAATAAATAAAGGGATGATCCAGGCTTTTGAGATAGGTATAACTGTTCCACATTCATGCCAAGTCATCACTCCATGTGGCAGTCAGCCAAGGAACAGGTAATGTAACTGCCTTCACTTCTGAGTAGCATGGAATGCTCTATTTATCTTGGTACTAGACTTTATTCTGGTTGTCACTGTGGGTGTATCTATGTTCACAACAAAATGTGGGACATTTTATACTTTTTTTCCTATCCTTCTCAAGTGCACAGCTGCAAAAGACACAGAAAAAATGGATCATTTTCAAGTGCATATCCCTGAAGTAAACACAGCTCTGTCCTGCTCACCTGCTGCTATCAGAGTTCAAATTCAAATAAAGCTTGAGATGGAATTAGAAACCAATAAGGAAGATGAAACTGACAGTTTGAGATGCAATATGCTAAGGAAATGAAATTGAGAGATGCGGTTTCAACATGTATGGAGGGGAAATTGATGTGCACTGCTGAAGAAAATAAATAGTGAATTTGCACAAGTGTGTAATGGTGAATGACATGATGATGATGATGATGATGATGATGATGATGGTAGTGGTGGTGATGAAACACAAAACTATTTGCCCTCCTCCAAGGCAGCAGAAAAATGAAAAGGTTGGGAAAAGTGTTCAGCAAAGAAGTAACCACTGGGGTAGGGCAGGAAGCCTGAAAAGTTGCCATCCATAAGGACAGACATGGGGCAGTTGTTCTGCAGTACCCCGAGGATATGTGCTGGGAGTGAGCAGGAAGACTAAGGGGGAAACAAACCACGTAACCTGCTTGTCTTTTTGGAGTAACACGGGTTGATGAACAAACACTCTTCCTCTCCTCAGCATGGCTTCTTGCGATATGCAAACAGACCTAGAATGCCAAGGAAACTCTTGCCAGATAATAGGGACTTCTATAGAAATATCTAATGCAGGAGGGAACATTGTGTTAACAGAATTCATTTTCCGTAATCATTAACTTAAATGTTTCTTACAGGAAACTCTGTATGCATTTCAAAGACATGGCTGTGTGGAATGTGACCTTCCAGGAATATTCATCCAGGAATGACAACAGGAAAAATTGCCTGGTAAAGGCTTAACTCCTGCAGATTTTACAAGAAATGTGGATGTACAGGTTTATACAGACAGAGACACATTGTCATAGGGAAGTGACTGCAAGTCGCTACAATCACCGGTAAAATGTGAGACAATTTCTGAAAATGCCATGTTAGAATTTTGCAACTGGAAGGGGGAAGGGGAGGAATGTCTAGCCCTGGTATTAGCATAAGTGACTGAAACCACTTCTGAAACTCCCGGATGAATACAGAAGCTATTTCCTCAACTTCTGAAGAATTCTGTGCAACCGGAAGGCTTGCATCAGCAATAGAGACCATTGCAGATCACACTGTTTAGCAGAAAGTATGCCTCCAAGGGGGAAGCACTTGGGATCTCTCTGAAGAACTCCAACACATCCATGCAAATTGGAGAGAAAAATATTCCCTCTGCACCAGGCTAGCATTACTGGCTCCACTCCGCCAGATATCCTAATATGCACACAGCTGCATGATTTCAGGACACCGTAGTTCAGCAAAGTGTTTATACTGCAGGGTTTTGTATTCCTTCCTGCTAGAGCTCTTAGCATCAGTTCTGGAAGGACGTATGGCAGAGAGACACTGGGTCAGAGCTGGGTATGGGATGCCTTCAATCTTCTATGGTCTCCACCAATTATCTTTATGATAAGTCCTTGCCAACTATTCACACGAAACACGGGGATGATCTTGCAGCAAAAGCAAACTAATGAGAAAAGAGGATAGCCCCCTGAAACTGTCCTCAAAGACCATCTCAGCAGAAACAGACATGTGGAGAAAGTGGCACATCGGCCAGTGTGGGAGCAGCGATCTCACTGCTAAGCCACAGACTCCTGCTGGTAATGTGTGCCTGCACGGTGACATATTTATCCGCTGCTAAGATCATCCCACTCTCTGCTGGGCAGCAAGGGGCTACCAGCAAAAGGTGCCTTTTAGTGCTGTGCTGATTTGTTTGTGAAAATGATTTCTGGAAATTGGAAAGAACGTCCTCTCCCATTTCTACCATTCCCCCTCCCTCCTCTCGCTCTCACTCTCGATCTTTCTCTCTGCCCCAGAATAATGCTAGGTCTGGGGCACTGTAGTACACAGAAAACAGTGGCCAAGCCATCACCCTGGATGGATGGAGAGTGGGCGGAAGACCTTGTGCCACAGATACTGAGCAGCCCTGCTCACAAGCAACCAATGGGCGATTTCTTCTCTCCTGGGAATGCATTTGGCCAAATGTCAAGAGGATGGAGAATCTCAAGAGGTTGCTTTTGTTTTGCTCTAGTCTGCTGCGATACAGTATAAGCATGGTGAAAATGTGTTCCCCCCCCAAAAAACAAATCCCTTAGATACAGGAAGCACTTGTTGCGATCTCATGCATTGAGCTTTAGAATGTGCCTGTCTCCCTCCATAATTCTGCAGCTCACATGTTACTTCTTCCATTTGGCTGGATCTATGGGACAGCTCATTATGGAGGATTTCAGAAAGTAGGAACTGACCCATGGACGGTCATACTGGACAAGAAGGCAAGCAAGCGTTCTGGCACGCCATGAGTAACACTAAGTCCTGTATGGCACTGCCGAGTTAGCTGCTCCTTCTTCAAAGAACAGGGTGAGTATACACAGACTGTCATTCGGGGGCCAAAAGACCCACCTAGGTGGCATCATCTCAACATACAAGGATTTTAATGTGTTTTCTGAAATTCTCAGTGGAGAATGGAGGATGGTTTTCGCTTCTCTCCATTTCCATCTGGTTCAAGGAAGGTCTCTTCTTAATAAGGGCATAACAGACCATCAGTTGTCCTTGTGCTGACTTTTGCACCTTTGAAGCACAAGAACCAGATGGCTCCCAGTCGGACTGCTTATTGCAGGGAGAGAGGAGGAGGAGAAGGCAGAAGACACAGAATCAGAGGATGAACAGGGTTAAACCTCACTGGATTAGCAATGAAAATGGGTGATCAGTGTAATGAGATAATTCTATTACCTTTTGTGTTCAGGCAATTTAGCCTTGATAGTTGCTGACCTTTGGTGATTTTGAGCATCACTGAAGCACAATACAATCCTCCCGGGCATTTGAATATTGGGAAATTCTTTATGCACACCCACATGGTACTTGCTTTCTTTTCTGCCTTTCGGTCTAGCTGAAGATGATTTGTTAATATTTATCCATTGGATTTACACCCCATCCGTCTTCCAAGGAGGTCAGGGTGATATGCATTGGCTTGTACCCATTTCTTTATTTATTATATTTCTAAACTGCTCCAATACAAGTTTTGGCACTTAGTCTAGGCTGCAGGCAGATAAGCTATAAAGCGTAAAATGCACGATAAATAGAACAGTAACAGGAAGAAGCATGTAATAAAGCCAACATCTAACCAAAAGCAAAGACTAAAACAAAGTACAGTAAACATAGGAAAGTCATCACTAGTCATACTCTGTGCAAACTTTCCAAAGCACTGTGCCTGGGAATTTTTTGGTAAGTCTTCAAAGTATCATAACGTAGGTGCCAGGCCAGCTTCTCCGTGGAGGGCACGAAGAAGATCCCATCTTATAGCCACTTCGCCATGGACAGTCATACTCACTGACTCGACTGCGTTGCAAAGATTATCAAGATGATTGCATGTTACATCTTGTTAAAGCGAAGCCAAGGCCTCAATATTTTAATTAGAATGGACCATGCAGGCATTTTGGTGGCTGTGATCTGGCACTCACCAGGATTGACTGTTCTCCAAAAGAGGCTTAGATTCCTTGATTATGTAGAGGATCATTGTACAGGCCAAGCAAAGGTCTTACGCAAGAAACCAACGGATGCCCCTTGCATCCCTTCCTCCCCTTTCCACCAATGGTATGCACACAGCTGGATGATGCTGAGCACTCCGGGCCAGTAGGATGTTGCCAGAAAAGCAGGGCTAGAACCTCTCACATAGCTGAGATAGTCTTGGGAGTGTCCCTAAGATATGCTACAAGTTGTCCTTTGAGATTATACAAGAGGGCTTGAGAGCATGGCTTGCCAAAGCCACCTTGCAAGTTTGTGGACAAGGTCTAATTTAAAACAGGGAGTGCTAAACTCTTCGCACTGTGCCAACCAGAATTCATTGTGGGAGACCGATTAGAGGTTTAATTGCTAGGCAGCGTGTTTTCATATAATCTTTGGAAAGCAGAGCACCGGTTTAGAGACAAACTGTTCCTTCTTCCTTCTACAGCCAAAATCAGACCTGGTGACTCTTGAAGCATCTTCTCTCCCCAGCTACAACTGAGTCACCTTGGCTCAAATGGAGCCAAGAGCACTCATTCCATGTTGCGTCATTTTGAATAACGCTAAAAGGGTGATGGCTTTGGGAACATCCTTCAATGAAATTCTTCCAAGCCCTGTTTTCCTTCTCCACTCCTCCTTTGTGGCTCAGTCTGATTTGTCCACGTTGCCTTTTCATTTCATGAGTTGCACTGGCATCCCATAATGATGCCATTAGCAAAACAACATTCCACTGGTCTTATCTGCAGGCAATGTTGAAGAAGTATACAGACGTATATGTCCCAGGATATGTACAGGTGCTTACAATTCCTGATTTTAAACCAGACTTGTACTGGACACCTCTGCAAACAGAGACCACCTTATGACCAGGGACTGTCTCCAGTATCGAGGACTGTCCCCCATAAAGTACATGGTGCAGAGAAGAGACTGCATCCAGCGAAACAAAAGGGGAAGGTGCAACACAGCGGCCCGTGTGTCCAGTGGGGTATGTGGGGAGTCATTTTGTTTACCAGTTATTGAATGAGACAATAATTGGTGTCACACATCTTATCTACCAGTCTCATTCATCTTCAGAAAACTCTGGTGATCGTGATCACAGCACTCCTTCGCCTGCATTTGCAATCTCTTCCTGGACATCTCCTCCTTATCAAAGAAGTTTTCCGTGCCCATCGGCCTCTCTCTCTTTGCTGTCCTCACAAATATTATCACCCCACAATGGTTCTTTATATCCTAATCAGTGGCGTTGCACTTCACTGCTTTTAATAATGGCTCTAATATTTCCGTGCAAAATTGTACCTAATTATATATTGCTATTGTATTCTCAACACAAGCTATTTGATACAGATTAACCTGCTGGGATGAATACTTTGCAGAGACTATCTTTAAATGGCTTTTCAAATTAAAGTACTACTGGTTTGAAACAGAGCTAAGTTTACTTAAAACATTAAAGCAGTAACAGAGGAATAAAGAACTTGGAGACCCATTTGATCAGAGCCACATCATGAATGCCTACATTTGGTCCTGGGGCGTAAGAACAGCTACACTGACCGTCCTGTTGCTCAGCAGTTTCTCTGCCTGAGTGAGTGGGTGAAGGTGGTTTTGATCTTGGTGCTGCAGACTCCCAGGGTGAGACCTCAAGACCCGTAGTTTGGGTTGTCTCGAATCACCCAAGATGATGGCTGCTGTGACGACTAGCAGGCCATGCCAGGTGGTCATTAGACCAGGTGTTTATGACCAAGAAGGATGACTGTGGTTTGGGAGTGGGGTGGAGGGCCTCAGCAAGACCACTCTGGTGGACAGACCCCTTCCTGGTGAGGTTTAAACTGATCCATGGCTGTTCCTATTTGCAGGACCAGTGGAAGAGTTTGTTCAGCCCACCCTCTCAGAGTAGTGCAGTTGGATAGATTCGCATCCACAGGTGCTCATTAACAAAACAATGAGGACCAACTACTTTTCCTGTTAAGGACAGCAAAGAGCAGGCTGGCCATTTACATGTTGCCAAAAGAGAAGCAACATTTCACTGGAAGAGAAGCTGAAGCAAATGGAGACCACCTTATAACCAGGGACTGTCTCTAATATCAAGGACTGCCCCTGTAAAGTAGGCCACTCAGCCAGTTTCCAGTAGGCACAGCTGCTGCTACTGTTGATGTCCTGGGCAGAATAGTGTAGTGTAGTGTAGTGTAGTGGGCAGAATAAGTTGTTAACACAAAATCTCCCACAGTGCAGACCTCATTTGCTTCCCCGATCTATTAAGGAGTTGGGGGCAAGGAAAGAGGCTGAGCATCACCTTGACACCAACAGCAGAAGATTGACCACAACTATGCCTGAAAATAAGTAACAGTTCATTATTGAGGCTACGCTGTGCTGGCGATGGTGGCAGAAAAACAACAGTGTTTCTCCAACATCCTTGAGATGCTGTCCAATGTTTGGACTCTGGTGACTGTAACAACTATTACTATATTACCAATACCCCCTCCTGCGGCAAGGTGGCTATGAGTCAGCATGGTATTTCAGGGGCAGAAGTAAGGAACTAGTATCTAAATGCAGTAATGGACTCGAAAAATAAACCATAAAGTGGAGTTTAATCCAAGCAACATGAAGGTCCTATGGGAAGTTTTTCTCTAATTCGGCCAGATAATATTCAGCCAGTTCTGGATGGAGCTATAGTCCCCATAAATGAAAGCCAGCACAATGGGCGAGATCAAGACTGGGGTGCTCTTTGATCCAGCCCGGATTTTCGGAGCCCAGGCGGTCTCCGAGGCACAGAGTGCATTTCACCAGCTGGCGCGCTCGCCACAAACTTTCCTGGCCCAAAATAGCTCGGCCCTAGTTATTCATAGCCTGCCATGATCCTGTCTGGATTACTGCAATGCGTTTGATGTAGAACGGCCTCTGAAAAGAGTGTGGAGGCTTCAGTCAGTCCAGAGTGCAGCAGCCAGGACCTTGACTGCTCTGCTTGAATGGATCATATTTCGCCAGTCCTAACAGAAGTTCGCTGGCTGCCCATTTGCTTCCGGGCCCAGTTCAAAGTGGGGTTGCTTACGACTGAAGCTGCAAATGACACGCACTCAGTGAAGCATTCTCACCCCCACTGACCTGCCGCATATCAAGGGCATCAGCGGAGGACCAAATGCCACCTCCATCAAAGGTGGGCTTAGTTTCAGGCAGGGACTTGCTTTCCTCAGTGACTCCACAGCTCTGGAATCCCCCACCAGGGAGAAACACCTGGGGCCAACTTCACGGGCCTCTAGATGTCAGACAAATACTTCTTCATTTCCACAAGTATTTAAAAAAGCGTTTACCATCTTAAGTATTTTAAAATGCCTGACTTTTAATTGTGTTTTCAATTGCTGTTTCTCTACTTGTTTTAAGATGTGTTAATTATCCTTATTAACAAAGATAATATATGAAGTATATAAATGCTACATGGCCTAAGACCTGAACCTCATCAACCGTCAGTGTCCCACCAAAGAGAAAGTTGCCACTGCCATGAGTATGAGGGAGGCAAAGCTAGGCCGGGGGCCACTCCGTCTGCCTACCTTTTGAATTTCATATGCTACCACAAAGAACAAAGAAGGCTTGTCTGATGCAAGCTGGCCAAGGGTCTGCCTTCCTTCCAACCTCCAAAACAATGGGTGGGTTCACATGTGCAACAAACAGTCTTGTATAGTTTCCATGATGTGCCTGACAAATAAATAAGTGGTTTCTACACTAGCATGGTTTCTACCCTCCTTGGTAGTCCTCCCACTGTTGGCATGCATCCTACCAGCCACCATGCCTGAAACGCCATCCCATGCTGGATGGCTGGAGCAGCAACTTTAGCAGCCACCTCTCTTTTCGGGGAACTCTGTGGTAGCTGCATAGCAGGACCGTAGAAACCACAAAGCTGAGTTTGGACAACTGGAGAAACCATGGTGAAGTGTGGAAGCCAGAGAGCAGACCATTGTTTCTCATCATGGTTTCCAACAGCTAAACATACCATGCTGAAATTCCCTCTAAGGGTTTTGACAGCACAAATGACCATCCTGTGCAAGAAGTTGCAGTGGCAAGTCATGTCATGAAAACAAACCCAATATGTAAAATACAGTTTTTTCCTACTCCTCTTATAATATCCCTATAATATCCCTAATGCCCCTAGAGGGTTTGTAGACAACAATTGTGAGATAACCTCTGTCACTGCAGAGAGAATTTGACTGAGTGTTGTTTCTCTCGGCATGGTAATAAGATGATGAGAAGAGCTATACCTGGCAGAGCTGCCCCCTCATGAAGATATATTAGCATTCCTCGGGGTGTGGAATTAGCTGAGATGTGCCTCCATGCTTCCACCTCCAGCTTTCTGCTCTGATATCCCTTGCCTGGCTACTCTTCCTGCCTTCAGTTCAGCTCATGATCTCCCCTGTTGCTAGGCGCTGCTTCAGTTTCTTCCCAGCTATCCTGTCTTTCTACCAACCTCCCTGTAAGTTCAATATGCTGTGCCCCACCTTTTGCCACTCTCCTGTCCTTAGGCCCTATTCATGCACTTTCCCACAGCCATTCTTTTCATTAATCCCTTCCTTCTCCAACTCTGTCTTCTCTGACCTCTCCCTAAGTTCATAAGTATCACTGCACTAAGCACTCTTCTCCACCTTTCCAGACATTCTGCTTCTAGGCTTACTGCTCCACAGCTTTCCTACTGTCTAGGATCTCCTCTCACTAAGCTTACCATGAATGTTCTTCCTGGCTTTGAGCCCCTGCGAGAGGTGGTGGTGGTGGTGGACCAAATTTTCTTCCAGTTGAATTGCCATGAATATCATTCAAAGGATGACAAATGCCTCCAGCAGATAAAATGTTTGTGACTATCCACAGTTCGGCCAGTGGTTTCATAAAATTATAGAATAGTAGAGTTGGAAGGTGCCAAGAAGGCCACTGGGTACAACCATTGCTCAATGCAGGATCCCAAGTTAAAGCATCCCTAAGAGATGTCTGTCAGGTTGCACTTCGAAGGACTCCAAGGTGAGATAGTCCACAACCAGCCTAGGTAACTGGTTTCATTACTGTATTGATCTAGCAGCCAGGAAGGTTTTCCTGACGTTCAGCCAGAATCCGGCACATAAGCCCATTGTTCCATGTCCTGTATGGGATGGGATGAACTGAGACGACCAAGAAGAGATCCAGGTTCTATTCTGTATGACAACCTTTCAAGTACTTGAAGAGTGCTATTGTAGGTGGGGGACAGGAAGGCCTGGAGGAATGTTGTCCATGGGGTCACGATGGGTTGGACACGACTTTGTGACTAACAACAACAACAACAACATTGTACCTCCCATCAGTCTTCTCTTCTCAAAGCTAAACATGCCCGATCATGTCAATCTCTCCCCAAGGACTTTGTTTCTAGTCCCCTGATCATTTTTGTTGTCCTCCTCTGATTTTTTTTTTCAGTTTATCCACATATTTCTTAAACTGTGGTGCCCAGAACTGAGCACAGTACTCAGGACGAGGTCTACCCATTGCTGAGGACAGGGGAACTCATACATCCCTGATTTGGAAGTGTTACTTGGATTAATGCAGCCCCCCAAAAGCCATTTCTGCTTTTGTGGCTGCATCACACAGTTAACTTATAATCAGTTTCTAATCTACAATAATGTCAAGATCTTTCTTACTTGCGGTATTGTTGCATAAATAATCCCTTAGCTTGTATTTATCAATTTGGTTTCTTTCCCTAGATGCAGAACTTGGCATTTGTCCATATTAAATTCCATCCTGTTGTTGTCATCTCCTGTACCTCCTTTTCCAAATCATTAATAAAAATACTGAAGACCACTGGGCCCAGGACTGAACCCGGTGATACCCCACTTCTGACCTCTCACCAGTTTAAAAGGGCACCATTGATAAGAGCTCTTTCAGTCCAACTCTGTGGCCAACTGGGGACCTACCTGTCAGTTGTTCTATCTAGCCCACTATTAGCTAGTTTGCTAAGCGGTATCAAGGAGGACTCTGTCAAAAGCTTTGCTGAAGTTATATTATGTGCACAGCATTCCCACAGTCCACAAGGAAGGCCATCTGATCAAAAAATTAGATCAAAGTAGTCTGGTAGGATTTATTCTCAAAAACTCCATGTGGGATTCTAGTGATCTCTTCATTCTTGTCAAGGTGCGTGCTGAATGGACACTTTATAATCTCCAGAATTTTCAGAGGGACTGATATTGGATTGACGAGTCTGTACTTGCTAGGTTTTCCTTTTCTTCCCTTTCTGAAGACCGGGGCAACATGTGCCGTCCTCCAGTTATCTGGCACTTCATGATTTCTCGAAGGTAGCAGACAATGGTTCTGAGAGTTCTTCTGCTGGTTCCTTTATTGCTCTAGGACAAAGTTCATCCGGCCCTGGAGATCCGAACTCTGCCCTGGACCATTTGCCTATCATTCTCACCTGTCCCTCCAGCCTGTATCTCACAGTTACCAGACAGATCACAGACCTTATTTGGGGACCCAAGAACTAAGTATTTCTGCCTAAATATTCCAAATACTAAATATGCAATCACATGACTATCCTAGAGTAGCCAAATTTGGCACAGTATTAAGTGTGGTTGAGTTATGTTTAAATTCATAGTTCGCTTTTGCTAAGGAACGAGTTACAGGCAGTGTGTCTTTCTGTGTTTCCCCACAGTCCAGTCTTGCAGAAGAATAATCTGTTCTCCATTCCAAGTGATACCACATTTCATACATACATCAAAGAGTAGGTGTTTTCAAAAGGATCCCTTCTAAATATATCCGTTAAGATCAGCAAATTGCAGTGAAAATTCCTTTTTTCTTCATTGATTTCACAATGAAGGAAGGATAAAAACGGACAACCCAGCAGGCAGAGTGCATTATGTGAAAATAACAGCAGCAGAATGCAACTGCTTTCTAACACCAAGCAAAAGCTGCTAATCATAAACATGAATCCCTATTTGTTTCATACGGAAACCCAAACATTTTCTCTGCAGATGTTGACAATGAAGAAACCTAGAATACAGGAGGAGATATTCTGAAATATCTTGAGATGTTCTAAGAAGCACCTCTTTTGGTATGTTACCCCCTTTGTCTTAAAACTTGCCCATGAGGCTTGTCCTGGGTGTCAGTATTCTGGCTCTGCTCAACACAATGGTAACAAGAAGGAAGCCCTCCTCAGTGGTAACTTCAGGAATTCCTACTTCGGGAAGCTCAAGTGCCTCACTTCCTCCTATATTCTGAAAAGCTGCTTAAAACCTTTATAACTAGAAATTGCATTTCTCTAGTGATTACTAATCATTGCTTTAGAGTTTAAAAGTTGTTAATATTATATAACTTTATGAGGTTTCATATTTATTACTTTTATTATCATTAAACACAGTTTTAAATGCCTTATGCTAGTCATATTATTAATTACACAAAATATCACAGGAAAAAATATCTATATAAAATTTTCGTTTGTTGCTTATCATCACCAAAAAAGACTCTTTTAATTAATGTTGACATCTCACCAAATCTCTTTTAAGCACTGAAGATATAGATGTGCACCATTTTCTTATGATTATGCAGTATCATACCAGTTCTTAGTGATTTTGTCTAAAGTAGCCTTTCAAATATCAAATAAAGGCTCACAATTCGCAGTTACTGTTTCAATCTGACAATAACTTGCTTCTTCCAAAAAGAAACAAATCAATAAATAAACTGTCAGAATTTAATCTGGTCCAGGTTCTAAAGAAGCATGGAGCCGTATATTCAATTTGAACTGAATTCTGTGCAGAATCCAGGAGCTGCTGATGAAAATGGATTGTTTTCTTCAGTTTTTACATGCAAACATTCTGTCCAAAAAGCCCCAGTGATCATGAGTTAGAATCTGTTTTTATTCCTTCATGGCAACATGCCCTCATTCACACATACACTTAAGCTGCTTTAAATGCATATCAACAATGTACCATTAATTTCATTTTACATTAATTTAATTTCAAAACTTAATTTCAAAATCTTGATGCCAAGTTCTTTAAATAAAGCAGAACCTACTTAAATGCTGCATCATAAATCCAGGGTCAGAAAAATATAGAAACTTCTTTTTCCTCACCAAAGACTGTTTTTGTTTTTTTCAGAAAGAATTTGGACAGCTTTGCATTATGAAATATTTTCTTTTAGAATGATAACATATTTAAAGCAGAATGTTTATATATTGTTGCTCAGTCTACTACCTACAAATGATTTCTGAAAACTATGTAATGTAAGATATCATTATTTGTTTGCAAACATGTGATTTATACAGAAGTGCATGTCCTTACTGAACATAGAATCAGTGGAAAATCTGGATTTTCGGTGTATATGAAATTGCCCTGCTGAACACAATGTGCTATGCCAAAACACACACAACCACAAAAACAACACAAAACAAGAAAGATGAAAACAAAACAAAACAAAACCTTGACAAAAACTGAAGAAACGGATGCAAAATACAGACTGCATAAATATATGAACCACCTAATTTATTTTGGTCTTCTCTGAAGCACATTTCTTCAAGATAAGGTAAAAAAGAATACCATTTAGTATCCCAAGGGAGTATGCATGGTAAATAAATCCCTTTGAGATTCAAACAGAAGTTAGTAACTTGGAAAGATGGAAATATGCTTCTTTGATTCCTTGGGATTCCTCAGGTGAATTCAATGTAAGGAAGAGGAAAATTCACTGCTTCTTTTTAATCCCTCAACCAATGAATAAGTAAATATTTTTAAAAGAAACACCAATTGCAAGACTAGTATTGAAATCTCAGACAATTTCAGCTGATTCCTTGAGGTCATTGACATCATGTGAGAGAATCCAGGAAGGAAGAGGACAGGTGTATTTCCCACCTAGATACAAAAGAGCAAAAGGTGGGGGGAGAGCTCTAATTAGAACTCTGCATCACTTAAATGGCATGTTCAATTAAAATTCTAATGCCCTTGATTTCAACATGCAAAGCAGCGCCCTTGATTTAAAAGTGCAAGGAAGCTGAGTGGAAGAGTTGCTGATTGGAATCTGATGCTTTCAGTATGTTTTTCTCTATGAATGTTAGGCTGTGTTAATTCTCCAAAGTGATAGCAAAGAGTCCGGGCAATTACCAGCCACTAAGTTTTGGCTGTCTTGCAGATGCATGTACATATACAAATATTAGAAAGGTGCATATTCCTTTGATAGAGGGAGACTAGGAATTCCCCATGGATCACCAACGTTCTCTGTTCTCATTTGCACACATACAACCAATTCAAGCACAGTAACCACTGTCTACTTCTTTCTCACCCACGCAACTCATATGCACACAGACAATGAGGAACTGGCTTTTACGTGGAATATTTTTAAGTACTCTTTGAAATGCAAAAGCAAAGGCAGAGGAGCTCAAGGGCAAAAACTCTCCAGTAGAACCCGGTCACGGCAACCGCAGTTGGACTGTTTTACCTTGGAGCGCATTACCTAGCCATGAGGAATTATTCAAAGCCTTGCCTTTTCTGTCAAGGCAACAGATTACGGAGTCTTACCCTATTCTTCATTCCAGTCTGAAATTATCATGCATAGTTGGCCAGAGCCAAGTAACCAAGCCAACTTGATTTTTTAAAAAAGAAAACAAAGCCAACCCCCAGCAACAACACAAATGAATTGGCCTGAAATGAATTGTCTTATAGCTCTGAACGAATTTTAATAATGTGCTCTGAGCATCAGGACTCTCTGAATTCCTTTTAATCCTAACGGGCAATTGAGCTGATGCTGTTTTGCAGTAGCAAATGCAATTTGGTTTCGCCTCCTTCACAGGACCAATGTCCATCCCCCTGCAGAAGGCGGTGCCTCTGCACTTGGCCAGCTCGCCTTCCCCTCCGTCCCTTTATCTCTGCTCTTCTTCCGTGGCTGCTTGGCACCTGCTGCAGCTGAGCCGCTCTGCCCAGATTTTCGTCTCAGTATGTGGGGAGGGCGGCTATGTGCGTTAATTATGCAGAGAGATGGAGAGGAGCCAGACAGCCCCGCTGGTGAACCGTCGCATGCATGCGTGGCCTACTTCCTGCCGTTTTGCAGCGAGAGGGATCACCTGTTGGTTTTGGCATCCGCTCGGCCTGGGACCTAACGGAAATGACAGGCTCAGCCACGAATGAAAGCCAGCTCTTTCTCCCAGCTACCCCCAAATGAGGGAAGTGCAAAACCAGATGCCTGCCAAGTGACCCAGGCATTTCGTACGGGAGCCAGGCAACGGGAGAAAGAGAATGTTCCGGAGAGGGAGAAGGAGAGACAGCACTACTTTTCTCTGCTGGGAGAGCCAAGTAGCCATAATCTCAACAACCGATTAAGCGTTATGGTGGATTTATTCACAGCAGTGACTGGAAAGAGAGACAAGCAGACGGACTTTCCCACCCACACTGTCCGGTTCCTGTTTTAATGTACCTCTCTGGAGTATATGCTTGCATGCACTGTTACAGGGGCATGAATCCGCCCTCCAGCCACCATCCCTGTTTGTAGAAACAAGCAAATGCCCTTCTTTTCTTTCTGATGGGAGAGTGAGGGCCATACCACACTTCCCACTGGAAGAAGGACCAGCTTCACACTGGATCAGGATTAGCAACGCCCTTCCCTGGGGCTCCCCGACTAAGCCCTGGGCCGAAGAAGCACCAGCACCTGCTGAATTTGCCCTGGGCCAGTTTGAATGGGCCAGGAAGGTGGCCAGATGCAAAAGGACTTCCCATTCCTTTAACAATAGCAACGCACAAGAGGGAATTTCAGCATTTCTCATCTCTGCATGACAAGCACACCTGTGGACATTCTTTTCCAAATAGGACTGCACTTTTTTTTTAGAGGTGCTAGTCCTCTAGGGTTGGCACAGTTGTTTGATAGGCTCCTGTCCCTTTTTTATATCATTCAAAAATCCAGCAGGTGTCGATTGCCCCAGCAATGTACAGCCTTGCCACAACATGCTTCCCTCTTAGTGTTTGCAATTTACACAGCTGTAGAGACATGTGGATACTAGACTAGAAGATGCCATATATTCCTTTTTCCTAAGCAAATGCTGTGGTTCAAACTGTGTTGGAATGTCTTTCTTCTTTATTATTCCACCTGCAATACATATTTCTGTGTTTTCTGCAATGTGTTATTCCCTCTTATTTAAAATTTCCCTGCCATGCTCCATTAAGGACATCACAAAAAATAAATGCGTTAAGAACATCTAGTCCTTATGACTGCACTGGCTCCAAGCCTCTCTCCATCTGAGCAGCATTTTTATGCACTCTGCTTTCTATGAATCCTAGCTCAGGCCACTAGCAATATTAAAAGTGATCTAGTCACAAAAGAATTTCGGCTCATCGAAAAGGATCTTTCCAAAGCCCAGACTGCTGTGGAAAAGCGTGGAAGAGAACTGGGGAACATCCATAATGCTCTATTAAATCACATTCTCTCTTTTGCTTTGAATCCTGTAACAAGGCCCATTCTGAATCCTTTGGGCGACCTAATGCTTTGCATATGCATAATTTCAGGTTCAGTTCTTGGCATTTCCAGATAAGGCAGTTCTAGGAAACAGAGCTGGGAAGGCTGTGTCCCTTAGCACTTGGAGATTCATTGCCATTCACTGGACTGAATGGATGGATGGTCACCTCTAAAATCATAGGACAGTTTTATATACTAATGGGATGTTTTCCCAGATGCAGCCTGCCATTCAGGGGTGAAGCAAAATGGTCCTGCTGAAATTCTGTCTTCTACACACCTGTTCAAGGAATGCAGGAGCTCTTGTTACCTTGGTGGGCACAGGTCTGCTGATCTTTATTGGCACAGAAGGGCATTAGCCAAAGTTGTAGAACCAAATTAGTCATAGTTTTGATTGTTGTTTCACATATTCACTGCAACACGTACATGTCTTGACAAAGCAAGAACAGCAAGCCTTCTGGTACGTTTTACTTCACTTTCAAAAGGAACTTCCAGAAATAGATAAAGAGAGATATACAGAAAGATAGATTCTCCTCTAGTTAGTCTTATTAAACTCATTAGAAGATGCCAAAATTAAATGCGTACTAAAATAATAGGAAAATGCCAAAATTACTTCTCAAAGCAGAATGTTTGCTTTTCCAGCAGCAATGGAATGGTGCCCTCGAGCCTGTTTCTTTCAGAGAAACTACTTCATGAATATTCAATGAATATTTATTCCCAGTCCCCAGCACTAAAGCATCAGTTCTTCAAGCCTTTGGAATACTAGTGGAATGCTGAGAAATCAGCTTTCCGAGGTTGCCAAATGCTTATCTCACAATACGCTGCAATCGCAGGCTTTTCCCGGCAGCTGGACAGGTGAGCAGGAGCAAAGTCCGGGCAAAAGCAGGCACCACAAGGGGTTCCAACTCTGGCCATCAGGTCCACTATGCATTATGCAAGATCTCTCGAATGCTGCACCTGCAATAATGGCTGCTCTCTTCCTGAGTTTACGTCAATTCGGGAAGCTCAGCTAAGCGTTAGGAAAACCTACTCCTGTGAGGAGCAGGTCTATTAGCGCATGTGCTGACAAACTGGCCTGGTGGTAAATCCGGGTTCCTGCACACTTATTAAGGACGTTGCATTGGAAGACTGCAGTCCAGGGGAGGGTAGACTTCCAGCTTGCAGGATCTGCTTTTAAGGTTTTCAAACTAGAACTCTGAGATGACCAACTCGAGCAAGATTAAAAGCAGAGCAACCAGTCCCTATTCAGCCCCATAGTCGTATATTGAGATGACCTGCATAACAAATACAAATTTACAGCAGGTCAAGGGTTCTAAGAGTCTAATTTGCCACTAAACATTGACTTTGCTAAATAACTGGGAGTTGGAAACCCTGGAAATAATCCAATCTACCTTCTTTCTCCCCACTTCTTCTGTACAAAGTGGTGGCTCCAGGTTTTTAGGGGCACATGGCCACAGGGGGCACCCCTCTATCTTGTCATTATCCAAACCACCAGCATCCTCTGTCTCTGTGCAACATCCTACCAGGACCCAGACAAGAAAGGAGTAATCAGTGGCATTATTCCTGCATGTCTTGCTTGCTGGCGTTTCTCCTCTGGGCAAGGTGGAAATGGCAGGTGGAACAGCACCGGCGCTAGGGGACTCTGGTGGTCACCAAGGGACCACTGCTAAGAAGTAGCCCTCAGAAGCTGCCCCACAATTCCCTCTCCTGCTGCTGCATTTGATGGTTTGGTTTCTTAAGTTGCTGATCCAAAGCAGGGATTCTCAAAAGTTCCTATTGGTAAGAAAGGGTTTATACAAAAATATCTCTGCCAAGGAATCCCGTTAAAGTGAGGTGAGCAACTTGTGGCCCTCCAGATATTTAAGGCTATAACTCCTAGGATTCCTGACCCTATTGGCCACACTGGTTGGGGCTGATGGGAGTTGGAAGTCCAAAGCTTCTGGTGAGCACTAGGCTGGGAACAGCTGGAATGGACCCAACAAAGCCAGCTCTGTCTTTAGCCATCTAGCAGGGCTGAGTTAGAGAGACAATACAAAATTCTTCCTGTAGCTGGACAAGACTAGTCTACTCATTTGGAGGAATGGAAGTCGAATTCAAAAGGAACACTGCTTCTCGCTGCATCTACCTACTCTCCCACTGCTCAGAAAGGACTACGAGCATCTCATACTGTCTTCCCACAGGGAACCAGATCATACATGGGCCTGATTCTGTAGTATATCTAGGGGAGTGAGCAGTACGGAATAATATTGCACATTAACAATGGGCTTGCTTCTGTAGTATCATAGGTGATGGAATCCTGACATGTATGAGATTGATGGTAAAGGAATGCCCATCCATATAGATGTTACTTTCTGGATGATTATGACAGATTTATGTGTGCTGATTTTGTCTCTAATGGCAGTGTTATTTTTAATTCGATTGAAATTATACTTGGAGTTGCCAATTATGTTTGGGAACATTGGTTCATGTTTGACCATTTGTGGTTTAATTATTATGTTTTGTAATGGCCAATTGGCTGGGCAATAAACTTGAAACTAGTACAACAAGGCTTGCAATGGCAATTTGCTGAGTGCAAAACAATGAACTGTTTGGCTAAATATAAAGGAAGGCCTTAACTACCCATTACATGCAAACATATGTAACAGAATCCCAATAGCTGTTTCTTTTCCTTATAAAGGAAGAAAAGCCATGCAGCAAAGTGCTTTGGAATACAGAAGCAGCAGGGAGAAGGGGATGTTTAATGCTTTCTCTGTCTTTATTACCCCAGATCTTCTTTCTTATGCTGCCACTTCTTGTTGTCCAAATGTGGGTTGTTCCCTGCAAATATGGGTTGGAATCCAGACTGTTGGGATCGTGGTGATTATGGAGTGAATTTAAGTGTTGGGCAGTGTCCCGTGCGGTTTCTCTGTTATGCTATGTTAGTCGCGAAGTCATGTCCGACCCATCGCGACCCCATGGACAACATTCCTCCAGGCCTTCCTGTCCTCCACCATCACCTGGAGTCCACTCACACCAACTGCCTCAGTGACTCCATCCAGCCACCTCATCCTCTGCCGTCCCCTCCTTCTTTTGCCATCTATTGTTCCCAGCATTAGGCTCTTCTCCAGGGAGTCTTTCCTTCTCATTAGGTGGCCAAAGTATCTGAGTTTCATCTTCAGGATCTGGCCTTCTAAAGAGCAGTCAGGGTTGATCTCCTCTAGGACTGACCGGTTGGATCTCCTTGCAGTCCACACTCCTATCTCCCAAACTGGTTTCCTTTACCAGAAATGGTCACTGGGATGTTATCTGAGTATAACATGTAGTTAGGCACTTAGGAATACATGGGCTTGCAAGTGAGATCACAGCAGCTTGTGAATCTCATTTAATGCCTATAAATGTTACATTCCCTGCCCAGAAATGCACACTTCTATAGGTCATGTCCTTTAATTTGCTAAAAGCACCACCCTTTTCAGTTACACATAGACCTGCTCATTAATCAGAGGTGGATAAGCATCCCTCTTTGATTAGTTCAGGAGAACTGATATGCAGGCCCTGATAATGAAATCCAATACCCAGTTAGTGATAATGAAATTCTTTTAATCTCTTATTCCTGCAGAATAAGTCAATCACTGGTGTTAAGCAACCAAGATAGTACAATCAATCCTGATCACCCTTTCATCTTCCTGTATATTCTAATGCTGGAAATGAGTCGATTCAGGTTCTGTTCGCTGCACAATAACCTGCGTGGTCTTTGTTGTCATCCCTTTCTGATCTAGCAACAGGTCCTTTGAAGTCCTGTGTGCGTGCGTGTGGGAGAAATGTTTCAAATCAAGCATGTAAATACATTTTATTCCTTGATGCTTGTTCATGCAGCATCGTTAATCCCCAGCATGAAATCAATAGGCTTAAAATGCTTAATCACATCAAAATGCAACGTACAATCCACGCAGATGACTTTTTGTGTACCAGGAATGGAGATAAGCAGCGTTTATAGAGAGCCGGTCGTCTCATCATGAAAAAAACCAAAATACTCCAAGGCTATCAGAGGGATATAAATGAATCTTCTTCCTTTTATTCACTCAGTAGCATTATGAAGCAAGGTGAGCTCAATCTGCACAGACAAAACCCACTTCTCAAAACAAAACAAGCCAAGCCAAGCCAAGCCAAAGAAAAAATGCTGTGCTTGCATGTGGCCAACATAAGAATATATCTTTGCTTGAACCGGCAGAAAGCCAAAGCCATTCAATGGGGGGGGGGGGCTGTGCTTTCCAGATAATGGCCCACAGTTGTGTGGAGAGCAATGCGTAGGGTTGCAATCCTATACAGGTTAGGTACCATTAGGTACCACTAAGTTCAACAAGAACAAATATCCCTTTCTCAAATTTAGGTACCATTATATTTGGCACCCTGCATCCCATTTGCACGTGAGGGTACTTGTAGTCCAGAACATCTGGAGGACACCTGATAGCCTATTCTTCAAATAGGTTTTACTTCCAGATAATGTTGCATTAGGTGCATCCAGCATTGATGAATTGGCTAGATAGATAGATAGATAGATAGATAGATAGATAGATAGATAGATAGAGGAAGGTTTGGCTCAATTCACCATTGGTCATTATTTTAATAGGGGCCTTCAGAAAAACTGGCTTGCAGGTGGCATCTTAGTGCAGTTGTTCCTCCTCCTTCTCTAGCTCACGGGAAGGAATGGCTTGCCACAAATGATGCCTACTGCCATCTGTCCACCTCTTGTAAGAAAGATTCAGACCCTGCATCTCGATCATGATTATTAACTTACGGGGTTTACAGCCCGCTTTTTTTCCTTCCAAGAAACTTGAGGCGGCTTACACAATCTTCCTCCTCCTCCTCCCCCCAGTCTCATCCTCACAACAACAACCCTGTGAGGTAGGTTGGGCTGAGAGTCTGTGATTGGCCCCAAGTCACACAAGGGAGTCATGGCTGGTCGGGGACTAGGACCCAGAACTGTTCATCACCACTCTGCGCTGGTTCTCAGAATTATTGTTTAGGCATAGGCAAATGTATGTAGATTTAGCTTATTAGCTAATCAATCCCTCGATTGAAACTTGCACACTGAATTGACTACGGTCTTTTTTATAATTAGGCTGGAATTTTGCAAGTCCAACCAGCCTCTTTCGGGATGATAAGAACAGAAGTCCAGGGCTCCACAGCTGAAAAGCATACGCAAGGCAAACTGCTCTAATTTAAAAATCCAGAGAGCACAGATTGCCTCCACGTTCTACCACTCAGTGGCACATTTCGTACTTTCCTCGCCAGTGAAACAGGACCCCGCTTTTAGCGACCCCTGGGTTAATCCAACCATCTGCAGGACCAGGGCGGGAGCCTGGAATGGCCAGCCCCATCCTGTGGGTGCCAGGCCTGAGAAGCTGCAGGGACGGGGGCACGGGAGACACTTGCTCAGCGGACTAAGTCCAGGCCTCTCTTCACGCAAGCTGTTTCCACGGACGCATTCACAAAGGCACTTCATTGGAGGCTTCCTTGTGACTGGGCGGCTGCGACACTCTCCGTCCAGCGAGACGACACCCCAAATGTCATCCTGTGGATCGATGCTGCCAGGGCAAGGGAAGGCCTGCTCCGTGGGATCAGGCGTGTGGGCAAAAAGGAAGGGGGAGAGCGGAGCGGGAGTGGTGAAACACGCACATGTTTGCCAGTGCGAGCAAAAGCGGAGGAAGCGGAGGAAATTGCAGCTTGGGAAACAGCATTCAGCAGGATAAGCCAAGCCAAGCAATCCCTCCACCAAGCCCCCCTCATCGCTATGCCGAAACCCCAAAGGCAGTTCCGCAGCTGCCAGTCAGACAGTAGGCCAAGCTGCGAGCCAAGAAAGCAGCAGCAAGTCCTCATGCCAACGTGGAAAGCTCTATTCTCGAAGCTGGCACCCAGGCTCTGCAGCTGCCAAGCGCAGCCCATCTGGTCGAAGGGAGCTTGCTGAGTGGCCAAAGGAAAGCCAGGCACAAAAGACGGCTGCGAGAGCAAAATGGATGCTGCGGATGGGGCGGGGGGAGAGCAAACGGAGAAGAGAGATGCGAGCGGCCTGGTGGCAGTTATGCACCTTACTCTGGGAATGCCTCCTCATGAGTGAGGGCAGTCCTCTCCTCTGCAGAGAGGAACGGCCTGGATTCTGCACTGCTGGGGCCACCCAGCCAAACAGGGACAGGGAGAAGCCCAGTAAGGCTGCCTCAAGAGAATCCAGATCCCAAACCTCTATGAACGGCTGCAGTGCCCATACACAACTGTAATGCCCCGCGCTTAGGGACGTGTTTGCGGCTGAGGCCAAAAACTTAGATTCCCCTGAAGGACAGCTATGGGGGCCCCAATGCTCAGGTACGCCCATCACATTCCCCAGAGATCTTTGCAAGATGGGCAGTGCCTACGTGCGCACGATCTTGCAAAAGACACGAAAGCCATTCCTCACCGTCTGTCCCCTTTCTTATTGTTCATATAAAGAATGCTCTAGGTATATTTTTAGTGCTCAGCACCACGCTGTTCCCTCTCCATTAAAGGACGGTTACTGCACATTAGTCACTGCATCGGAATGACACACTGCATCCATAATTCTGGAGGCAGCACGATCCTAGCTTTGAGCAGATTTCGTCTTGCCAGTGCGACCCAAAAGCAGCACTGAAGCAGATGCCATTAAACAAAGAAGACCAATCAATGTCTAAAGCAAAACAAAAGTGCGTATTGTTAGCATGCTGACAACGTGGCCGCTCTATCACGCTAATTGGCCCCCCAGGAGGATTCCTATACGGAACTGTGCAGGGGCAACGGCGGTCCATCAGGATGCACTGAAAGCTCTTTGAGGGAAACCCAGCTCCACTGAGTACAGCTGCTGTGTCTGATCTGCCCACAGCAAAACTCCTGCTAGGACAGGTAATAGCAGAACGGAACAGGTAAGCTTGTGCCCATTACTCGGAGGAGGATAATTATCTGTATCTAAGCAAAACAAGATAAAGCATCCTTTCATATACTCAAGAGCTGTTGCCTTGACAGGCACAGACCTTGAGGCCCAGTCGGATCTGACACTTGGCCAAGCCAGCGCTGAATTCACAGATTCTTTGCTGCCACGGAACACGTATATACGGAGGAGAAAGAGCGGATGGAAAAGTGGTTGGCCAGCAGTTTTCTGCTCCTCCTGCTCTACCCATGAGTTGCCTTCAGCTTTTTCTCCTGACTTCACGCCCCTGTGATGAAACAGTGGTGGCAGGGGAGGACCTGCATTCGCCAACGGACGCCCCCATTCCGCAAACCTTTAGCCTCTGTTCTGGTCTGCACACGCTCTTCTGAACTCCTTGAGTTCTCAAGTCGAGCTGGGCAAATCGAATCTCACCGAGGACCAATGAATGGGCCAATGTCTGGCTTTTCAGATACTGAAATGTCTGCTGGGAGCCTGTGGGCATGTGTGTGTTTCGCACAGATGTGTGCTTCTTCTTTTTCTTCCCTTCCTCCTTTTCTTTAGTTTTGAAAGTGTTTTTTATGTTGTGTTTTTACTGAATGTTTTAATTATTGTTATTGTATTGTTATATTGCCATTTTAACCTTTTGTAAGCTGTCCTGAGGTGTTTTTTTTTTTTTGGCAAAGGACAGGATAGAAATGTATTAAATAAATAAATAAAATAGATGCAAATAAGAACAATTGGTTTTCTCTGATATGGATTCAACCACGTTTTTGTTTGACTGCACCTCGTTATTAAGCACTCTAGGCAATACCTTCAACCATTGCAGGCACCCACAACCACCTGAGAGGACACTGTCATGTGTGATGCTCCAAGCTACCCAACTACGGACCCTGATGCTTCACTTTCAAGTGCCAGCAGGCATTTCTCCTGGTTTCTTTTGCTGTCCATATGCATGGCCACCCCTTCAAGTGCAGAAGCAGCAAGGTTGGATTCTGATGCTTCAAAGGAAGACTGTAGGTTTAACATGAGGCAGGCTGAAATGCTCTCTGTGAGGTATTTCATAGAACAGCTTAAAGCTGAGCACCCAGCCACTCCACCTGTGGCATTCACATGCCCAGGATCTGTGGCTTCTAGGACACTGCCCTGATGTCTCAACCCTGGGGGCATAGCAGCTTGGATCTTGTTTCAAAATGAGGCCCTGGCACTCTGGCAGCTGCCAGGGGGCACAAGAGGAGGCTGTACTGAGGCCACCATGGAACAGGATCCACGTGCACAGAATGAGACACTAGGCAGAACCTGAGATGGAAGGACCTGTGGCATAAGATGCACCTGGGGGAACTGCAGGCCTGAACTTCTTCCCCATCCCGAAAATGAGAAGCTGGGAGAACATGCTCCCTGCAAACAGAGAAATCCTGGAGAAAAATGTGAGAGAAGATGTTGCTTATCACTTCCTGATGGGCAAAGTTATGGTATAGATGGAGCTTTTCACAGGGGCTGGGGAGGGCAGGGGGCGCATTTTAAGACACAATGCATATCAGCGTAAGAGGAGCCCTGGGGAATCAGAGCAAAGGTATATTAAGTCCAAGACCAAGAGCAGGGCCTGAGTTCAAGGGCACCCACCTCACCAACTGGGACGCAGATGCAAAATTTCTCTGATACTAGAGGTGATATTTTACCTGCTGGAGTAGCAGCCAATGCTAAGCTGATCCCCCACGAACGTGGCTAACTTCCTTTTACATTCACCCGAGCCGATGGCCATCACTGCATCAGCAAATTCCCTGATTTAACTTAGGTTTTCCCAACATCACCCACTGAAAGTAATTTCTGGAATAGCTCTTTCCTCTTCCACTTACGCGATTCTTATTACATCATCATCATCATCATCATCATCATCATCGGATTACATTCATCCCCCACCTTTCCTCCTCTTGCAAGGAACCCAAGGTGGCTTACAAGAGCCTCTTTCTTTCCATTTTATCCTCACAACAACCCTGTGAGTAGAACAGGCTGAGAGTCCATGACCGGCCTCAAGTGAGCTTCATAGATGAATGAGGACTAGAACCCCGATCTCCTTAGCCCAGTCCAACACCCTTAGTTTGGAATAATTGCTACACCACCATGGGCTCTGATTGTGCCACTGCGTGCAAATTCTACTAATTTCCAAAATCTACCCTGCGGGAGAGAAAGCAAGCTCTGTACTGCACAATTCCATCATATTATAGCCCTGTAACCAGTGTAGACAGCTTCAGCACAGCTGAATTATATTATCAGCATAAAATGAAAGCATCCCAATCATAGGAAAATTATCTCTTCTTCAACAAAGGTTCATTATTTAAAGGGGCCATTCAATTAAACAATATATTAGATTAAGAAACACCTTCAGAAAAGGATCATAACAAGAGGAACATTCTTATGCCTGCTCACTCATCCTCTTAAGGAAAGTTTACAGAAGAAGTTTTCTTCTGTCCTGATTCTGGTAGCTTAGCACTGGAAGTTATCTTCAACTGAGCAAAACCTTGTGAACACAAAAATAACTTTTAAATGTCATTTTGTACCTATGTACCAAAAGTACCTACTGTGCTTTGCTTTAAACTCTGCTATTTTTAGTGTGGAGTGTTGCAAGAAAATTGCAAGGTTATCTAGTCTTAACTGTTGCTGTCGTTGTTACATGCTGTCAAGTCGTCTCTGGCTTTAAGTGGCCCCACGAATGGAAGCCCTCCCAAATGTCCCATCCATGACAGCCCTGCTCAGCTCCAGCAAACTCAAGGCTGTGGCTTCCTTTATAGACGCAACCCAAGTCATATCTGGTCTTCCTCTTCTCCTGCCTTCTGCCCTCAAATTTCCCCAACATACTTGTTTTCTCCAGGGAATCTTGTCCTCTCATGATGTGCCCAAAGTACAGCAGCCTCCATTGTGCTTCTAGGGAATGTTTTGGCTAGATTTGATCTGGAAAGCACTCATTCATCTTTCTATTACTCCAGAGTTTCCCTTCCTCTCAGTGCTCCTCTCCATGTCTTGAATGCATCCATGTTCACGAACCCACCAAAACTACTCCAGTCAAGTGGCTTCACTGGCCTGATTACACCTAGCTAAATCCACATCTCAGGTGCTTCACATAAATACCTTGTCTTCACAATGGCAATCATACATAACATATGAAGCAGCCCTTAGATGAAGGGCAGACAGAGGGACTGAAGATTCTATCTATCTGTAATGTTGATGTGTCCAGTGTCAACGTGAGAGCCAGAAGGGTGAGGTGGCTAAAAGTGCTGGACTGGGTCTCAGAGAATCAAGGCTCTAGGCCTCAGCCATCCATGAAGCTCACTGAGGGACCTGAGGCCAGCCATGAACTCTCAGCCTGACCTTCCTCACAGGGTTGTTGTTCTGAAGATAAAATGGAGGGGAACCTTGCAATCCTTCCAGGTTCTTTGCACGAGGAAGAATGGCCCGGTCTAAATGCAATGCAACCCACTGAGGACGATGAGAGTGATGCAATAAACACAATGTCACAACGGGAGTAGCTTAGAGGGCAGGGTTTGCTCCTTCAATTATACTGTCACATGTGATCTACAGATACCTAGAGGGCATGACAAATGTCCTAGAACTGGATAGCACTGCTGTTGCTGCATCAGGTCTCCAGAACTTGCAACCCACAAGCCCACCAATGGTCTCCCCCTTTTAGGTTGTACCAGACCAGCTGCAGAAACAGGAGAGCTGAGCTGTGTTTGCCTTGGTGGGTCTCAAATTGTGTAGGCCCGTACTGGATTTTGCTCATACTAAAGGTTCCTATAGGTTCTGAAGAGGTTCTTAGAGGTCCCCCAACCTGCAGCCTTTGGGATATGTTGGTCTGGAAGTTCTGTACTTTCAGCACATTTCAAGGGCAGCAGATTAGTTCTGAACTGCTAGGCGAAAACATGGGCTCCTGAAGAGGCAAATGAAGGAGAAAAACATGTAACTTCTAATCCTGCATTCCCCTCAGAACAAAGTCCTTTGTTTTCATTTACAATGGTCAGCCATGACAGAGAGAAATCAAATTGAAATAAACTGCTTCTCAGAAATGTCAAGCACACAATATCAACATTATTATAGAATGCACAATAAAATACTTCATACCTGGAGTTGAAAAAACGAAAAGTGTTAACTGCTGACCTGGCACAGCCCCACATGCTCTCTCTGGAAATTGAACACAGACAATTAGGAATTTTAAGAGACCCCAAATAACTGCAGAGGGTTGTAGACAACAGGGCGGAAAATGTATAACAAATCCAACAACAAGCTCAGAGCCCACGTCTAGGATTTTAAATTTATCCAGCCAGAAAAATACTAGCATTTCAACACCTATGAGTGATGTCTAATATGAATCAATTCCACCACTGGCAAATGTGAAGAGCTTTACACTCTACATGTCTACTCAGAAGTAAGCCCCAGTAAGTTGAGTAAATAAGACTCACACCCAGATAAGTAGGGATGGGAATGCACTCTCAGTGGTTAAAAGAAATGTTATCCTGGCATGTCCTGTCTGTGGAAAAGTTTGACACTTAGTCAATAAGTACACAGTGCTGTACCTTGCAGAAGAATCATTGTAAAGCCCAGTCTGGCTTTCCATCCCCTTGTTTGGGTGCAAGAGTGTCCCTGGCACTGCATGGAATGGAAAACTGGTGCATTTTCAGTGAAGAGTCTCATGCCTTCCTCATCCAGCCCAAAGCCCCAGTGAAGAATTTACTTTGGCTTGAAGCTGGAGGAAAATTATGGACCATGGGTTGGAGAGCAAATGGCTGGCAGAAAAGCATCAAGAAGTATGCCAACTCCTCTTTCCGGGTATGTGTGTATGCTGAGAGAGTATTCTGGGGCAGGGGGCGGGGGAAGCTGCAATCTAGTTCTTAAAGTTTATTTCTAAGGTTAGGAAAGTTTGTGCAGTACAAATTCAGAATTTCACCCACTCCAAGGAAACAGAAGCAAGAGTAAAGCAGCATGATAGATGCTTTATGAATACTAAAATGGAATTAACATTTAAGTGAAATCCCAAACCATGCCAGGCTCTGTTTGCTGTTTCAGCACATTAAGGAAAATACTGGCAGTCAAAAATGTTAATTTAGAACTTAAATATAATGATTTCATGAAAATATACTACAGGGTGCACAAGTGATATTTTACTACCATGGTGTTATATTAACTATATAATGCTTTTTGTATTAATTTACAATATATAAAACATCCCTGAAAAAATTCTGACCAGCTACATTGCGGCTGATAGAAGAAGCTAATTCAATGGCTTAAATAAATAGTTCTACTACTTTAAAAAATAGCTTGCACATACTCCGCAGAGCTTCACTCTCTTCTGCTGGAGATATAGAGAAATACCCACAGGACCAGAAAATATGTAACAACTCATTTTGCTGCACTGGAAACTTCAAGGATGGCATAGGGATCCTTAATAAAACATGAATTTTAATGCACTAAAGTGAATTTCAGAAACATAGTATGGATTCGTATTTGCAACCCAATGCAAGCTTACTTGGGGCTCAATGGAGTATTTCAGGAAAAAAACAGGTGGGAAAGAAGGCTTAATTCCCCACCTCCACCCTAAATTGCAGCATTACAGACCACATCTAAATCAGGGCTGCGACTGCTTACCGGAGAAGAGGAAACGCTCGCCTATGTAGCTAGGCTAGGCACATTTTCTCGAATGTTTACTTTGGCCCTAAGTCTTCTCCGTGGAATGCTGACCCATCATATGCTACGTTCAGCTGCAACCATGCAAAGACACCACAGCTAGTCTTCACTGAGAGCAGAGAGAAACTGGATGCAGCAATCCATCAAGGATAACTTGCCACAGTGGTCCACTTCCCACAGGATGACTTATTTGAACCTGGCGCACTGATCCCATCCTGGGTCCAGGGAAGCAGCAAACTACCCACCTGGCGAGAGCACAAAAGCACTTTGCTGCTGTTGCTGAGCTAGCCTGAGCCAGCGACAGACACTCTAGCGAGTGGTCTTGGGTGCAGATGCCCCTGTCAAAAAACCCTCTTTAGCCCCGTCAAACAGGCCTTATTTTTGACAGCTCCTGTAAATCGGATGGGTTGTACTTCTCAAATTCCTGAGTGCCTAGAATCTAAAGAAAGGGTGAAAAAAAGACAGAGGACACTGACAGCTGTCAAGCCCACCCTTAAAACCTGCAGGATCTCACTAAGAAGGGTGTGATTGACTTCTCCTCCTTTTTCAAGTAACAATCTTCTTGCAGCTTTGCTTTCACTTGGCAGCTGTCAAATGGAGGCAAAGTGATGTCTTGGCAACTGGGCTTTACCAGTGTCTGTGGATCCTGCCTGCTTTGACAGCAAGTACTTACCAGTGTATTGAACTAGGCAAGACTTCAAATGTTGGCTAGCTGAAGTTAGGCAGTTGTACAACTCTGAACTAAC